>NW_011488846.1:10746-11691 GCF_000754665.1 Bison bison bison
GCACCTGCCTTTGGAGGCTGCGCTGGGACAGCTATTAGCTGGGGTGTGCTGGGAATACTCTTTGCGAGAGCCGGCGCCCTGGCGGGGTAATGCGGAGATCGCAGGAAGGAGTCACAGGGCGCGAAACGGAAAGACTACATCTCCCAAGCCGCCACGCTTTCCAACTGGAGTCTAGGGCGCTGACTGCTCCCCAGTTTCCGTAGGGAAGCGCCGGGCTACCGCAGCTATTGTGCGTCGCGCTGTTGCCCTCCTCTTCCCGTTCGGGCGTCTTTGGAGGAAGGCTACGTTTCATTGTCGCCCGGCTTAACACCTCTGGCGCTTAGCAGGACAAAAGGCCGCTCCCTCGGACCAGGAAGAACTTTAGGAGGCGGCAGATTCTGGTAAAGAGACCCTAGGGTGCAAGTAAGATACAGTTTAAGGAACCCGAGTACCCTGCCTCGGTACATGGGCTTCGCTGGGGAAGGGCGGAGGCGCTGGCTTTAAGAAGGGGGAGGGGACAGTGCACTCCGGGTTACCCGCGGAGCTCGGCAAAGGAAATCTTCTGCTGGCTCGGCAGTTGGGAGCAAGGAGAGGCACCTCCCACCCTCAGCGCTCACCCCCGCCTACACCCTGGGCGGGCCAAAGTGTCACGTTTGCAGTTGCTCGGGAAGGATCCAGCCGCTCTCCCGAGAAGAGACGAGTTGGTTTCTGCTGCCTGTCAGGGGAGCGATGAATAGGGGGCATGTTGCTTGTTAAGCAGCACCCCGCCGGGATCCAACTGCGTTAGTTAGCTTTTGCCGTCACCTGAAGCAATCGCCGGGCCGCCCGTTTCCGGTACAGACCAGCCAGCTCTCCCCAGGAATCTCATCTGAACAGGTATCTGTCCTCTAAAGGGAGGGAGGCTGCAGCTTCCTAAACGGGTCCTGCACTCTGCGCAACCCATCTTTTCCTCGAACTGTGCCACTG
>NW_011488846.1:11791-12466 GCF_000754665.1 Bison bison bison
TCCTTTCTCCTTCCAATCCCTGTCATCAGAACCATGGGGCATCCCCCGCTGGAGTTCAGCGACTGCTACCTGGACAGTCCTGATTTCCGCGAGAGGCTCAAGTGTTATGAGCAGGAACTGGAGAGAACCAATAAATTCATCAAAGATGTGATCAAAGACGGCAACGCGCTTATCAGCGCAATGAGAAGTAAGTGGAAGACTTTGATGAGCAGTTTCCCTGAGCCGGTGCTTCTGGCCTTTGGAGATCTTCCACACCCCAGCCCAAGTGTCTGAGGCTCATGGTTTTCCGGATATTTTGGAAGTGGGGTCAGTAGAAGTGGAAGTTGGTGGCTACAACTAGAATTGGGGTTTTCCCCTTTAGTGGTTTTGGTTTTATAAGACAGGATCTGTAGCTGAGGGACTGTCTTGTTCAGCAGCTATCCTTTCTTGTCAGACTCCTGTTCTAAAGGGACAGGCCACTTGTATTGTCAGACATGTTTATACCCATGTATGAAAGGGACATCTAAGCTGACCAAGGGACTGCCCCACAACCTCCTAAAGAATTGGGAATTCAGGCCAGCAGCTTGAGTCAGGGTTTTGTTCCTGTTTGGCCTCTAGTTGCTGCAGATAAATATGGGGGTAGTAAAAAATTGCCAATGGCAAGTTATTTTCTAAGGAAAGCACCTTTGCTCTTTA
>NW_011488846.1:12699-14827 GCF_000754665.1 Bison bison bison
CCAGGTTGAAGGAACCTCACCTAGCTTGGCTTTCCAGGTCCTCAGAACTAAGAACTCTGGGGCCCTCCCCCACTTCCCCGCTGTGTATAGATTTTTTATTTCTGCTAGTTGGCAGAAGGTTTGGAGTAAGAGAAAGAATAAAAAACATCCCCAACAAGAGTGCAGGCAGATCAATCCATTGTGCCAAAGTATATACCCATAAGAATGGAAGATAGGGAATGGGTGGTGATAATCCATTTTTTCTCTTGGTTGAAGGATGATTATGAAAAATAAAGTCAAAGTCACTGGCAAATATATTCTGTATACCTGTAATATTTTTTTTCTGAGTGGATTTATCCCACAAATAGTGTGTCTGGTCCAGCGTGGGGACCTTCTTAAGGCAAATACAGCCAACCAAGAGCAAGGAGAAAGACTTGGGAGCCGCAGTGCAGTGGTTTTTGTTGTGCAGCTCTCCTGATTTGCCCCTTGGAGTCTGGGCTTTCCCTGTATATGTTGTCTGCCTACTTTGGTCATAAGTGTTGCAAGTTCCTACTTGTTGTTTCATTGAATTGGATCATGTGATGGTGTGTCTTATTTTAGTCTGAACAAGAGTAAACTCTTGGTTGCATCTTAAAGATGGGATATTTGAAATGCTGATCCGTAGACTTTAGCCCAGGGTTTGGGGTGTGTTGCCGCTTAATAGACTTCATTGAGAGGTTAAAGATATGCTGGTTGTGCTACAAAAGTAGTTAGAAAGGTGAGGGTTCCTGAAAGGAAAAGCGGGAAATGTTTGGATTTTTTTTTTTTTTTTTTGCTTGTTTACTTGTTACAGTAAACTACTTAGTGCAGTATTCATAGTTAAATGAAGCTCATCTAAGCCCTCAGAAGGGACTGGCTTTGTGAAGTGCAGGATAAGCTGAAAGTATTTGTGAAAATACAGTTCAATAAAATGGTGGAGGAAGGGCAAAAGTTTTCTAGGCAAGTGGTAAATTGCGGTTTTTATTCTTTCCTTTTGGGGGATTAAAAGTGGTGAGAGTCAACAATTATGCAGGTTTAAACCTTTGAATATGGGCAGAAGATCTAAGAGTTATTTTGGCTCAGGGGGTTCTTGGTATTTATGGCGGTTTTCCTTTCTTGAGTATACATAGAAAGCCAAAAATAGGACAGTTAGGAAATAAAACCCAGCAGCTAACCCAGACTCCATTTCTTTTCTTTAAGTTACATGATTCTAAAAACATGATTTGCTAGAGGCAAAGACAGGATGTTTCCCGCTGTCTTGACCACAGTAATGTTTATACTCCCACTCTGCTTCCTCAAAATGGGCTAGCTGGGCAGCTTTTTCAGAGTAAGTGAGGTAGATGCAAAACAAAGGTATACTTTTGCTTTGTATGGAGGAAAAAGGAAGAGAGAACACTGGAATTAGATTAGAAGACCTGGGTTACAATCTTGGCTTCACCATTTTGGGATAGGAAGGCACATATAATATATTTCAGATATAAAATGGGGGTAATTGTATGCACCTCACAGAGTTGCTTTGAGGCTCAAAGGAGTTAATGGATTGTGAAAGTATTTTGTAAATGGAAACGGCTAAATATTTTAAGTCGTTGATAATACATCTTCAGGTTAATAATATAGTGTCTGAATATACTTTTTGGTAGGTTTCTAAAGGGAAATCCATAAACAAAAGTAGTTGGAAACATTTTTTTTGCTGTCATCTTGTGGAAAATTCATTCCCTATATTGGCATGGCTCAGTGATTAATTTTGTATATGTGTGTGGATTCATTTTGTCATTTGGAATCTGGCATTAAAAGTAAAGAAGAATTATTGGCACTTTTTCATTTAATTTATTAAATTGACCATCAAATCAACTGGTTAGTGTTTCTGGTAACCAATGAAACCTGGTGCTTCATGCTGCAAAAATCAGCTGCAATTTTTGTTTAAGTTGTTAAGCTAGTTGGAACTTGATTTCCAGCTTGTGTTTGATTTTGTCCAGAGCTCTAGATAAGGTTTTAGTCACAGCTGTGTGTGATAATTAGTTTATTAAATATGGATTCTATTTGAATATCTAGATTTTCTTAGATCTGTGCTCAGAGGTAATTGATGTTATGAATGATATTCAGTATGTCTTCTTTGAGAAAGTGACTGATT
>NW_011488846.1:15349-16184 GCF_000754665.1 Bison bison bison
CAACACCACAGTTCAAAAGCATCAATTTTTTGGTGCTCAGCCTTCTTTATGGTCCAACTCTCACATCCATACATGACTACTGGAAAAAGCATAGTGTTGACTATATGGACCTTTGTCAACAAAATAATGTCTCTGCTTTTTAATGTTCCTGTATGCCAAGAATTAAAATCTTATAACAGACTTATGAGGCAAGGACTATTATTTCCACTCTTTCTGTGAGAAAACTGAAGTTCAGAGGAATTTAGTAACTTTCTCAGCTGATAAGGGCAGGAGTCTGAATTAGAGCCCAGATCTGACTCTGAGGGCCCTGAATTGCACTGTATTCAGGACAGGGAATTTCATGTAGTAGGAATGACATAGAGAATGTAAAGGGATAGCAAATAATTCAGGTCATCTGGGTTATATGGTGCAAGAAGAGAAGTTTGGGAGATGACCTTGGAATGGAAGGTTGAGGGCCTTGACTGTGCATGACCTGTTAAGTACTTTAGGCTTTTCTTTACAGGCAGGGAGTATTAAAAACATTTTTGGTAGCACAGAGGCGTGGTCTGAACTGTGCTTTAGGAAGATTCATCTGAGAGTGATATAAGATGTTCCAATTCTAAACAAATATTTGTGACTTTTCTGCAGATTATTAGGAACTTTAAATTTTCTTTGATATAGCTCAGGGGTCAGCAGACTTCTGTAAAGGGCAATATCTTAGGCTTTGAGGGCATGTAGTTTCTGTGGCTCTTGCCTGGCAAATCCCATGGACAGAGGAGCCTGGTAGACTGCAGTCCATGGGGTCGCTAGGAGTTGGACACGACTGAGCGACTTCACTTTCACTTTTCACTTTCAT
>NW_011488846.1:17872-18955 GCF_000754665.1 Bison bison bison
ATTAGTGTACTGGCAGTATTTAATTAAATACAAAAAATTTAACAAAAATTTAAAGTAATCATTCAAAAACCAAGGATAACATACTTTATATGTATAAAACAGATGTCAGAAAAAAGGATTATATCATTAAGCTCACTCATATACATGCACAAACCACAAACACATAGGCTGTCTTGGACTAATGGAAACTTATGTTTTAAAAGAATGCAAAAATGTCACTTTCTTACATTCTGCACTTTTAAAGATAAAGAGTTTTAGATGTTTACATTAAGATGACCATTTGGGGTACCTGTTCAGCTCTTGCTTTGGCAACTGGGACACCTATTTGGTAAATTTTTGTTTTCCTGAAAGGATGGGTCAGTTCCATTTTTGAGGCAAATTTCATATTGAATATACTTTATGGAGCCGTCTCTAGCTTTACACACAGAGAACCTGGGTGCTGGTTCCAACTGTGCCACCTCCTAGCTATATGACTCTGAGTAAGTCTTTAGTTTCATGAACCTGAGTTTTCCCATTTCTAAAATTAGAGGTTTTGTCAGTGAGCTTTAGGGTTCCTCCTGGTTTCCTCATTCTGTTTTCTGGGATGCCACTGTATTGCACAGTCAAGCAACCTAAATTGATTCCATTGGAAACTTTGGAGCAAATTCGCCTTTCCTCTGAGAGAATGGACAAAAGGAACTGATATGTTCCATGTGAATAAATGACATGAATCATGCTAGCCTATTTAATTATCCTCTTGATGAATGCTTCTTGAGAGGTCCCAACCTGGTGCTTTTCAATTCTGTCTTGAATAGCTCTATACTGAGGGAGACCAAAGCTTTTAATCCCTCTGGAGTGGGTGTAGTGCTATGGTGTGCAGGGAGGAGTTGGTGATGTAATATATACATTTTCAGTCAGCAGATATCCTGTCATTATCCTGGTGATAGTTAATCAGTGCCTTGGAGGACATGTTGTTATAGTCGGCTCTGTATCTGCAAGTTTTGCCTCTCTGGATTCAACCAACTGGGGATAGAAAATATTTGGAAAAAAATTCCAGAAAGTTCCCCAAAGCAAAACTTGATTTGCCACATGCTAGCAACTATT
>NW_011488847.1:0-335 GCF_000754665.1 Bison bison bison
CCCCCCTGGGTTGGGAAAACCCCACACGTGGCAGAGCACCCGTCCCCTTGCCCCCCAGCCACTGAGCCTGTGGTCTAGAGCCCCTGCCATGCAGCCGGGCGAGCTGCCACAGCGAGAAGCCCGCTCTCCACAGCCAGAGGAAAAAGCCCCAGCAGCAACAAAGACCCAGCACAGCCAAAAATAAGCAAGCAAAAAATCCCCGATGCCTAGCAGTGAGCAAACTTCAAAATAACCTGTGGATCAAAGATGTCTCAAGGGAAATTGGAAAACATTTTTGAACTAAATGAAAATGAAAAACTTAAGTATCAAAACCACTTGTGGATTTCAGCTGATGC
>NW_011488847.1:2244-4086 GCF_000754665.1 Bison bison bison
GATAAACCAGGACCCCCACCGTGGCACACAAGCAGCCCGTGCCACCTGGGTGCAGGGAGCCGGGCTCAGCTGAGGGTCAGCCCCGGCTTGTGACGTCACACGGGGTGGAGGACCCGTGGCACCGACGGCTGAGCTTCCAAAAGCAGAAGAGAGGATGGGAGGGGAGCGGGCCGGGAGACGTTTTGGCTTCTCGGCACCTTTGTCAGCGGGTCCCCCCTGTGGTCAGAGGGGACACTGCGGGGCTTCCCCCTTCCGCTGGGAGCCTTGCCCCAAACCCATTGTCTCCGTGGCCCTCGATCCCGGGACCCAAGTGTGCCACCCCTTCCCTGCAGACAGCGCTGGGGCGGGTCCACATCCGCTGTACACGGGAGGTGAGCGGGAGCCCAAACGCCCACCCGTGCGGGCGGGAGGGTGACGGAAGGCCCCGGAGAGGGGAGAGGCGCAGGGAGGAGCCTGGGGCAGGGGCGCTGTGTGCAAGGCGTCGGCACTGCGGCCCCAAGAGCCATGGCCACCAGGATTTTAGACCAGGGGCACACGGACGGTTCTTGCCAGCAGTCATCAGAAAATAAGTAACCACAGCAAGGCGATCCAACCAGTCCATCCTAAGGAAAATCAGTCCTGAATATTCATTGGAAGGACAGATGCTGAAGCTGATGCTCCAACACTTTGGCCACCTGATGCGAAGAACTGACACTGGAAAAGACCCTGATGTTGGGAAAGACTGAAGTTAGGAGGAGAAGGGGATGACAGATGAGATGATTGGATGGCATCACCAACTCCATGGACATGAGTTTGAGTAAACTCTGGGAGTTGGTGATGGACAGGGAGGCCTGGCATGCTGCAGTCCTTGGGGTTGTAAAGAGTCAGACACGACTGAGCAACTGAACTGAACTGGACAGACAATAAACACCAATGGTGAGGATTTTCTTTTATTGAATTTTTATATCATCAATAAAAAATTTAACCAATTTAATACTAAAAATGCAAAAAGAGGGAAAAGGTAATGGGTTGGTACTTTTAGATCACATGAAAATTTTAGTAATTTTAATAATTTTTACTAAAATTTAGTATTTTAGTAAAATTTTCATCTGAGAATAACTTCAGGTCTGAGGGACAGTTGCAGAGTGCGGCAAAGAGCTCTGGAAGACTCCTCCTGGCCCCCAGGTCAGCTCCTGCCCTCTACCCTCCGCACACCTGTCCCCACGGACAGCAGGGCTGGGAAACGGTCAAGGAAAACCTGGATGGGGTTTCGCCAGCTTTCTCCCACTACCGTCCTTTCTTAGCTCCTGGAGCTGGGGCAGGACCCCCTGGTGCACTGGAAGCTGCGCTTGGGGTCTGCTCCGGAGCTGTGAGGGTGGCACCGGGAAGGGCACAGCAAGGTCACACCCTGCATCTGTCTCTGGGTCTTTATTTGGGGCCTGCTGTTTGCACAAGGCTGAGACTGGAGCACCGGGAGGGTGGCAGGTGTGGCCGGTCTGGGGCCCGGGGTCCCCATCAGCGTCTGCGTGGGTGACGCCCACACACAGGGAGAAGCTGACGTGGAGTCGGAAGTTCACAGACGTTTGTACAGACGACAGCAACCACAGCCACCGTCTAGAGCTTGGACCGACAAGGCATTTTTTTCTGGGAGGAATATTCATCACTGACATCGTTTAGACTTGCCACGCTGGTGACAGTCGGAAGGGGCCAGCTGCTGCTGGTCTCACTCCTGTTTAAATTCCCTGCAGATGGAGTGGCCTCCTCCCACCACCCAGCACCGCAGCAGCTGGCTGTGAGGAGGTGCGGGCGGGAGAGGGCAGGCTGGGCGGCAGCTGGGGGCTGCCCGGAAAGAGGAGGCACTGG
>NW_011488847.1:6438-12184 GCF_000754665.1 Bison bison bison
CGAGGTTTCCCCTGGAGCGTTACTCAAACTTCTAATTATGATTCATGCGCGTGATAATAATAATTTAATAATCAGGGAGCCGCGCAAGAGGCATTAACCTCAATTAAGCTCGTTAAGCCGCCTGACCGCCCCCCGCGTGCCCTCCCGCCCCGCGGCCGCAGGCCCCTGAGTGCCGCTCCTGTGAATTCGGTTGCGGAGCCTCTTCCGTGTCCCTGGCCCCCGCCCCCCTAACCCCGAGCGCGCTCGGCCGCCGCCCCCCGCCCCACGCAAGCTGTGTTCCGCGCTCCCTGCCCGCCTCCCTCTGGGCGGGAGAGAGGCACCTCCTCCCCCACCGCCTTCACCCGCCCTCCGCCCCTCAGGCTGCGGTCACCACCCGCCCTCCCCATGGGTAGGGGCTCCGGAGGCAAGACCTGCGGATCTTACTCTCTGCTACCCCCAGACCCAGCCCCCGGGCCTACGCCATCAGGCCTGTGGCAGAGAAGGCAGAGTGATGAGGGGAAGGTCTTGGGGGTGGGCCAGGCTGTGACCGAGGGGTGGCTGAGTGGTGGCTAGGCCAGCTGCTGGACAGGGAGAGGTCTGGCCGCAGAGGGAGAAACGATGGGGGAGCCAGGAAGGCAAAGCATGGGACGGGTGAGTGGGGCTGACAAGGCCACCTTGTCTCAGCCCTGATGCGCGGGCTGTGAGGGGTGCACTGTATCAGTCAGGGCTCTGCTGCCATCCTGCTGTGTAACAAACAACCCCAAATGCTCAGTGGCCCACAGCATGGTCATTCATTTCCTGCTGGTGGACCAGGATCTGCTGCCAATTGCCACCCCCGCCAGGAGCCTTAGTGGGGTTCGGGCGGCCTCCACACCTTCCTTTCCAGGCCCAGCTGAGGGGCCGTCAGGGCCCTGGACAGTGTTCTGCTGGAAGAGATTGGAAGTGGCCACAGGTGGGAACAGGAGGCCTCTGAAGGCCTGAGTCAGGAGGCCTGGTCACTTCTGCCCGTGCATGTCACCTGGCCAAACCCACTCGGCCAAAGCCGGCTTCAGCAGTAGCGAGCATCCTTTCCCCACTGGAAGGGCTTGTTGGGGAGTGAAGGGAAGGGGACTTGGGCTGCACCATCCACCCCCTGGTGTTTCTGATTTCAGTGGAGCTCTTCCAGCTGGATGGGCTGGGGGAGGGGAGGAGTTACTGTGAAAGTGTGCGTGTGCACAGATGCATCCAGAACCCAGCTGTGCACCGGGACAGAACGCCCACAGGCCGACCGTGTGCCCTCGTGCAGAGGCAGCCCAGAGTACAGGTCCATCTCTAACCTCTGACCCCTGGGGAGGCCCAAGCAGAGCCAGAGGCAGCGATCGGGTGCCTGGGATTTACTGAGGCAGGAGAAATCCAGGCAGGAGAGAGGAAGAGGCCAAGCCAGGTCAGAGCAAGGACACTGCCCTCCCAGTCCTGCCCCAGAGGAGGGGCCCTTGGGACAGGCGCCTCCCAAGCAGCTCGTGGGTATGAGCCTGACCCACCGCACTCAGCAGCTCGAACCAGGAAACAGGCAGGGCAGCAGCTGTGTCCACTACAGCAGGCAGAAGCCTGGTCAGCGCCAGGCCACAGTCAGCGGAGGACAGGCCCAAGGTGGCCAGGGCCACCTCTCTGTTCCCAGGGGAGGGACAGACAAGGGAGCCAGACCGCTACGGGGGTGCAAGTGCAGTGCACGAGCGGAAACACTCTCCATGCTCAGCACTGCTCCTTCCAATTTTTCTTGTCAGTGTAAACCCGCTTTTGCATTTTGCATCCTGCATCTGCTCTGACAGGAGACAGGGAGCTAAGGGAGCCACACACATGATGTCCTGGAGCCCACGGTCTGGGGTCAGAGCTGCGGTGAACACATAAAGGCACTGTGACATGTAAAACACGACAGCGTGATGCTCGGAGCTTGGATAGGCCCCCAGGCTGACGCCGCCTCCGTGTGAGGAAGTCAGGCAGCTTCCACGTGGGGCTGCCACTAAGGTGAGTAGGCAGGATGTGTGTGGACAGTAGCTAAGGGCACAGTCAACAGAGCCACTCCACAGCCATACCATCTGGGCACAGCGGGGCTCTGGGCACAGGATGCAGGCCTAAGAGCCAGCAGGACCACCCACAGGACCCAGTCAGGAAGGCCTTGCTTGATTCAGGCTGCAGAGCCCTGAGTCAGCCCTGGACCATGGCAGCCTCAAGGAGTTGCTGGAACAGGAGGCCTGTGATTGGATTTGTGCTTTAGAATGATGGGGGGCAGACGGAAGGACTAGGCTGTGGCAGGGGCAGGAGAGGTGGCCACTGTCAGGGGACCCTGATACCCAGAGCTCAAGGCACCTGTCTCTCCACTTGGGAGGGATCTTCTGAGCATTCACCCCTAGACAGAGGGACCTTGGGTGTTACCCTGGCTGGGGGGTGGGGTGGGGGGTGGGGGTGGGGGAATCCACAGAAATCCCAGAAGCCTCTGGTGAGCACTGACTGAAAATGCCTGAGCGTGGAGCTCTGCGTCCGGCAGGACCCTGGAGGACAGGGAGGGGAGGTGGCCATCCTGGGCAGGATCAAACTTGGAACCCCTGCTGCCCTGCAGGGATGGACAGTGACAGGCAAAGTGGCTGGAGAGGACAGAGGCCTCAAGGGGGAGTCTGGAGGGACAGGGTCTGCTGGGGCAAGGACACCCCCCTACACCCCATCTGAACTGTCTTCCCTGTGTCAGCTGGTGGCCGGTTACCTGTTCTTTGTGCCATTAAAGATGCTGGCACCACGCGCCGGTGCGGCCAAAGGGCCGCAGGCACCGGGGACGCTGGCCCGAGGCAGAGAGCCAGGGGTCGGGGCACTGTCCGCGGTGCTGAACACGGGCCTGGGTGTGCGCTCTCCACGGTCCTGAAGGCGCCTTGGACGCCAAGGCTGCATGAGGCTGGGTCCCCCTTGTCCCAAAGCTTCCGTGCAGCAACACAGGCCCCCTCCCTTCTCTGGTGTCTTGAGTGTGGGGTGCCCTTCTTCGAGTCATCAGGAGACCCCAGGTGAGGTCTCAGAGAAGATGAGAAAGCAAAGAAGCAGAGCGTTCCCCTTTCATGTGCCAGACTTCAGGTGACCCAAAGCCGTTGCCAGGGGGTATTTGGGGGTGCATAAGATGGGGGAGGGCGCACAGAGCCTTCTGTGGTCAGCCTCCACCTCTGCCGCCTGCATTCTCCCCACAGGTGCCTGGGGAGGCGCCTGCTCAGAGAGGGCACAGTGCCAGCAGAGGACCCAGTCTGGATTCAGGGACTGAAGCTGATCTGTGGGCGGGCTGGCCGCCCCTGCTCTGTGTCCCTCACGGGGATGTTGGGAGGATCCTGGGCTGTCAGCACTGGGGTGTGTTTTGTATGAACCAAATATCACTCAAAGCGGGGGTTGTTTATCCATGTGCCCTGGAGACCCCCAAGCACTGCTGCCCTTCCAGCTGCAAGAGGAGAAGGGAGCCCCGCCACCACCACTGTGTGCAGCGAATGCTGTAATTCTGCCATCCTTCGTCCTTTGAGGGGGGGCTATGGGGACCTTAGAGGTCACATGGAATCCAACTCCCACAATTCACAGATGAAAAATTGAGAAGGGGGTTCACAAACACATGAAGGGTTAATGGCAGAGATGGTGGGCTGCTCCTCCTACTGCTGCTAACCAAACACGAGGATACTGGCGGCGGTGAAAGGACTGAGAGCTCAGCGCTCCCCCAGCTCCCTTGGGCACTCCCTCCCCTCCCCTCTTCCACATAATCTCAGCCCCCACCCACATGTGCTCTCGGGTCCACTTCGAAGGCCTTTTATCACCAGTCTCTCCCCAGATCTCTAACTTTGTCCATGTTGCTTCCAGCCTTGACACTCCCCCCTCCCGCACCAACCCGCCAGTGACCCCCTCTGGTCCTGACAGATGTGCAGGGTGTGGGGCTTAGCAATGAGGGGGGTTCCTGTCCACCAGGCAGGTGGAGCCGTCCCCACGTCAAGCCCTGATTTCACCTGGCATTGCCCACCTGGGGCCCCCGCAAGTGAAGCTGGTGGCTTGGAGATAACCCGATATGGCAGATGGGCAAAGATTGCACA
Organism: Bison bison bison; assembly: GCF_000754665.1. NCBI lineage: Eukaryota > Metazoa > Chordata > Mammalia > Artiodactyla > Bovidae > Bison > Bison bison. The sequence goes on from NW_011488847.1 coordinate 10,500, forward strand.
AATGAGGGTCTAATTGACAATCAATTGTGATTAGGAGCAAAGGGACATCTTTATAGTCCCAGACGCTCTGAGCTAAAGTTGGGGAGATGGGAGGCTGTCTAGAGGAGTGGGTACTGCGCATCTCCACGACCACGGATGTTCCTTAGAGATGGGGGAGGGCTGAGGCAGGAGAGGACAGGACCATCTCCCCACCCCTGTCCACACACAGTACCCCGCTTCCCATGGGAAAGCAGCCTGGGGTCCCCCGTGTACTCTGGAGGACCCCCCCACCCCCGACTCCATCGCCCCACGCTGCTCCGGGCTGCATGCTGCAGACTTCGAGATCCTTTCCTTGCCTGCCTGCTGAAGCTCCCAGCAGAACACTGCAGGTAGGGAAGAGGGGGAGGGGAGGACCTCCGCGCTCTGGGACAGGCACAGGGCTTCCATCCATCCCATGCATCCGAGTGGCCCTCAGCCTGGACCAGTCCACACCTCTCGGGGCAAGAGCGCTTTGCTGCACTGAGTGTGCGTGTGTGCTTTGGAGAGGAGTACGGCGTGGTGGTCTGTTATGGTACAGTATTCCATTACACTCACATATCACATGTAATATACTGTATTCTATTTACTGTGCTTTAGTGATAATCACCATACATTACACTACATCTACATTATACAGGCCGTCATTTCACCTGTGTGCTCATGTTGAATGAAAGTTGTATCAAGAGAGCTCATATGTCTCTTCCTCACGTGAGCGTGTAATCAGAGTGAGCGTGTAACCAGAGTGAGGGCAGGCTCCTGCCCACCCCGCCCTCCACCCACCCAGCAAGGGGTGGGGGTTCTGACTGCTGTGTGTGTGCCTCGCCTGGTGACCTGCGGTGGGGCCAGGCACGGTGTGTGAGCGTGCCCTGGAGGGGCTTGCGTCACACTGAGCCTCGGCCACCCAGAACCAGGTCAGGGCCCAGTCCAAGGGACTTGCCCCTTGGCGCCCAGGACAGTGCCCAGCAGCTGTGCCTGGCGGGGCGAGGGGGCGGTGAGGAGTCCGAGCGGTAGCTCAGGGGACGGGTCCCCATGTGCCCCTCCTCATGGAGAGAGTGGAGGGGCACCAAGGCCAGCTGGGAGCTGGCTGGCAGGGGTGAGGCTGGCTGCAGGGATGTGACTGCGTTTTCATGGATTTGTGCCTGTGTGTGGTGTGTGCTGGTGAACGAGTGTGTGAGTGCATGCGAACGGGTGTGCGCATCTATGTTCAAACTTTGCTGGGGGAGGGGCAGAGAGAGCCTAAGAGTCCCTCCAGGAAGGTGGGGGTGGGAAGGAGATAATTACCTCTCTGTGATGAGAGATTATCCACCCTCCTTCCCCCAGAGGTGATTTATAATTTAAAGATAAAGAATAATCAAGTCCTGGCAAGGAAGGACACAGTGTTGTGGGTCTGATTAGAATCTCCGGACGGACCAGCACGCGGGGGAGGGGAAGGGCTGGGGGAGGGGACGTCTGGCCTCCCCATCCCCTCACCCCGCCCCCACCTCCCTGAGGATCAGCCTGTCCGAGCTTGGCCCAAATTACAGCCAATCGGTCCCCCATTATTTCTCCCAACTTTTAATTTCTGCTTCCAAAGGATCATTGCCCGCGGTAATTGCAAAGGACCCGTCCTTGTGTGCAGAGCAGGCTCCGGGGACCGCAGTGTGGGGCGGCGCAAACCGCTCGTGCAC
>NW_011488847.1:14289-15589 GCF_000754665.1 Bison bison bison
TTTCCTTTCTCTTTTTTTGGGGGGACAAATCAGACTAATTGTGACAAAACGCTGGTTATCTCTGGAAAAACAATTAAATCCCTTCGATTACAGTTAAGGGGAAATGTGCTTAGCGGCGGAAAGCAACCGCTAATGGGGCGGCCCGAGCCCGGCCCGGTCGATATCCTATTACGGCTGCATGCATATCTCTTTCAAGCACCTTGCAAACTCCCCCCGAACATCTAAATTATAGGGTCAAAATTCGGATAATTACTCGATTAAAACCTATTACACTTATTAGGGGCCGCTATTGATCGAGAATTGCATTCGACCGGCTCCTGATTGCTTTCGGTGCCCCCTCCCCTGGCCCTTCCTCCAGCCAACTTCCCGGGCCCTCTGCCTGGCAGAAAGAGGCGCACAGGGCGGGCAGGGCTGGGGGCCCTTTCCAGGAGAGGGGCCTCCAGTTTGGGGCACCCTCAGAGCTGGACTGATATGAAGGAGGAACAACCCAGGCGGACTGGAGGGGGCCCTTCAGGCTTCCCCTCTGGCGAGGTTCTGGGAGTTTCCACATAGAGCCTCCACTCAAATGGGGAACAGTCAGAAGGAAGGCCCAGTTTCTCAGGTTCAGGGAGGGAGTGGTTAGGCCCCCCTTTCTCAGTCCAGCCCTGGGCAGAACAGGAGCAAAGTACTCTCGGGTTCATCTTGGCACAGTCTCTGCTCCCGGTGAGGGGTACGTGGAGGCCCGGAGGCCCGCCTCCGGCAGCCTCTGTGGTCGCCCTGGAGGCGTCTCCCAGGACTGCATTTGTCCTTTATTCTCCAATTCTCGGTGCCACCCTCACGGGGCCTGGTGCCCGAGGACGAGACACGGTGCTGGGGGCTTGTCCTGGCTTCTTTCCTGGTTGGTTGTACGACCACCTGTGGGAGCCGGGGCTGCATAGAAACCCCCCTACCCCACGCCAGGCTGCCATCAGGTCAGACGCTGTCCTCCAAATTTCTGAGATTAGGATTGCAGCCACCTTGCGGGCCTCTGCCTGGAGCATCCGGGGCTGCTGCTTAGACAGACCGAGCGGGGACTCCATCCCAGGGATCTCAGCGCCACCCTGGACCCCCACCACCCAGGCCGGTTTTCCCCGTCAGGCCCAGTCCAGGTTCGCTGGGGCCGCAGCCCAGGGGCTAAGTTCTAGGCCCCAAGACTCAAGGTAGGGATGGTTCCAGGGCAGCGTTTTCGGTACCCCGAAATCGCCTCTGGTAGCGGGCTCCAACCTCACCCCAGGCCTCTGCTCCGGCCCACTCTTAAACGCTCAGTAATTGGCTGGCCCAG
>NW_011488847.1:15689-15920 GCF_000754665.1 Bison bison bison
GCCCAGAGCCTTGCGGTAATTGGAGGGTAATATACGCCGAAATAAATTAAATGGCCGTTAACTAGTTTGTACATTACACAAAATGAGTTTAATTAAGTTTGTATCTGTCCCGCGGATCGATGGGATCCTTCCCCCTCGCCGTAAGCCCGGCGGTCCGGTCTGCCCCGCTCAGGCAAAGGCGCAGACCCGGGAGACGGCGGGAAGAGGAGCCGCGGGAGAGGAAGGGTGCGG
>NW_011488848.1:0-364 GCF_000754665.1 Bison bison bison
TGGTGCACTGGGACGGCCCAGAGGGAGGGTATGGGGAGGGAGGAGGGAGGAGGGTTCAGGATGGGGAGCATGGGTATACCTGTGGTGGATTCATTTCGAGGTTGGACAAAACTAATACAATATTGTAAAGTTTAAAAATAAAATAAAATTAAAAAAATAAATAAATAAACCTTTTTGCTGTGCTCAAAGACTCTGCATCACCATCCTGCTTTAAAAAAAAAAACCAGAGTATAGCACCGGAACACTACATCTTATTCCCTTTCATTTCCTTTTATAATAGTTGAAAATAACATGAGGTGCTTTGGCCGAAAATCAAGCTTGTTCTAGACCCGTGACTACCCTATAAAGCCAGAATTACACAAAG
>NW_011488848.1:464-766 GCF_000754665.1 Bison bison bison
CATCACCGACTCAATGGACATGAGTTTGAGTAAACTCCGGGAGTTGGTGATGGATAGGGAGGCCTGGCGAGCTGCAGTCCATGGGGTCGCAAAGAGTTGGACATGACTGAGCTACTGAACTGAACTGAACTGGACAGTTTCTAAATTCCATGCCTCAGTTTCCTAATCTGCCAACATATGCCCTACTTGCCAAGGTTTCTGTGAAAACTAGAATGTTTAAAAACATCTAGAGTGAAGTAAGCCAGAAAGAAAAACACCAATACAGTATACTAATGCATATATATGGAATTTAGAAAGATGGT
>NW_011488848.1:4456-5442 GCF_000754665.1 Bison bison bison
ATTAAGTCTTGCCAGCTATAGAAGAGGTACAAATTAAAATGATGCAATGTCACTTTATAACTCTAAAATTAGCAGCAATAAAGGAACATTAGTAAAACTAGTGATAGAACTACTGGGGAAATTGAAACATTTTTACATTTCTAGCAACACTGTAAATTATCTTAGTCAATATGATGAATAATCTGGCAGTTTTTATCAAGAGTCATAAAATGTTCCTATGTTTTTACTGAATAATCTCACTCCAGGGTATTTATTTTAAGGGTATAACTCAAAATAAGAAATGCATTATGTGTTATTTATTATCATGGAAAACTGCATACAGCCCAAACAACCATTAATAGAGGGATGGTTATAGAATCATAGTATTTCAACTTAATGGAATTGCTTGAAACCAATGAAAATGATGGATATGAAGATTATTGAGATACATGGAAAAGTATATGTAAAATTTTAAGAATGAAATAAATTAAGTTATAAGAGCCTGTATTAAGAAGGTCTGAAAGGGCTGGAGCTCTATATTCTCTATGCTTCATTAAGTTGATGCACTAGGAATCTCCTTCCATGATGGAATGTGGTATTGAAGAGAAACTCCTGGTAGTTGAATAAAATTTAAACATGTAGGAATAACAGAGATGAGGGAAAGATAAGGTCCAAATAAAAGTTGGAGAGGGAAACAGATACAGTAAGTCCCCACATCCAAACAAGTTCTGTGGATTCACAAGTCCAATTTTGTAAGTCCAACAAAGTTAACCTAGGTACCCAACTAATAGAATCAGCTATATAGTACTGTACTGTAATGGGTTTATAATGCTTTTCACTTATATAGCACATTAAAAACAAACACAAAAACAAAATATTTTAATCTTACTGCACAGTACCTTGAAAAGTATAGTAGTACAGTATAACATCTGGCATACAGAGGCTGACATTAAGTGAACAGACAAAAAGAGTTACTGACTGGAGGAGGGAGAGAAGGTGGGAGATAG
>NW_011488849.1:0-333 GCF_000754665.1 Bison bison bison
CCATCTATGGGGTCTCACAGAGTCGAACACAACTGAAGGATGCAGCAGCAGCAGAAGATATATTGAAAGTTTTCTCTAAATAAAAGTGAGAAAATAAAGGAAAGAGAAAATAACAACTGGAAAATAAATCACTTAAATAATCCAGTACACAGACTTAAAACAAATTTTTTTTGGTGAAAGCAATGATAACTTTAAAGAACAGCAAAAGGGTAAACACGAAGATGAAAAACAGAACATCAAAATCACAAAATGTGGGTGAGGAAAGTAAGAAAATGTAGATTTTTCTTAGAATGTGTTTGAGCCTATATGACTACCAATCTAAAATAAGTGTCA
>NW_011488849.1:3622-4793 GCF_000754665.1 Bison bison bison
CTGAAGGAATTAAGAAAGACTATCAATAGAAATGTAGATAACTCTAAAAGTAAACTAGAAACTATAAAGAGGAACCAATAAAAATTAGAAAACTTATTTTCTGAGACAAAAGCTGAGCTAAAGGCTTGCTGAAACCAAAGCTCCAATACTTTGGCCAAGTGATGCAAAGAACGGACTCATTGGAAAAGACTGGATGCTGGAAAAGACTGAAGACAAAATGAGAAGGGGCTGGCAGACCATGAGATGGTTTGATAGCATCACCAGTTCAATGGATGTGAATCTGAGTAATCTTTGGGAGACAGTGGAGAACAGAGGAGCCTGATTTGCCACAGTCTAAGGGGTTGCCAAGAATCTGACATGTAATAGCAACTGAACAACAACATAGACAATAAATAGCAAATTGCAGAAGAATGAATAAATGTTGTGGAAGTTAGAATAATGGAAATCAATGAATCAGAACAGCAGACAGACCAAAAAAAATAAATAAATAAAAAGAAAGCAATCAGAATCCTATGGAACAATATAAAGTGTTTCAATCTACACATGATGGGGAGCCCAACAGGAAGATAAAGAGAAAATTGGATAAAAAATGTATTCGAAGAAATTAGGCCTAAAAACTTCCCAAACCTAAAGAAGGAACCAAATATTCAAGTACAGGAAGCACAGAGGGTCCCAAACTAGATGAACACAAACAAATCTACACAAAACATTTAAAATGGCAAAAGTTAAATAATGTATTATAAAAGCAGAAAAAGAAAAATAGCTAATTACAAGGGAATCTCCATAAGTCTATCAATTGATTTCTCTATAGAAAGTGGCCAGATACATTCAAAGTACTGGAAAGGAAAAATCTGCAACCTAGGATACTCTGCCCAACAAAACAATAATTTAGAATAGGAGAGGTAAAGAATTCCTCAGAAAAGCAAAAACTAAAAGGATATAGCAATATTAAACCTATCCTAGAAGATATATTTGGAGAAGGCAATGGCACCCTACTCCAATACTTTTGCCTGGAAAATCCCATGGATGGAGGAGCTTGGTAGGCTGCAGTCCATTGGGTCGTGAAGTCGGACATGACTGAGCAACTTCATTTTCACTTTTCACTTTCATGCACGGGAGAAGGAAATGGCAACCCACTCCAGTGTTCTTGCCTGGAGAATCCCAGGGATGG
>NW_011488849.1:8479-9193 GCF_000754665.1 Bison bison bison
CTAAGACTTCTTGGGGTTCTGGACAGTCATCATCCATGTGAGAAGGTGCACTGGTTGTACACCCAGAAAACCAAGCAGCAGGGATGGGAAAGGCAATAAATCGCAGCGACTGTGCTCGCCAAACACCTCATCACCTGAGCTACTCAAACCTGGGAAGGACACAAAACGCAGGCCCAATGGAGTCTGCACCTCTGAGGACTACCCGAGTGCCTGAACCTGAGCAGCTTAGACCTGGGAGGTGCATGCAGCCCAGGGCTGGCCTTGGACGGTTCCTGGCAGAGCAACCTAGAGCCTGAGCTGTGTGGGCAGGAAGGGCATATGCCCCGTGAGCGAGGGCAGGCCCAGTGTGGCTGAGACACTGTGAGCACACACCAGTGTTATTTTTTTGCAGCGTCCCTCCCTCCCCACAGAGCGACTGAACAAGTGAGCGTAAAAAAAGTGTCCAACACCACCCCCTTGTGTCAGGGCAGAAATCAGACACTGAAGAGACCAGCAAACAGAAGAAGCTAAAACAGAGGGAACTGCCTTGGAAGTGACAGGTGCTATAGATTAAAACCCTGTCGTTAGTACTGACTACATAGGAAGGGGCCTATAGATCTTGAGAAATATAAGCCAGACCAAGGAACTATCCAAAAATGAACTGACCCCACACTGCCCACAACACCACCAGAGAAAGTCCTAGACATATTTTTACTATTTTTACAATCATTATTT
>NW_011488850.1:0-332 GCF_000754665.1 Bison bison bison
CGCCTTCCTACAATGGTGTCTCATTCTTTAGACATAATGCCTAGCTCTTATTCTGAAGGTTCTTGTTTCCTCCCTCTTCTTCCCTCATTTCTTAGATCCCACATTACTTCTCTTTTATGGTTTAATTCTTCATTGTGGGGGAGGAGGTGCACATCTTCTTGTAGCTTCCTGAGAAAGTGTGTGTGGGAATTATATATTTGGGAGGATTGTATATGTTGGAAAATAGGGCTTCCCAGCTGTCACTAGTGGTAAAGAATCTGCCTGCCAATGCAGGAGATGTGGGTTCCATGTAAGAAATGTGGGTTCAATCCCTGTGTCCAGAAGATCCTCTG
>NW_011488850.1:4622-5036 GCF_000754665.1 Bison bison bison
CAATAAATGTGATATACCACATTAATAAAATGAAGGATAATAATTACATAGTAATATCAATAGATGCAAGAAAAACATTTCACAAAGTTTAACATTTGTTTATTATAAAAACTCTCAACAAATTGGGAATAGAAGGAATGTGCCTCAATATAATCAAGTCCATATGTGATAAGTACACAGATAACATCATACTCAGTGGTGAAGTTTTGAAAACTTTCCTCTAAAATAAGGAACGACACAAGAGTGCTCACTGTCACCACTCCTATTCAACAGAACTGGAAATCCTACCTAGAGCAATTAGGCAAGCAAAAGAAATAAAAGGCATCAAAATTGGAAAGGAAGATGTAAAACTGTCTTTGCAGATGATATGATCTTATCTATCAGTTCAGTTCAGTCGCTCAGTTGTGTTCGACT
>NW_011488851.1:0-332 GCF_000754665.1 Bison bison bison
TCCCCAGCTGCTTAGGCCAGAGATGCTTAAAGCCATCCTTGCCTGCTACCACTCTCTCACCACACTCTCAATCATCAACCCTCACCTCTCGGCCTCCTAAGTCTAAGTAAGATATTGTTCCTTCTCTCCATCAGCACAGTGAGTTCCTTAGGCCAGGTCACCCTCGTCTCTCTCCTTGACAAGCACCAGCAATCCTGATGCTTTCCAACACATGGTCTGTCCTGCTGCCTGAGGAAGGGAAGCTTTCTTCAGTGCAATCTGGACATGACACCCCTGCTCAAAACTCTGCACAGGCTGCCTGCTGCTCTTAGGATACTGTCCAGCCTCCTGGA
>NW_011488851.1:3856-4296 GCF_000754665.1 Bison bison bison
GCCAGACATCCTGGAATGTGAAGTCAAGTGGGCCTTAGAAAGCATCACTATGAACAAAACTAGTGGAGTTGATGAAATTCCAGTTGAGCTATTTCAAATCCTAAAAATCATGCTGTGAAAGTGTTGCTTTCAATATGTAAGCAAATTTGGAAATCTCAGCAGTGGCCACAGGACTGGAAAAGGTCAGTTTTCACTCCAATCCCAAAGAAAGGCAATGCGAAAGAATGCTCAAACTACAGCACAATTGCACTCATCTCAAACGCTAGTAAAGTAATGCTCAAAATTCTCCAAGCCAGGTTTGAGCAATACGTGAACTACGAACTTCCAGATGTACAAGCTGGTTTTAGAAAAGGCAGAGAAACCAGAGATCAAATTGCCAACATCCACTGGATCATGGAAAAAGCAAGAGAGTTCCAGAAAAACATCTATTCTGCTTTATA
>NW_011488852.1:0-332 GCF_000754665.1 Bison bison bison
GGGGAATGGCCCACAGAGGCAGTGGCAGGCAGAGGGGAGAGAGCTCAGACAAGGGAGGTGTGACAAGAAATGAAGAGGAACACCAGGGAAAGGAGGGTTCCACCCCATTCACACTTGGGACTCACAGGGGGCACACTGTACAATGACCCAACGGAGGCTTTGGGCAGAAGGGTGGCTGCAGTTTAGGAATTTCATTTTCTGGAGCTGATCTTGGTTCCTGCTGCGGTGCAGGTGAGATCCAAGGGAGGGCTCTGCATCACCCATGGCAGAAATGTGGAAAAGGACTGAATCCAGACGAAGCCTAAGCAGGCAATGGGCTAGGGGACCTTGCG
>NW_011488852.1:4400-4991 GCF_000754665.1 Bison bison bison
CCTTTAGTAACTTCACACAGTGGTGCAACCACCACCACAGTGCACTTGTGGAACACTGCCAGCACCACTAAAAGGTCCGTGTACCCATCAGCAGTCAATCCCCAACAGGACCTGCAGGCCCAGGCATCCTCTCATCTAATTTCTGTCTCTGTAGATTTGCCCTTTGTGGGCATTTCACAACAACAGACTCCTGCAGGAAGTGGCCTTTTGTGTCTGGGTTCTTTCACTTAATACAGTGCTTTGGAGGCTCACCCATGAGGCAGCAGAAAGCAGAAGTTCATCGCTTTTCATCCATCTGTGCTCTTCCACTGAATGGTTAAGAATACTCTGTTTACCACTCTCCAGCTGACAGACTTTTAGGCTGCTCCACTATTTGGAGATTACAGACAGTGCTGCTGTGAAAGACATCTAAGGACGAGTATTTGTGTGGACATGGGTTTCATTTCTCATTTCTCCATGATTTCATTTCTTCTTTTGCACGGTGCACAGACTAGACCCTTCAGTCAGTGTGGAATAGAGGTGGTTGAAGCAGACCTCCTGTCCTGGTCTGGATCTCAAGAGGCAAGCATTCACTCAGACTCTACTAGATGT
>NW_011488852.1:9216-9646 GCF_000754665.1 Bison bison bison
GGACATGGCCTGTGTCCTGGTCGTGGTGGTGATCATTGGAATCTCTCCATGTGTCACAGCTCTGATAGCTGCACACCCAAAGACAAGCAGGCCAGGAATTCCCTGGTGGTCCGGTGGTTAAGAATGTGCCTGCTATATAAAATTAATACACAGAAACCCCTTGCATTCCTATAAACTAATAAAGAAAAATCAGAAAGAGTAATTAAGGAAACAATCCCATTCACCATTGCAATGAAAAGAATAAAATACTTAGGAATAAATTTGCGTAAATAAACAAAAGACCTTTATACAGAGACCTATTAAAAAAAAACTGATGAAAGAAATCAAAGATGACACAAATGGATGGAGAAATGTACCATGATCTTGGATTGGAAGAATCAGTACAGTGAAAATGACTCTACTACCCAAAGCAATCTATAGATTCATCACA
>NW_011488853.1:0-332 GCF_000754665.1 Bison bison bison
CTGAGGCTCAGAAAAATGAAATCACTTACCCAAAGCCACACAAGTAAGTAAAATCCTAAATCCATGATCTCCTAGGCCTCAACACAGTGCAACTTAACAAGCATTTATTGAGGACAGACTTCTACTGAGGACAATATTGTTCTGTCAGATGCAAAAATGAAGACGGCATGTCCCACATCCTCACAGAGCTCACGGGGAAGCAAGGAAACTACAGATAACTGGGATTACATCACCATCTCTCAAGGTTGTTGTGACAAGGAATGACACGACTTATGAAGGCTCTTAGCATGAGGCCAGGAATCTAGTAGGCATTCAATAAATATTAGTTTCCT
>NW_011488853.1:4234-6116 GCF_000754665.1 Bison bison bison
CCATCACAGTATGTGCCACCCTGTTCTATCCCTGCCTGCTTACTTGTCTGTAACACATACTCCCATGGCTGCTGAAGTTGCTGAAAGCAGCGACCTGCTCTTGTTCACAGCTGTATGTCTAGCATACAGCACAGGGATTGTCATAGAGCTGGTGGTTCAATACATTTTTGTTGAGAAAATCCTGACTTCACCATTCCCTAGGTAAGTGACCTTGGGTAGGTTCTCTCTGAGCCTGTTTCCTCAGCTGTAAAATGGGAGGGTGATATTTTGCCAAGCTGTTATGAGGATTAATGAGATAACATACATACAGCACACAACACAGAGTAAGAACTCAATAAATGGCAGCTATTATTGGATTACTGGTCAGAAGAAGAGAGAAAAACAAGTCTCTCCTCCCTGCTAGCCCATATCCACACCCATCCTGCTTCCCCCGCCTGTCTTCAGTCTCTTGAATAAAGCTGGAAAACCTGACCCAGCAAAAATAATCCCCTTCAGTAAACTCTTGGGAGAGAACTATCTTCTGTATCAACAACACACCCTTGGCTCAGCCTCCAGTGGACCAGCCCCAGGTTGGAGGTCTGGCTTCGCTTTTCACCCCATCCAGATATTTATAGTGTAAACTTTGGATGATGGGGAGGGGCACACAGCCTGTGCCAAGAAACCTCACGAAGGAACTCACACTGGGTCCCCACACAGTAATGCACACTCTTCTGGAATGGGAATGAGACATGAAAATGCTTTGTCAGCTGTGAGATAAAAGAAAGGGATCTTCTCTGCAGTGAGGTGGACATGCAGAGGCTGTGGAGTACTCTCCCAACTCTGAGTGTAGTCTGCTCTGTCTAGCAGAGAAAAGCCTAGTTCAAGCTCCATCTCAAGCTTTCTGTCTTTATGGTGAAAAAAGGGAATAGTTTCGGATACCCCATCTCCCACTTCTAAACTCCAGCTGAACTGGAACTTCCAATTGACCCTCAACTGCCTCAGTGTTGACATTCAATAAATATGCATTGGTTGCCCAATGCCCCTTTGACTCAAAATCGGAAAGTTGTCCTCTGATACATGTCACATGTGCATTTTGTCCAATAAATATGTACCTACTATTTTGCTTTTTCACTTAGCATTATTCTCTACAAATATTTTCTCATAACAGCAGAGTTCAGAAGTTGTCAGATTTCATGACCATATCATAGCCGAATGTACTAAAATAAAAAACTCAGTCTGCTTAGCCAAATCTCTATAATTGGCTATTTGGGTCATTTCTATTTGTTGCTCTAATAAATAGCAAGTAATTAATAGTGCTTTGTATAACTTACTTTTGGAAATTTCTTCTTCTGGATATTTTTTCTCTGGAAGTGAATTCAATTTCAGAACTACTTCAGAAACCATATAAGAAAATCAAAGACCCAAAGGCAGGAATGATCTCCGCCATGGAGAAACAGGCCTACCATTCACTCCCACCTCAAGCCTTGAAGTAGAGCCACAGGGAGAAACTACTTGCATGGCAGTAACAGAATGAGACCTTACCATACTCCACCAGAGTCTTCCTTTCAGCTAAGAAAAAGCCAAATTGAGAGGGCCCACACGCCACCAGACTCTTCCTTTATGCTGAGAAAAAGCCAAACTGAGAGGGCCTATATAATCCACCTGACCTTTCAAATGAGAGACGAGGACCCTTAGGTGCAACTGTGTGGGCACTGAGAAAATGGCTCGCTCTGGAAATCTCTTGGTCTCAGGTCTTCCACATCAAAATTGGAGCAGGCTACTTGTTTCTCCAAACTAGTCTTTGTTGAGTCTATTGGTAGATACTGACAGTTGCCTAACAGCCACTCCCCTCTCCTTTGTACTTGCTAACAGAACTTCAATTTGTTCACGTAGCTGGTAAAGA
>NW_011488853.1:9368-9921 GCF_000754665.1 Bison bison bison
TGTCACCAACCACCTCCTCGTGGTGAAATACCATTGTAGTTTCTCAGATCTTCTCTTATATCAGCCTCTCCAAAGCATCATCACCATTGGCCACAGCCACCATCTTGAAACATTCTCTTATTTTGGCTTCTGAGATGCTGTGCCCTGCCCTGGCTTTTCTCCTGCTTCTCTGGCTGCTGCTCAGCCTCTGCATTGGTCTCTTTAAATCCCTACCCATTCCACAAATTTTGAGAGTGTTCAGGGCTCACTCCTAGGCCTTCTTTTCTTACCTATGATTTCTCCCTGCATAATCCCCCAAGGTTTCAATGAGCTGATGGGTCTCAAATAAATAATTTCTAGCCAAATATTTCTAGAAATATATATTTATAGCTCCTGAGCTGCAGATTCATATGTCCAATTTTCACTTGAGTGTCTCACAGGCAAGCTAGAGTTGGTATGCCCAAAACTGAACTCATCATTCCTTTGAAGCCTATTCCTCCTCCACGTTGCCTGTAATAATAGCTAATATTTACTGAACACTTCTCATGCTCCAGATAAAGTTCAAAGCACTTTA
>NW_011488853.1:10021-10869 GCF_000754665.1 Bison bison bison
GACATTAGATACCACTGGCTGGACCAAACACAGATCCTTGAATCAGAGCAGAAAAAGTTGGCCAGCAGCCTAGAAGGTAGCCTGAACTATCTGCCAAATATGGAAGATAGTGACTAATAGAATCACTCAGATTGTCTCTCCTGTGGAATCTGGACATGAGACAAGGACAGGGTCCTCAGTCAATAATGGGAGCAGAAGCAGACACATGGACTGAGAGAGAGAGCGACCTGAGGCAGAAGCCAAGAGGCAGTGTAAGAGCCTTGAGTGAAACAGAAGCTATGAAACAGAGTAAGGGTAGAGGGAAATTATTGCTGCAGTAAGAACAGGAGCTTCTGAATCAAAGAGCATGGGAATTACAAGTCAGTCATTTAAAATTCTCTCGCCAATGTCCTTACCTTTCTGACACCATTGTCCATCCATCATATCCATCTTGCAAATTTCCAAGCCTCGAAGCAATCCAATGATCTACCCTTTCTCTTCCTATCCTAGGACCACTAAGTGCTGCTTGGAGAAAACAGCCCAGCTTTGCACGTGGGAAGCATAATAAATTCATGGTCTCGACTACCCCTGGGCACTCAGTATGACTGGGCAACCTTTCTTTGAGCCTCTGTTGGGTTCTCCCTTCCTTCTATTCTCTCCAGTGGCTCTCTGAGCACCATGGCCTCCACTTTCATCCACAAACTTCTAGTCCTGTCATATCTGCCTCATTCAACTTCACAGAAAAGGAGAAGCCACAGGCAGTAATATTCCATAAGGAAATCTACGAGCTCACTCACCACGTCCATGCTTCCTCCTTTCCTCTCCAATTTCTCCTGCCTGAGACTGACCCCACTTGTGCTCTGCATTCC
>NW_011488853.1:14332-14977 GCF_000754665.1 Bison bison bison
TCAACCCTCTTATAGGCAGGGAGCTCCTAACAAACAGAGTGTGTTTTGAGGTCAAACAGAGCTGGGTTTGAATTCCAGCAACACAACTTACTTGTTATATGATCTTGGATAAGTCATTTTGTCTCTCTGAGTCTCAACGTCTTCATCTTCAAAATAGGAACAATCATACTTAGAACTCAAGGAACTGCTATAAGTATTCTATAATGAGGCTGCAAGCAGAAAAACACTGGAAATTTTATAGTTAATTTACAGTGTTGTGTTAACCTCTACTGTACAGCAAAGTGACTCAGTTATACATATATACTCTCCCTTTTTCAAAATAGCAACTGACTTGTACTAAAGCTCTAATCTTATTTTTTCTCATTTTAAATTCTTCTTTTTCTTCTCTCAGTCCAAACTACCCCCACCCCTTCCACTACCACACACACACCACCATCACCATTCTCACTACTGGTGGCTACCTTCATTCAAACTTGTCTCTCATTTATTGTCTAGTTCAGGGACTTTAAATGTTCTATTTTACTTGTTTTTGTTTGTTTGTTTTTAGGAACATCATCCTTTTTTGCAAACAAAATCACCTGTAGCTCTCCAATATAAAAGACAGGATGAGAACCACTCATGGCAGCCCCAGAGTCTGAGGGACTC
>NW_011488854.1:0-331 GCF_000754665.1 Bison bison bison
AACATTGAGGTATATGTATCTTTTTCAATTATGGTTTTCTAAGGGTATATGCCCAGTAGTGGGATTTTTGGGTCATATGGTAATTTTATTCCTAGCTTTTTAAGGAATCTCCATACGTCTTCCATAGTGGCTGTATCAATTTACATTCCCACCAACAGTGCAAGAGGATTCCCTTTTCTCCACATCCTCTCTAGCATTTATTGTTTGTTTGTAGATTTTTTGATGATGGCCATTCTGACTGGTGTGAGGTGATGCCTCATTGTAGCTTTGATTTGCATTTCTGTAATAATGAGCAATGTTGAGCATCTTTTCATGTGTTTATTGGCCATCT
>NW_011488854.1:431-923 GCF_000754665.1 Bison bison bison
TAGGCATACATGTGTCCCCTCTCTCAAACCTGCCTCCCACCTCCCATCCCTTCCCACCCCTCTATGTTGTTACAGAGCTCCGGTTTGAGTTCCCTGAGTCATACAGCAAATTTTTACTGGCTATCTATTTTACATGTGGTAGTGTACATGTTTCCATTCTGCACTCTCCATTTGTCCCACCATCTCCTTCCCTCTTGTGCCCACAAGTCTGTTCTCTGTGTCTGCATCCCCATTGCTGCTCTGCAAATAGGTTCATCAGTGCCATCTTTCTAGATTCCATATGTATGCATTAATAGTCAATATTTTTTCTCTTTCTGACTTATTTCACTCTGTAGAATAGCCTCTAGGTTCATCCACCTCATTAGAACTGACTCAAATGTGTTCCTTTTTATGGCTAATATTCCATTGTATATATATACCACAATTTCTTTATCCATTCATCTGTTGATGGAGATTTAGGTTGCTTCCATGTTCTAGCTATTGTAAACAGTG
>NW_011488854.1:1023-1816 GCF_000754665.1 Bison bison bison
TCTGCCCCCTTTTTGATTGGGTTGTTTGTTTTTCTGGTATTGAGTTGTGTGAGTTGTGTACCAGTTTTTTTTTATTGTGCTTTGGCAGAGCTCTGATTTGAAGACAATATGATGCCCTTTCTACATAGGAATTGTGTGAAGAGGTCAGTGGCTTCAGATTAATATCGAGACAGAAACTTTCAGAATAGCAGTTTAGGCTTTTTGTACTTTTTATGGGAAACCTAACTCTTTGACACAAGTTTCCACCTTAACTTTATAGCCTCCCTTTTCACATTAGAAATTGCATCTTATGTTTCTATGAATATATTCTTGCTAACATATGTAGGTTTGTGCTCCACATTGAGAGCAGTGTTTTCAAGAGTTTCAAAAGCTTTAGCAGCTATCTTCACTTTTCTGTCTCTTTTTCTGGATATACTCTTTTGAGCTTTGGACATTTCACATCATCTGCATGTGTTATCTCTGTGATTACCCTCTCTAGGCCTGAAGGAGAAAAGGAAAAAAATAAGGTTGTGAGAGCCCAGGGAAGCCAGGCAGGGGGAGCCACCCCATGAGAGCTGTAATCTAGAGACACACCTATGATCTGAGTCAGGAGGGCACTGCCAGGAAGGAGCAGGGGAGACAGCCCCCACACCCTTGCACTGCTAAGCCCAACTGGGCGTTAGGTGGCAAGGGAGGCTGGGTGACACACTCTGAAGTGTTGGGTTCCCCAGGCCCAGGATGGAGCAGAGAGGAATGGAGAATGGACTGGGGGTTGGGCACATGGAGGATAACCAGCATACTTAGATCTATTTAT
>NW_011488854.1:5176-6046 GCF_000754665.1 Bison bison bison
CAAACTCCTAGTGCAAGCCTCTCCCGCCTCCCTCCCCCTTGACAAGCACCAGTCTATTCTCTATGTCCCTGCTTCCGTTGATGTTTCATAGATAGGTTCAGTTGTGTCATATTTTAGATTCCACATAGAAGTGACATCACATGATATTTGTCTTTCTCTTTCTGACTTAATTTACTTAGTATGATCATATCTAGGTTCATCCATGTTGCTGCAAATGGCATTATTTCATTCCATTTTTGGGCTGAGTAACATTCTATTCTGTATATGTACCACATCTTCTTTATCCATTCCTCTGTTGATGGACATTTAGGTTGCTTCCATGTCTTGGCTATTGTAAGTAGTGCTGCAATGAACATAAGAATGCACGTAGCCTTTTGAATTATAGTTTTGTCCGGATATATGTCTAGGAGTTGGATTGATGGATCATATTGTTACTCTAGTTTTCTGAAGAACCTCTATACTGTTTCCACAGTGGCTACACCAAGTTATATTCCCAACAGTGTAGGGGGTTCCCTTCTCTCCACACCCTCCCCAGTATTTGTTATTTGTAGACTTTTTATTGATGACCATTCTGACCAGCACAAGGTGATACCACCTTGTAGTTCTGATTTGCATTAGAGAATCCTATTTTGATTTTTACAGAATTCATCAGCTATCTGGCTAATTTTCTCAAAATTCAATGTGACTTCATGGAGATTTTCTCTAATCTCTGCAAACCACATTTGCTTAAATCAAACCCTTTTGCTAATACCTTACTCAATATCTAAACTGAATTGAAAAGTTTTAAATTTATCCAGAACTATAGGTAAATATAACTCCAGGCCAAGATAAATGTCAATTTTCAGTCTTTCTAGATTATTATTACATCTC
>NW_011488855.1:0-330 GCF_000754665.1 Bison bison bison
ACAGGTATACACATGTTCCCCATCCTGAACCCTCCTCCCTCCTCCCTCCCCGTACCATCCCTCTGAGTCCTCCCAGTGCACCAGCTCCAAGCAACCAGTATTGTTCTTCGAATCTGGACTGGTGACTCATTTCACATATGATATTATTCATGTTTCAATGCCATTCTGCCAAATCACCCCACCCTCTTCCTCTCCCACAGAGTCCAAAGGATAAAAAAAAATTTTTTAAGATAAAATTACTATATTGACCAAAAAAAAAATTTATATATATATATACATATATATACATACATATATATAAATATACTATATTGACCAAAAAAATTTATA
>NW_011488855.1:430-1195 GCF_000754665.1 Bison bison bison
CCTGCAGAAGGAAATGGCAATGCACTCCAGCATTCTTGCCTGGGAAATCTCATGGACAGAGGGGCCTGGCAGGCTAGAGTCCATGGGGTGGCAAAAGAGCTGGACGTGACTTAGCAACTAAACACCAAAATTTTCAGTAAATATGTGAAATACACTTAAGATTACCTGGTGTAGCACCTTTAAAAGAGAGATTTTCTATGGATGTTAACATATATTGCAAGAAGATTTTTAGAAATTTTGTATTTAAGTGGATTTTAAGTGTTTATTTAAGAAATGGACACTAGCACTAGAAATAGGAGATTGGAACTTTCACTGCTATGATAAATCTTTTTGTAAAAGTAATAATTAGCAATTACTGAACATTTTTTAAAAATAGATAACTACTGATTTCCAGGAGAAGTATCAATAACCTCAGATATGCAGATGACACCACCCTTATGGCAGAAAGTGAAGAGGAACTAAAGGGCCTATTGATGAAAGTGAAAGAGGGGAGTGAAAAGTAGGCTTAAAGTTCAACATTCAGAAAACTAAGATCATGGCAACCGGTCCCATTACTTCATGGCAAATAGATGGGGAAACAGTGGAAACAGTGTCAGACTTTATTTTTCTGGGCTCCAAAATCACTGCAGATGGTGACTGCAGCCATGAAATTAAAAGACGCTTACTCCTTGGAAGGAAAGTTATGACCAACCTAGATAGCATATTGAAAAGCAGAGACATTACTTTGTCAACAAAGGTCCATCTAGTCAAGGCTATGGTTTTTTA
>NW_011488855.1:4829-5946 GCF_000754665.1 Bison bison bison
CTTGGACTGCAAGGAGATCAAACCAGTCAATCCTAAAGGAAATTAATCCTGAATATTCACTGGAAGGGACTGATGCTGAAGCTGAAGCTCCAGTACTTTGGCCACCTGAGGCAAAGAGCCAACTCATTGGACTAGACCCTAATGCTGGGAAAGGCTGAAGGCAAAAGAAGGGAGCAACAGAGGATGAGATGGTTGGATAGCATCACCGAATGAACCAATGGACATGAATTTGAGCAAACTCCAGGAGATAGTGAAGGACAGGGAAGCCTGTTGTGCTGCAGTCCACGGGGTAGCAAAGAGTTGGACATGACTTAGTGAATGAACAATGACAGTAATGTTTAAAATAATAGTATCCAAGTTAATTTGTGTCTATAAAAATAAATATTTTAAGCTTCTTGGAAATACTCTTATACAACTGATTTACTAAGCATAAGCATACAAAATGTGTCATCTATTAGCAAACTATAGTATTCTTTGACCCCCTCATCCTCCATTCCCCTTCTTCCCAGCCTAAGAAATCTAAAAATAAATTTATACAAAGTGGGTGTCTTCAGAATAGCCTAATGGAAAAACACTAACTGGCCTTAGAGCCTGAACACCGGAATCAAGTCCCAATGCCTCCATTTTCATCCCTCTGAACCTATGGAGGGATATTAAACAGGGATAATAATCCCTGAACTCAGTGGGTTGCTTGAGATTGAGATTTATTTAAGGCAATTTTTGACCTGAAACTTCCTATAGGTAATATCATTATCCTCTATTTGCATTTGGGATCCCTTTGGCAGCTGAGGTCTAGAGTAAGTCACAGAAAACCCCATTTGCCAAATGCCAATTAATGAACGGATCAATTAGCAGAATTCACAGGGTGTATCAGAAGTGTTTTTCTCAATTATTTTTAAAGTTTCAAATGAGTTCCCCTGAAATCGTGTAACTCTCATTGGGGCTTAAACCCATGTTCTTTTTACCTGAGATCACACACCTGGTCTCACGACTTAAGGTTGGGCTGTTGATATCTCACTGCAGAAAGAATTCAGGGAAGGATAAAGTGATAGGTAAGAAGTAGATTTATTTAGAGAAAAACATAGAGTGTGGCCCATCTCAGAAGGCAGGAGTAACA
>NW_011488856.1:0-399 GCF_000754665.1 Bison bison bison
TTTGTAGACTTTTTGATGATGGCCATTCTGACCAGTGTGAGGTGATATCTTATTGTAGTTTTGATTTGCATTTCTCTAACAATGAGTGATGTTGAACATCTTTTCATGTATTTGTTAGGCATCTGTATGTCTTCTTTGGAGAAATGTGTTTTAAAAACAGAAATATAGACCAGTGGAACAAGATAGAAAGCCCAGAGATAAACCCACACACCTATTGCTACCTTATTTTTGACAAAGAAGGCAAGAATATACAATGGAGCAAAGACAGCTTCTTCAATAAGTGGTGCTGGGAAAACTGGGCAGGTACATGTAAAAGAATGAAATTAGAACACTTCCTATCACCATACACAAAGATAAACTCAAAATGGATTAAAGACCTAAATGTAAGACCAGAATCTA
>NW_011488856.1:2352-2682 GCF_000754665.1 Bison bison bison
AACACATTTTAAAACTCATACAACTCAATATTTTTAAAAACTGATTAAGAAATAGACAGAAGTTCTAAGTAGGCATTTTTCCAAAAAAGCAAACAGATGGCCAACAAGTTCATGAAAAGATGTTCTACATCATTAATGATCAAGGAAATGTTAATCAAAGTCACAATGAGATATCACTTCACACCTTTTGGAATGACTATTATCAAAAAGAAGAAATAGCAATGTTAGCAAGGATCTGGATAAAAGGAAACCCATGTGCACTTGCTGGTGGGAATGTAAATTGGTGCAACCACTACAAAAAAAAAAAATAGTATGGAGTTTCTTCAAAAT
>NW_011488856.1:4703-5416 GCF_000754665.1 Bison bison bison
ACAATTTATATTAAATAAATAATCTTTAAACAGAGGCACACATAAAACAAAGCTATATACTGATCAACTGATCACAGGAACTTAAGTCTGCATTTCGCTGGGAGCAGTGATTCAGGATTCACTAATTTCGTGTTAGCAGCAACAGTTCACAGAGTGTAACTACTGTGAATAATGAGAATCAACCGTACTTTGGTTGTTTCCTTACAGCACTGATCACACATTATAAGTATATGTTTATTTGTATAACTTTTAAATGTCTGTCTGCTCCAGCAGACTGCAAGCTTCAGGGGAACAGGGACTAGGATTTTTTTTCATTTGATTAGACCCCCAGTACCTGTTACCCCAGTGCCTAGTACATAGCTGGTGATTGGTAAAAATTGTTGAATGGAAAATTAAATGAATGAATGAATGAGTAAAGTGCCTGTAGTTATGTGGCACAGAGGAATACCTGGGCAGGGAGCCAAGCAGATCATTACAGAGAGAGGTTGCAGACTGTGGTAGGAGGGACCACTGTTTTGTTCCCATTTTCTATTATAGTAACTTTTGTCCTATCATGTTGACTATGCTGCTAAGTCGCTTCAGTCGTGTCCGACTCTGTGTGACCCCATAGACGGCAGCCCACCAGGCTCCCCTGTCCCTGGGATTCTCCAGGCAAGAACACTGGAGTGGGTTGCCATTTCCTTCTCCAATGCATCAAAGTGAAAAGTGAAAGT
>NW_011488856.1:5690-6448 GCF_000754665.1 Bison bison bison
TTCTCCAACACCACAGTTCAAAAGCATCAATTCTTCAGCGCTCAGCCTTCTTCACAGTTCAACTCTCACATCCATACATGACCACAGGAAAAACCATAGCCTTGACTAGATGGACCTTTGTTGGCAAAGTAATGTCTCTGCTTTCCACGGGAAGCCTTAAGATGGCTCTCAGATTCAGTCACAACTCTTTTGGGGGTTTAGGTCTGTTAACATTCCCCATGCAGAAGGCCGGAATGCATCTCCACATCATGTGTATTGAAATTGAATCACTCAGGCCTTTCTAGGTGTCCTGACATAACACAGCTAGACAGATATATATTCATTTAGTAACCCCAGACAATGGATGATAGAACATAATCCACCTATCAGAAAGCCATCTTGAGGAGGCAGCTAATTGGGCCATTGTGGAAAGGAAGTCAAAATAAGCACAAGGACAAGTTAAGGAAGGCTTTATCCAACTTAGTAAGGAGTGTTTGAAAGCTGACCTTATGTGTAGGCAGACCTTATGTACACCTATGGCTGATTCATGTTAAGATTTGACAGAAAACAAAATTCTATGAAGTAATTATCCTTCAAATAAAAAATAAGTTAATTAAGAAGAAATGGTAAGTAACCCATTCTATGGTCACCTCTGGAAAATGATTTGAGGGTCATCAGGAAAGGTACTCCCACCCTCATTCCTTAATGAGATCTTATTTTACACCCAAACTATGTCTCAGTTGTTTTGCTCCTCTGGACTAACCTTCTTTTTTTTCCTT
>NW_011488856.1:6548-14402 GCF_000754665.1 Bison bison bison
CCCTCTCTGAATTCAACTGTCAGACTTTCCAGGCATCATAAGACTTCTATTCATGTACTGACTGCCTTTATCAGTGATAACAGTGATTCAACTAACATTGTATGGCTCTGTTGACATGTCTTCCTAAAGGATTTTATATGCTATTGGAAGACAGGGACAATGTCCAGCATTTCCTCTGTATTCTCAACATTTCCTGGCATAATCTTCTGTATGTTTTGACCTTTAGTAAAATCTGTTCAAAAATGAAGTCAAGATATTAGCTTTTGTGAAGCCTTCTCTGCTCACCTTACCTGGAAGGGACTTCTCTTTCCCTAGAGAACTATATTTCCCTGAGAGTTTGCTATATTCTAGAGATAACTCTGGGTAAAGAAAGTTTGGGTGGTAGGGGCTGATAGATATATGATCATGACCTGGGATTTACCTTCTCCGTTGACCAAGCAAAAGTTGTTTTTGGCACCCGGATCAGCCCAAACACATTTGGAATGCAGGTAGAGATGGTCTTTAGTGTCCTGAAATTCCTTTTTGGCCCTTTCACCTCTGAGATTCAGTACCGTCTTTCTCATGATCCTCTTACCCCCCACTGCTGTCTGTTCCATTTAGTTGTGTTTGCTGCTGCTGCTGCTAAGTCACTTCAGTCATGTCTGACTCTGTGCGACCCCATAGACAGCCTCCTACCAGGCTCCTGTGTTTATACAGTCCAAATACATGCAGGTTGCTATCATTTCCAACCTCACAGTTGCCCCAGTCCAGATTTAGTTTCTTTCACCTATCTTCTCCAATCATCCTGGCTGGTTCTCCAGGATCATATTTCAAGATCTTCTCTAGGTCTCCCACTACCAGTCTGCCAAAAGTCAGGGTATTTTTCCTAGTGACTAGAACCCTGGATAAAGAGCTGGATTTCTGTGTGCCCCATTTGGACCTAGGAACAGTCCAGGCATTACCAGAATGACCTCTGCAACTCACCACAGGTTAAGGTCAACCCCTGGCTCATTTGTTAGCAAGCCCAGATAACTCTCAACCCTGGTGTTCTTCAGCTTCCTCCTATTTCAGAAACATTTGACTTTTTAGATTAATTTTTCCCAGTTACATTACTATTTTCTGAGCATCCAAGTAGAATCCCTTTGGGCTATTTCCTGTGCATATTCTGAGGCTTGTTCTCTCTGCGTGCTACCCGTGTCTCTGTTTTTGTTTCTCTACTTTATTTCTCCACGTCCCTTTCTGCTGAATCTTCTCTGCTTTATTAGGGTAAGGTTACTCTCACTCATAACTCATAAGTCAGTCTCACTCATAAGTTACTCACACTCAACATCAGGACGCTTCCACAAGCCTCTTATCTTTATCCATTAAAGGGCAGACAGAATGGTAACCACAATTACAGAAAACTAACCAAACTGATCACTTGGATCAGAGCCTTGTCTAACTCAATGAAACTATGAGCCATGCTGTGTAGGGCCACCTAAGACAGATGGGTCATGGTGGAGAGTTCTGAAAAAACACGGTCCACCAGAGAAGGCAACGGTAAACCACTTCAGTATTCTTGCCTTGAGAACCCCATGAACAGTATGAAAAGGCAAAAAGATAGGACACTGAAAGATGAACTCCCCAGGTTGGTAGGTGCCCAATATGCTACTGGAGATAAGTGGAGAAATAACTCCAGAAAGAATGAAGAGTCAGAGTGAAAGCAAAAACATGGAGTTGTGGATGTTACTGGTGATGGAAGTAAAGTCTGATTATGTAAACAACAATATTGCATAGGAACCTGGAATGTTAGGTCCATGAATCAAGGTAAATTGGAAGTGGTCAAACAGGAGATGGCAACAGTAAACATCGACATTTTAGGAATCAGTGAACTGAAATGAACCAGAATGGCAAATTTAATTCAGATGACCATTATATCTACTACTGTGGGCAAGAATCCCTTAGAAGAAATGTAGTAGCCATCATAGTCAACAAAAGAGTCTGAAATGCAATACTTGGGTACAATCTCAAAAACAACAATGATCTCTGTTTGTTTCCAAGGTAAATCATTCAATATTACAATAATTCAGGTCTATGCTCCAATCACTAATGCCAAAGAAGCTGAAGCTGAATGGTTCTATGAAGACCTACAAGACCTTATAAAACTAACACCAAAGAAAATATCCTTTTCATCATAGGGGACTGAAATGCAAAAGTAGAAAGTCAAGCGATACCTGGAGTAACAGGCAAGTTTGGCCATGGAGTATAAAATGAAGCATGGGAAGGCTAACAGAACTTTGCCAAGCGAACACACAGCTCATAGCAAATACCCTCTTCAAACAACACAAGGGGTGACTCTACACATGGACATCACCAGATGGTCAATACAGAAATCAGATAGATTATATTCTTTGCAGCCAAAGATGGAGAAGCTCTATACAGTCCACAAAAATAAGACCAGGAGCTTACTGTTGCTCAGATCGTGAACTCCATATTGCAAAATTCAGACTTAAAGAAAATAGGGAAAATCACTAGACCATTCAGGCATGACCTAAATCAAATCTCTTATTATTATACAGGGGAAGTGACAAATAGCAATTGGGGATTAAATCTGATAGATAGAGTGCCTGAAGAACTATGGACAGAGGTTCTTAATATTGTACAGGAGGTGGTGATCAAAACCATCCCTAAGAAGTAGAAATGCAAAAAGGCAAAATGATTGTCTAAGGAGGCCTCACTAATAGCTGAGAAAAAAGAGAAGCAAAAGGCAAAGGAGAAAAGGAAAGATATATCCATCTGAACACAGAATTCCAAAGAATATCAAGGAGAGATAAGAAAGCCTTCCTAAGTGATCAACGCAAAGAAATAGAGAAAAACAATTTAATGGGAAAGACTAGAGATCTCTTCAAGAAACTTCGAGATACCAAGGGAATATTTCAAGCAAATATGAGCTATATAAAGGACAGAAACAGTAAGGACTTAACAGAAGCAGAAGATATTAAGAGGTGGCAAGAATACACAGAAGAACTGCACACACACACACAAAAATCTTAATGACCCAGATGACCAAGATGGTGTGGTCACTCACTTAGAACCAGAAATCCTGGAGTGCAAAGTCAAGTGGGCCTTAGGAAGCATCACTATGAACAAAGCTAGTGGAGGTGATGGAATTCCAGATGAGCTATTTCAAATACTGAAAGATGATGCTGTGAAAGTGCTGCACTCAATATGCCAGCAAATTCGGAAAACTTAGCAGTGGCCACAGGACTGGAAAAGGTCAGTTTTCATTCCAATCTCAAAGAAAGGCGGTACCAAAGAATGCTCAAACTACCGTACAATTGCACTCATCTCACACGCTAGCAAAGTAATGTTCAAAATTCTCCAAGCTAGGCTTCAATGGTACGTGAACTGAGAACGTCCAGATGTTCAAGCTGGTTTTAGAAAAGACAGAGGAACCAGGGATCAAATTGCGAACACCCACTGGATCATCAAAAAAGCAAGAGAGTTCCAGAAAAACATCTACTTCATTGACTACACCTAAGCCTTTGACTGTGTGCATCACAACAAACTGTGGAAAATTCTTAAAGACGTGGGAATACAAGACCACCTTAACTGCCTCCTGAGAAATCTGTATACAGGTCAAAAAGCAACAATTAGAACTGGACATGAACAACAGACTGGTTCCAAATTGGGAAAGGAGTCCGTCAAGGCTGTATATTGTCACCTTGCTTATTTAACTTCTATGCAGAGTACATCATGTGATATGCCAAACTGGATGAAGGACTAGCTGGAATCAAGATTTCCAGGAGAAATATCAATAACCTCAGATATGCAGATGACACTACCCTTATGGCAGAAAGAGAAGAACTAAAGAACCTCTTGATGAAAGTGAAAGAGGAGAGTGGATAACTTGGCTTAAAACTCAACATTCAAAAAACTAAGATCATGGCATCTGATCCCATGACTTCATGGCAAATAGATGGGGAAAAAATGGAAACAGTGAAAGACTATATTTACTTGGGCTCCAAAATCACTGCAGATGATGACTGCAGCCATGAAATTAAATACACTTGCTGCTTGGAAGAAAAGGTATGACAAACCTAGACTGCATATTAAAAAGCAGAGACATTACTTGCCAACATAGGTCCATCTAGTCAAGGCTATGGTTTTTCCAGTAGTCATGTATGGATGTGAGAGTTGGACCATAAAGAAAGCTGAGTGCCAACGAATTGATGGTTTTGAACTGTGTTGTTGGAGAAGACTATTGAGAGTCCCTTGGACTGCAAAGAGATCCAACCAGTCAATCCCAAAGGAAATCAGTCCTGAATATTCATTGGAAGGACTGATGCTGAAGCTGAATCCTTTGGCCACCTGATATGAAGAACTGACTCATTTGAAAAGACCTTGATGCTGCAAAAGTGAAGGTAGGAGGAGAAGGGGATGACAGAGGATGAGATGGTTGAGTGGCATCACTGACTCAATGCACATGAGTTTGATCAAGCTCTGTGAGTTGGTGATGAACAGGGAAGCCTGGGGTGCTGCACTCCATGGGGTTGCAAAGAGTTGGACACAACTGAGTGACTGAACTGAACTGAATTCTCACTCACAGTAGTGTGAACAGTTCTAAAAGTTGATGGGAACTGTGGTTATAAAGAGTTTTTTCAAAACTCCAGACAAAGGAAGAATTGGTATATCACTTTGGGCTCTTGAGCAAAAGGCCTCCACAACTTTGTGAGATCCCTTTGGGCAGGGGCTGGACATTGTGGTGTCTGGGCCCTGACCTTATTTTCTACCTCATTCCTATAATATCCCCTATTTTTTTTAGCTTAAATAAGCATAATCTCCCATCTTCAACCATTTTCTCACACTCTAGGTCAAGGTTTTATAACCTTAGCATTCGATGTTTTGGGCCACATAATTCTTTGGTGTGTGTATGTTGGCAGGGGAGGATTTCCTGTCCTGTGATTATAGGATGCCTAGGAGCATCCCTGGCCTCTACTCATTAAATGCCAATAGCACTCCCGACCCAGTTGCAGACTCTGCCCCCGTTGTGACAATTTAAAATGTTTCCAGACATTGTGCAATGTCCCCTGGGGGACAAAAAATGCCCCACATTGAGAATCACTTCTGTAGGTTCTCTTGCCTTGGTCCCTAGTCCCTGCCTGATATTCCCTTCTACTCCAGCCCTTCCCCAGACTCACTGGGAAGTCACCATCACTTGGCTAATAAAGTCATCAAGGAAGTAGCATGGGGAAGTCTAGACTTAGGACGCTTGCTTTCCATTGCTGGGTCCATAAGTTAGTAGCTATGTGACCCTGAACAAGTTACCAAATCCTCAGTTTTCTCATCCATAAAGTGGAGACAATAATACTCCCACACCACAGAAGATTTGTGAGGATTAAATATCTTTCTTCTTCCTAAAATCATTATTGCTGACCATTGCTTTTACCATTCATGGCTTGAAAAAGTAAGATGACAGTGAATGGAGCCAAGGGTAGAGCTGGCAGCCCTCAACAGTGCTATAATTCACAGTGGTATAGGAGAAGAAAGCCACATACCTGGAAGGAATAAAATAGGATTGATTTCCAAAGCTAGTTGAGTATCAGAATCATATGGAGACATTTTTTGAAAGTACAGAGTCTTGAACTGTACCCTAGGTGTTCTGAATGCTGATATCTAGGTGTGGGACACAGGATCTGTACCAAACAAACTTTCTAGTGCATTCTCTTAATAAGACATGTTTGGATACCACAAAACAATATGATCTCTAAGGTCCCTTCTGTCTCTAATAGTTGGTGATTGTACATTGCTATTTATCCTGGAAAGCATTATACAAACTGGAATTGTATCTCTGTGCATGATATAGGGAATTTTCATGGAATTTTTTTCATAGACTGGAGTTTAAAAATGTCACCTTATTCCAAGAGAATAAAGCAGCTTCTGGAGGCACATTTGATCTGATAATCAAGGAAGGAGGCAGCTTCAAAGCTTCAACTGGCAGTTGTTTTCACTTCACTAAAGAGCATAAATCTACAAACTGGCTGGTGAATAAACTTCCGTCAATTGTCCACAGACCAGAGGGAAGACCAGATCAAGATAGAAGGCAAGATTTCCAGTGGCCAGAATCCTGAAAATCTCTCTGACTGTCTGGAGAAGTGACTGCAAGTTTGGTGCAGAAGGGTATATAACCCCAAAGACTAATCTTCAGGACAGAAACAGAATAGGCCTTTCTGTCCAAGAAGGCTAGGGAGACTTTGGAAGTAAAAAATATGGCCCATAACCTTAGGTTCTACGTCTCAGTGACTTGTTTTTGCACTGACTCCTTCACTCCCGGAAGCAGCACTGAGGTATAAGAAGAAGAGACTGGGATGTTATGTCCCATTTGCTTTGTCAGACAGGCCAACCCGTCTGAGTTATTTTGGGATCAGAGTTCAATGTTACATAGAATCAGCTGGGCCTGTATTGGTGTTTGTTTTGTTTGCACTTGGTTTCCTGGTAAAAACTCTTCCTGACAAATTCCAAACTTGTCTTCACTGAACTAAGGGAAAAGAAGAATTTTCCACACTGTATTAGTTTCCTATTGCCTTGTAAAAAATTACCACAAATTCAGTGACTTAAAACAACACAAACTTATTATCCCACAGCTTCCACGGTTAGGATCCAAGTACAGATTGGCTGGGTCCTCTGTTAAGGGTCTCACCAGGCTGACATCAAGGTGTCCACAAGGCTGCAATTTTATTTGAGGCCTGGGGTGCACTTCTAAGCTCACTAATTTAGAGCAGAAGTTTTTTCCTTGTGGTTGTAGGATTGAGGTCTCTGTTTTCCTTCTGGCTATCAGTTGGAAATGACTCTCAGTTCCTATAAGTTGCCCTCCATGTCTTTGCCATGTGGCCTCCTCCACAGGCACTTCACCACATAGCTGCTTGCCTCTCCCAGACAAATAGGAGAATCTACACTGATTTGAATGCCTCTGACATAGTCTAAGTGCTCACTTGATTAGGTCAGGCCCACTCAGGATAATCTCCCTAAAATAAAATCAACTGATAAGGGACCTTCATAGCATCTGCAAAATCTCTTCACAGAAACACCTAAATTAGTGTTTGATTGAATGAGTGGGAGAAGATGTGTACACCAGGAGCCAGGAATCTTGGGGGACCATCATAGAATTCTGTTTGCCACATACAACTTGGTCAAGAAGTGTGGCAATGGGGCCCAGAGAGAAAATTATTCAGGGAAGTGGGTGAATTGTGTTCCTTTGGGCTAAGACTAATCTCACTCAGTTATATATAATAACAAGGAGTGAGATTGGATTGTTAGGCAAGTATCTTCAGCAACATGGCTCATCTTGGAGAGGAGGAATGCCTTTGGTCATTATCTGTGCCACCCCCTCCTTGCTACCCTAAGTCGTTTATTTGGCTTACAGGGCAAATATTCCAGCCGGTTTTCCCCCTACCTGTGATTTTCAAGTTAGATTGGACTGTGATTTGAAACAGAATCAAGGGCAGTATGGTGTAAAAGAAAGATACTTTCTTTGACAAAGACTCCTCTAGTCCTTAGTGTTCTGTCCAAGTGACCCTAACTAGGATGCAGCAAAACAGATAACAAAGGAGTCACACAGGCGAGAAGGAAGCTCTAGGGCTTCAGGTCATTGCAACTGAGTGCCTAAGGGTGTGAAGGTTGAAGAAAGCTGTCTCTTTGGGCGAAAGGGATAAACTCCTATTGGTGTCTTCAGAAGACTTAGAAGACAATTGATGAATTTGTTCGTATGTGGCAGTAAGAGAGAAAGGAGGAGATACCATACTGGCACACTGGCCTGCTCCTCTTAGAAGCAATTGAATAGGTGGGATTTGCTTAAGTAAAACAGTAATAACTTTTTTGACTACTTTTTATATGCAG
>NW_011488856.1:14832-18355 GCF_000754665.1 Bison bison bison
ATTTGCTCTTTATAAGCTTTGCTGCAGAAACTATTGTACAATGTAGCACAGTTTCTGCCACAAGGAGCTCAGGGTCTTGTTGAGGAGATAAGATGCACACATCTAAATCAGTCTGAGAAGGGATAAAACGAGAGAGCAGAACTCTGGAGGGAAACTAAGAGGAGCTGAATCGAAGGCATGGACTGGGACACTGACGTTCTCAAAGACAGGAGTAAAGAGGAGAGTGAGAAGGGTTTGAGATATCTGACATAGAGGGGTAAGAGTTTGGGCCTGATAAGACCACCTTGTAGGTATAGCAGGTGAAATTTTCTGCCAAGAAAAAATAGGTGAAAGCCAGTGAGTTAAGAAAAGTGGACAAGAATTGAAACCATTGCTTTGGGGAGTAAACATGAAATAGCTGGAAAATGTAGGCAGATCCCAGGTGGTATCAGAAGGCAAGTGTTTGCTGTGGTCTTATATTTCTTCAGTCAAGTTCATTGTAGCTTATTGGAAATGGGATAAAACAGGGCAGGAATTGGGATAAGCTCAGAAGAAGACAGGAAGGATACCAAGGAGTCTAAAGCACAAAAAGTTAAGCTCTCTCACCCCTTGAAAGTCCTCTGCTTGATGTTGTTATTCATGTAAGAATCTGGCTGTTCGCACCATCCTATCATTGGTCCACAAATCTTTCAGACCTGGATACCAGCTCTGGTAACCCTACCTCTCAGATATTAGTTCTCTGCTGTCTAGATTTTTCCCTCAAGGCTTAATTCTTTCAAAGCTTACCAAATCAAATAACTTGTATTCTGCATTCATTTCCTTGACCACTTTTCTCTGTGCTTCCCTTCTTTCTAAGAACTTCCCTTGATTTTCATGATGACATTCTTTTAGTTTCCCTTCTACTTTCTAACTGCTCTTTCTCAGTCTCCTTGGTTGAACTATTTTACTTCTTCCTCCCATTTCTCAAAATAACTGGGCTCAATGGTCCATCCTTGATCCTCTTCCATTCTTGCTCTAGAAGGTATCCCTTAGATATCTGACAGATCCTATATACTCCCTTGGCTTTGGCAATCATCTCTTTAAAGATGAGTCTCAAATCTCTAGTTCCAGACTTTACCTTTTCTTGGAGCTTCAGATGTTCAATTGGCTGGTGAACCCTCCATCTAGATGTCCCTTAGATATTTCAAATCAAACATGTCTTAAACAGTGAGACATGTCTTCAAGTCTATGAGTGTCTCTTTCCCTCATTACAGGTATGAGCTCCTCGAGGGCATAACCTGGGCTCCTTGGCTGTCTTCATAGACTGGAGCCAAGCCAGCATCACAATGAAGAGGGATCTGTTCCCTGCATAAGCCTCAGCAAAGGGTGTCTTGTTGGAGGAGTTAGTTAATAACAGGCATAAAAGAGGGCTGGGTGAGAATGGGTACTTCTGTGCTTTGTACATGGATGTGACTCATATGCTTTAGGCACATTAGTCATTATAGTTCTTGGCATCCCAATTCCCCTATTCCAATGCTTGCTCATACACAAATGGACTCATGCCCAGACCTTTCTCGTGTCGACTTGGGAAGCACTCTACACACACATTGTCTTCACATGCCACCTGCAACAGCCTCAATTTAAATAACCTTCAGACTCAGGGGACAGAGTGGAGGGTTCTGGGAAGGCACAGGATGTTTTAACTGTTCCATTGTCCTTGGAGCACTCTTGTTCCCTAATCAAGGACTGAGTGTGCCTTGGGACTGAGGCTAATGGATTGTGGGCTTAACAAATTTATTCCATACCTTCTGTAATTTTTAACAGGATTTTTCATTTCCTGTGTAAACCCTGTAGAGGCAGGCTGTGAAGCCACTATTACCTTTGATTTCTAGATGAGAAAACTCATACCCCACAAGGAGTGATCTGAGATAGAGGTGAACCTAGGAGTGCTAATCCCCAGCCCAAGGCACTTATAACTGCACCCACACACTAAGTTCAATCAGTTCCTGGAGACCCTGGTTGCTATTTCAGTTAAGCAGTCAGCACTTAAAGGAGATGTTTCTGGGGTCAGGCTAAGCTAGGATTCTGTTTCCATTGCTTAGGAGACAGTCTGGCATTCAGAGAACAAGGGCCTGTGAGTTTCTATGAGAAGGGAGGAGGGGTTGGGATTTGGACCCAGGAATTCCCATCAGGAATGAAACACTTTCCACCTGCTGCCGCCTAAAACGCCTAACTCCGTCATGGAATTTGAATGCAGACAGTTAGATGGGACTTTGGAAAGAGAGGATGAAAAACGAGTTTCCTTCTTTCTGTTCACAGAGGCCAGCCAAGAGCCAGAGCTGGAGCCAGGTCTCTGGTCATGAACTAAACAGAACCAGTTATCAGTTTCAAGTCTGATTGCCTCTTCTTGTAAGGACTTTGGAACTTGGAGAGGATCCCTGACCCTTTATAAACCAGCAGAAAGAACTATAATTGCCAAGACCCCAGATAGAATGGCAGGTATACTCAAAGGTGGAGTGGGAGGCTGAAAATGCTGCTTAGAATGTATTTAATAATTTTATTTCTCTATGTAAAACTTTCTGGGAATGACTTAATTTAGAGGGTGGGAGGTGTGGATTGGACAGACAATATCAAGGCGCTGGGTGCCTTGGAATTAGGGGCTGGGAGCATAAAAAGATATAAATTCCTTGGCCCAGGGATCCCATAGCTACTATCACAAGACTGTACCAGGAGACCAACCCTCTAGTCAAGTTTCAACAGGATGGGAGCTAGATATTCAACAAGTGTTCCTGTCAAGGCACCTGTCTTTTACTCGGCTCTTCCACCTAACTCTGGGACAAAAAACATTTCTGGTCACACCTCTGGATCCTGATTGACCTTTATATGTTAAATGGGGATGATTTCTACAAAACAGAAACAGATGCACAGACATAGAGAAACACACTTGTGGTTGCCAAGCAGTAGTGGGGGGTGGGGGTTAGGGAAAGAAGGATTGAGAGTTTGGGATTAGCAGATGCAAACTATTATATATAGAATGAATACACAACAAAGCCTACTTACTGTGTAGCACAGGGAACTATATAAAATATCCTGTGATACCATACCCAAAAATAAACTCAAAATGGATTAAAGATCTAAATGTAAGACCAGACACTATGAAACTCTTAAAGGAAAACATAGGCAGAATGCTCTCTGATATAAATCACAGCAAGATCCTCTATGACCCACCTCCCAGAGTAATGGAAATGAAAACAAAAATAAACAAATGGACCTAATTAAACTTAAAACCTTTTGCACTATAAGGAAACAATAAGCAAGGTGAAAAGACAGCTCTCAGAATGGGAGAAAATAATAACAAATGAAGCAAATGACAAAGAATTAATCTCCAAAATATAAAGCTGCTGATGCAGCTCAATACCAGAAAAACAAAAAAACCCAATCAAAAACCAGGCAAAAGAACTAAACAGACATTTCTCCAAAGAAGACATACAGATGGCTAACAAACATGAAAAGATGCTCAACATCACTCTTTATTAGAGAAATGACAAATCAAAACCACAATGAG
>NW_011488856.1:21208-22378 GCF_000754665.1 Bison bison bison
ACCAGGGAAGTCTGTGGAAATTTCTTAAAATAAAATAACAATGAAGTTTGCCACATCGATAATGGCTCTTCCTTTCATGAAAGATTTCTGTGTGTCATGCAATGCTGTTTGGTAGCATTTTACCCACAATAGAACTTCTTTCAAAATTAGAGTAAAAACTCTCAAACCCTGCCACTGCTTTATCAACCAAGTTTACTAAATGTTTTAAATCTTTTGTTGTCATTTCCACCACAATCTTCACAGCATCATCACTAGGAGCAGATTTCATCTCAAGAAACCACTCTCTGCTCATCTATAAGAAGCAACTCTTCATCCATTAAAATTTTATCATGAGATTGCAGCAATTCAGTCACATCTTCAGGCTCCAATTTTAATTCTAGTTCTCTTGCTATAATAGTGCCACCACAACAGCAGCGATTTCCTCCACTGAAGTCTTGAACCTTTCAAAGGCGTCCATGAGGGTTGGAATCAACTTCTTCCCAACTCCTGTTAATGTTCATATTTTGGACTCTTTAATGAGTCATGAATGTTCTTAATGGTACCTAGAATGGTGAATCCTTTCCAGGTGGTTTTCAACTGACTGTCCAGACCCATCAGAGGAATCTCTATGTCATCTATAACATTACAAAATGTACTTCTTAAACAATAAGACTTGAAAGTCAAAATGACTCCTTGGTCCATGGCCTGCAGAATGGATGTTGTGTTAGCATGCCTGCAAATTATAATCTCATGGCACATCTCCATCAGAGCACTTGAGTGGCCAGGGGTATTGTCAATGAGCAGTAATATTTTTAAAAGAATCTTTTTTTCTAGTCAGTAAGTCTCAAAAGTAAGCTTAAAAGACTCAGTAAACCATGCTATAAACAGATGAGCTGTCATCCAGTCTTTGTTGATCCATTTATAAAGCACAGGCAGAGTATATTTAGCACAATTCTTAGGGCTCTAGAATTTTAAGAATGGTACATGAGCACTAGCTTCAATTTAGAGTACATTAGCCCCCCAACAAGAGTCAACCTGTCCTTTGAGGCTTTGAAGCCAGGCATGGACTTTCTCCTCTCTGATGATGAAAGCCCTAGATGGCATCTTCTTCCAATATAAGGCTGTTTGTCTCCATTGAAAGCCTGTTGTTTAGTGCAGCCACCTTCATGAATTATCTTAGCTAGATCCTCT
>NW_011488856.1:25858-27039 GCF_000754665.1 Bison bison bison
ACCTATACCACTTTAACCTAGGAAAGGTTGAGGATCTCCTCTGATTTAACCACTGTCCTCATGCAGCTTATCAATAATACTATATCAGTTCAGTTCAGTACAGTTCAGTCACTCAGTCATGTCCAAGGGACTTGCAAGAGTCTTCTCCAAAACCACAGTTCAAAAGCATCAATTCTTCGGCACTCAGCTTTCTTCACAGTCCAACTCATCAAAGAAACCAAATTATCTCTAGCAATTCTATTTTATAACATAAAAGAACAAAATCTTTTCCCCCAAGGGCCCTCTGGGAAATCTGAAAGACAATTGTAGGTGCAAAAGATACCATTTAGGATTAGACTCTGGGAATCCAAAATATCAACAATTGTCAGGATATTTGAACACTTAAGATAGGATCCTGGGTTACTGAAAAACAGTACTTGGATGCTTATATGACCAAACTGACAATAAAAAATCTGAAAAGTAAACATAAGATATAACATGATTGTAAAGAACCATAGCTCTTTCCTAAGAAGGGAAATACTTTATTTTCTTTGATAATCAAGGACATCAAAAAGTCAACATATACCAGAGAAGGTTACTCTAGTAAGACACAGAATCTTTATCTTTAAGCATAATACATAGAAAGTAAAGAATAATCTTTTACAACTTCTTATTAAGAGCAGACCAATAATCCAAGAAAAATTTGATGTTTTAACAGAAAGAAAATCCAATTCTAGTTTTGTATCAGAAAGATATTTAACACTAAAAGCTCATTTTGAAAATCTTATAAATAAGCACATCCAGCCTCAGCCAGCTTTGAACTTAACAAAATAAATTTCCTTTGCACGAACATTCTACAACTTTCTATATCTGTATACAATCCCATTACAACTTTCCAAAGTAGCAAAAACAAACACATTTATTAATAGGCCCAAGTATATATAGCCTCTCTGTAGCAGTAAAAATAAGGAAAAAAGTTATACAATCTTAAAATTGTACTTAGTAATTAATGTTTCAGTATTCAATCTTAGAAGTTATCTAAGGTATCTAATGAATATTCATTAGTCAACTCAATTTAGTATCATATCAAGTTTTTTTTAAAGATTTTAAGTTTCTTAAATATTTTATAAATTATCTTCAAGATGATATGCTACAAAACAGTTATTCTTTTTTAATATAAATTTATTTATTTTAATTGGAAC
>NW_011488856.1:31476-31696 GCF_000754665.1 Bison bison bison
ATAGTTTCCTATATATAGGTCTTTAGTTTCTTTAAGTGGATATATTCCTAAGTATTTTATTCTTTTCGTTGCAATGGTGAATGGAATTGTTTCCTTAATTTCTCTTTCTGGATAAGAAAGCTGTGGTACATATACACAATGGAGTATTACTCAGCCATTAAAAATAATACATTTGAATCAGTTCTAATGAGGTGGATGAAACTGGAGACTATTATACAGA
>NW_011488857.1:0-330 GCF_000754665.1 Bison bison bison
GAACCTGGACTGGCGAACTGTTTCATATATGATAATATACATGTTTAAATGCCATTCTCCCAAATAATCTCATCCTTGCCCTCTCACACTGAGTCCAAAAGACTGTTCTATACGTCTGTGTCTCTTTTGCTGTCTCACAGATAGGGTTATTGTTACCACCTTTCTAAATTTCATATATATGCATTCGTATACTGTATTGGTGTTTTTCTTTCTGGATTACTTCACTCTGTATAATAGAATCCAGTTTCATCCACCTCATTAGAACTGATTCAAATGTATTCTTTTTAATGGCTGAGTAATATTCCATTGTGTATATGTACCACAGCTTTC
>NW_011488857.1:4808-5180 GCF_000754665.1 Bison bison bison
CCAAGGAGCCGTGGCTGCACGGGCACAGGAGGGCCTAGAGGAGCTATCCCACATTGAAGGTCAGGAAGGACAGTGGTGAGGAGATGCCCCTCGTCCAAGGTAATGAGCAATGGCTGTGCTTTGCTGGAGCAGCCGTGAAGAGATACCCCACGCCCAAGGTAAGAGAAACCCAAGTAAGACGGTAGGAGTTGCAAGAGGGCATCAGAGGGCAAACACACTGAAACCATACTCACAGAAAACTAGTCAATCTAATCACACTAGGACCACAGCCTTGTCTAACTCAATGAAATTGAGCCATGCCCGTGGGGCAACCCAAGATGGGCGGGTCATGGTGGAGAGATCTGACAGAATGTGGTCCACTGGAGAAGGGAA
>NW_011488858.1:0-330 GCF_000754665.1 Bison bison bison
GTTTGTTATAGCTTTTCTTCATAGGGGCAAATACCTTTTAATTTCAAGGCTTCAGTCACCATCCACAATCATTTTGGACCCCAAGCAACTAAAGTCTGTCACTGTTTCCATCATTTCCCTGTACAAATTTAACTGTTTCCCACGATTTTTGCTGATTAGTATGTTCATTATCATTTACTTCCAAATATATCCTAATATTATATTTTAAGACAAAGATTATATATTGTATGAGCTTTCCTGATCGCTCAACTGATGAACTTTCCAGCCAGTGCAGGAGACACAAGAGGCTGCGGTATGATTCTGGGTCAGGAAGATACCCTGGAGAATAAT
>NW_011488858.1:3972-5069 GCF_000754665.1 Bison bison bison
AGTAATGTCTCTGCTTTTGAATATGCTATCTAGGTTGGTTATAACTTTCTTCCAAGGAGTAAGTGTCTTTTAATTTCATGGCTATTTTGTTACTGTCAGTAACAAATCTGCCTGCAATGCAGGAGACCCAGGTTTGAACGCTGGGTCAGGAAAATACTATGGAGAAGGAAATGCCAAGCCATTGTGGTATTCTTGCCTGGGAAAACCCATGGACAGTGGAGACTGGTGGGCTAGAGTGTGTGGGGTTGCAAGAGTCAAATACCACTTAGCAACTTTACCACTACCACATGGATTATCAGAAAATCTCATATCCATATATACAGATATAGCTATCTGAGAGAAATTACTGTGAAACACATACACACGTTCATAGGCAGCTTATTCAAAAAGGCAAAATTAAAGCCTCAAATTTCAGGCACAGTAAATGGACATATAAGACTATGCCCATTCATCCAAGGGAATTCTACCCAGTAATGAAAAGGAATATTCCACAGCTACATATAATAAGAATTCGTCTCACTTATTTGAAAGAAAACAAAGACCAGGGGAACAGAAATTCTGTTGTGTGATTCTATCTATTTAAAATTTGAAACAAAGGAAAATGAATACCTGGTGCTAGAGTTCAGAGAAATGGTTATTTTGGGGATCAGAGAGAAGCCAGGAAGGAACATGGAGATTTCAAAGCTACTTGATGGTGGAGAGATGAAGCCAGTACAATCTCAGTTACAGTAAATCCAGACTTTATTTTTTAGGGCTCCAAAATAACTGTGGACTGCTACTGAGGCCCTGAAATTAAAAGACACTCTTTGGAAGAAAAGCTGTGACAAATGTAGATGCATCTTAAAAGACAGAGACATTACTGTGCCAACTAATGTCCATAAAGTCAAAGCTATGGTTTTCCCAGGAGTCAGATACAGATGGAAGACCTGGACTGAAGGCTGAATGCTGAATTGATCTGTTTGAACTGTGGTCCTGGAGAATGGAGAAGACTCTGGAGAGTCCCTTGGACTGCAAGGAGATCCAACCAGTCAATCCTAAGGGAAATCAACCCTGAATGTTCAGTGGAAGAACTGATGCTGAAGCTCCAATAATTTGGT
>NW_011488858.1:9070-9677 GCF_000754665.1 Bison bison bison
ATGTCTGCTACAAAAATAAACAGTAACTGTTAATAATACAATCATTTATCTGTATCACAGGCTCGACCCACTAATTCCTGGATCCCCAGGTACTTACACTTGAGAAGCAGTTTTCCCTAGCATTCCATGAAATCCAAATCTTAATGACTTAAAACTATCACACAAGGGAGAGTGTCAGCCAGTATGTAGCTGGATGATGTCAGGACCAGTTGTAGTCATTGAAACAAAAGATATGTAACACAATTTCTCTCCATATAATACATTTTTTGATAGCTTCCATGCCATTAACAGGTTTCACTGACATTTACAACCATTCTAAAGTTTACATTTGACCATTTCTGATACCAGATCACATTTCATCAGTAGCATACCATAGTTTGCTTGGCTAAATGGTGGCTCTAGCAGTAAAGGACCCTCCTGCCAATGCAGAAGACTTAAGAGACACAGGTTCAATCTCTGGGTTAGGAAGACCCCCTGGAGGAGGGCATGACAACCCACTCCAGTATTCCTGCTTGAAGAATCCTGTGGACAGAGGAGACTGCCGAGCTACAGTCCATAGAGTTGGAAGAGTCAAACATGACTGAAGCAACAGCACATACACACATTC
>NW_011488859.1:0-330 GCF_000754665.1 Bison bison bison
CAGAGGAGGTTGAAGACCTCTAGCTAGGTTAGTGGTTGGACTGTTGATGTAAACGGTAGTAGTACTTAAGCTGCCACCAAACTTCTCGCCTGCCATTAAAGATCATGGAAGATTCACGGAGTGAACAACAGCGGATGTTACGACGCCACTACCGTGAGAAGAAAGAGCTACAGGCCCGCATTCAGTTCATGAAGAGTTCGGTCCCCAAGACCGACAAGAAGAAAAGAAAGCAGTTGAATCTCGACGTGGCCCGCCTTGAGGCCGAGATGGAGCAGAAGCACCAGCAGGAGCTGGAGAAGTTCCAAGAGAGGATCCCTAATATCAGCATCA
>NW_011488859.1:4516-5088 GCF_000754665.1 Bison bison bison
TGAGGCATAAACTGAAAGGACTCTGTGTTCCCAGGACCATAAGGAAATGTCTTTGTTCTGACACACAAAATTAAGTGTTCATCAGTCAAGGGAACGAAAGAACTGGAGAGAGACAAGTTGCCTCCAGAACACTAGGAGCAATGGGAAGTCCAGTGTCAGAGGACACTCAGCTAACAGTATTTGTCATGTGATTCTCAAGCATGACCAATGTCTGCCTTGTGTTCAGGCTAGGACGTGAAGTAGGCAGTTAAGAGTCTGTGAAAACTCTCCACAAGCTCATAGTCACACATAACAGTACAAAGGCTGGACTTTAAAGCGGGAATTAGAACCCAGCTCAAAACGGAAGCCGCCGTTGCTACGGGGTCTATGGAGGCATATGAAGGGTCTCCCAACAGCCAATCATAGCACCAGACGTGTTCAGGTGGCGTAACCATGGAGAGACGTTGGCCAATGGCAGAGAGGACCGTGAATAGGCTGAGAGCAGCCAGCTCTCGAGGACAGCAGAGTGCAGTGGCCAGAGGAGGTTGAAGAACTCTAGCTAACTGGTTGTCAAAAATATGTTTTCTTTATAG
>NW_011488859.1:8712-9821 GCF_000754665.1 Bison bison bison
GTCTTAGATAAAGGATCACAGACTTGATAGGATGGCACAAGCTGAGGATGGGAGTCTAGCCGGGATGGGGGGATTAGGAGGTGAAAATATCCTGGCAGGGAAAGGTGGCCTGCCTGGGGAGGGTTTCTGGCAAGGGAGTGGTGCCTGGGAGGGAGAGGACATCTGCCTAGGGAATGAGAGGGTGGTGAGAGGCTAGAATGCTGAGATCGACACAGGCTGGGCATGCAATAATAGGCGGGTTGATGGACCTGGCTGGGAGAGGGGGCTTAGCAGGTGGGGAGAGCCTGCTAGGCAGGGATTCTGCTTGGGAACAAGGGTGTGTATCCTGACAGGTCCTGGCTGAGGGAGGGCACATGGTTGAGGAAAAGGATCTAGCTGAGGGTGCGGGGCACAGGCTAGGGATGGGGGGAAGGTCTGGCTGAGGAGAGGGAATAAGCTAGGGAAGGGGTTTGGCTGAGGAAGGGGTACAACAGTTGAGGAAGAAGGCCTTCCTGGGAAGGAGGCCAGCCTGGGAAAATGAGCTTCAATTTGGAGAGAGGCTGTAGGTTCTGGTGTGAAGAGAGCCTGGCTGCGGGGATGGATCCAGATGGGAAAGAGTTGCCAGCTGGGGGTATGTGTGGGTTAAGGGTTCCTGGCAGGGAAAGGTCACTTGTTTGGGGAGGGACCTCACTGGTGATGTAGAGCTGAGAGAGGGGGATGCCTGCCTGGGGAAGGAGGCACTGGCTATGAAAGGCCAGTGAAGGGGAACTCCTTAGAAAAGTGGTCCAGCTGAAAAGGGAAAAGACGGGCACAGGCACCTGGCTGTCGGAAGGAGGCCCCTTCTGGGGTAGGGGTCCCATGAGGGCAAGGGAACAAAGATTTGAAAAGGGGCCTTGCCTGGGGAAGGGTAGCTTGGCTAAGGAGGCTGTCAACAGGGTCGCAGATTTGGGGAGGAGCCTGGCTGGGTGAGGGTCCTGTGAGCAGACGGGTCCTACGTGGGGAAGAAGATGGACTGGATTGGGGCCTGTCTGGGGAGGGGAGGCTGGGGCCATAGGATGATACAGAGGCCGGGCTGCGGCACAGGGTGGGAAAATTTCCAGGTAAGTGGTTAGAGGCTGGAGAGTTGGGCA
>NW_011488860.1:0-576 GCF_000754665.1 Bison bison bison
AGCAAGCATCTTTTAATTTCACCGTCTGCAGTAATTTTGGAGCCCAAGAAAATAAAGTCTGTCACTGTTGCCATTGTTTCCCTATTTATTTGCCATGAAGTGATGGGGCCAGATGCCATGATCTTAATTTTTTGAATGTTGAGTTTTATGCCAGCTTTTTCACTCTCCTCTTTCACTTTCATTAAGAGGCTCTTTAGTTTCAACCCCTGGAGGCATTTCTTATTCCCCTTTCTGTCTTTTCTCCACAATGAGGGTCCCCATTTATAGTTTTTAACAACATAGTTTAACAACAGGCTCCTTCAATATATTCTATACTTTTTTCCCTCTTATATATATATAGTAACCGATCCGTCCTTCAGTTCACTGATCGTCTCTTCAGCTACGTCCAATCTGATGTTAAGCCCAGACTGAGTTCTTAAATTCAGTCACTGTTATTGTAAAGTTCTAGATTGGTTTTGATTCTCAGAAATTTTTCCTTTCGTCAAGTATATTTTTGAACAGGTGACATTTGCATCTGATACCTCTAGCATACCTCTGATATGCTGATATATATCTCATACCTCTGGATCTGGTTCA
>NW_011488860.1:3258-6259 GCF_000754665.1 Bison bison bison
CAGGGTGAACTGCGGGCGGGACCCCAAACTGTACTCTGTCTCTCCCAGAGTCTGTAATTGCTGAGATGGGTGGATACAGGACCCCAAGCACCCTGGGGACTGAGGTCCTCAAGTGACAGCAGAGGTCCGGGCTGAGCCAGTTGTGTGGCCTGTGCCCTGGCGAGTGGAGAGCCGCAAGGGTGGGAGTGGAGCCAGGAGAGGGGTGGGAGACTCGGGGGTGGAGGGTGGGGCAGTACCTGGCGGGATCTAGGAGGCACTGGCTGTCGAGGCTCGAGGCAGGGACACCCCTGAACCTCCACCGTGCAGCCCCCATGGAGCAGAGTCGTCTGGCAGCCCAGGGTTGAAGTTAAGAGGGCAAATTTGCAGTGGGTTGAATGAACCCCTGTACCCACTGTGGGTTCATTTTAAGTGCCTGGAGCGAGGTTGGTCAAGCCCTTGATGAGCTCGAGTGAGGGAGTTAGTCAGGGAGGACCGAGCTCAGGGTGAGAGTGAGGGGCAGCTAGCGTGGTGAGTCCTCTTTAGCTGGGTGGGTTCTGGGGATGCCCTTGAGTTCAGGAGTACCCTTTCAGTAGCCTCACTAGAGGCTTGTTTGGGGGGTAGAGGGGGCAGAAGCCCAGTTAAAAGACTTGCTCATTCCCAGGGGTGGTAGTTTCTGAAGCAGTTTATACTGGTCGGCTCGACTGTGACCCAGCATCTTGCAGGGTCATGTTTGACAGGGGGCCTGAGCCGTAGGCATGGCCTTCCTTCTCCAGCACCTCACACTCACCTGTCGTCTTTTTGGCAGCCCCTCCCCCCTCTCTGCACCCTTGACAGTGGGCCTGAGCCCAGCCCCCCTGTTACCACGAAACCCCTTGTGACTGAGCAGGTTCCAGTTCCGGGCTCCTGGGAGACGTGCTGGAGGCAGAGCCTTCGTGCCATTTGGTGGTCATAGTGTGAGAGCAGTGATCATAGTGTGAGAGCGGTGTGTGTGAGAGTGGTGTGTGAGAGCAGTGTGTGTGAGAGCAGTTGTCATAGTGTGAATAGCGGTGGTTGTAGTGTGAGATCGGTGGTGATAGCTCGGTAGCCGAGGTATCCTACGGTGAAACAGTGGTTGCCCCCGAGTTGGGGGCTGCCCACATCTGCGAGGATGGGTCACAGAAGGGCCTGCCTGTGGCCGTTATTCCAGTGCTGCAACCCCAAGGCAAAGGCCAAGACTAGGAAGGACTTGGCCTCGGCCCAAGTTGTGGAAGCAGAGTGGCCTGAGGTGAGAGCATCCAGGGGCTGGGCCCGTCAGATTGCCCCTCACCCAGTGAAGCGTTGGGGTTGTGTTTCATTTTGTTAGCATGGTTGTGGGCCCTGCCGGCCAGGGCGTTTTGGCCTTAGTGGGCAGGATCGACCCCAGCAGGTTTACCTTGTAAGAGGTTGTGCAGTTGCTGTGTGGAGGATGGGCGGGGGGCCCACAAGAAGGGAACACTGGCTGGAGGAGTCACTGGGCACGTGGACTGAGCTATAGAGTCAGTCGTTGAAGCAGAAAGGCTAAGCCCCCTAACGTCTCCCTTCTTCCAAAGAAAGGATATGCGGGCTGGAGGAATCTCTGGGGCATTAAGATCAAGCTAGAGAGTCAGTCCTTGAAGTAGAAAGGCTAAGCCCTTAATGTCTCCCATCTTACAAAGCACAGACCAGTGTGTCCAGTATTTTAATGATGGGTACCTACTGCTTACGTGTATGACATACACCCTCATAGCTTCACATGTCTACTACATTCCTCTTACAAGTGCTGGGCACTTTTCTGGGTGCTGAACACACAGTATGTAGTAGGGGATATGTAGCCCAGGATTTTTTTATTTCTGCAAAGAAAAATAGAAGAACAAAAGACTCCGTGTAGTTCAGTTTGAGCAAGTTCACCACGTGGATGGCCCCACATGCATGCAAATTGTGGTAAAATACATATAACATAAATTTAACATTTTAACCAGTTGATTGAATGACTGGGTGACTTCAGTGGAGTCAGGCTAACAGATGGCCTTGGGGTGCCATCAGCCTTTTTCCCAGAGGAACACTCCAAAGCTTGGTGGCCTTGTAGACCTTCCCTTTTTTCTTCACTCTCCCCAGTGGCTCTAGGTCACTGGTCTGTGTGTCATTTAAGAATCTCTTTATCCACTTTGTTGTTAGGCTTATGTTTTGGAAAGCTCCTCAGATGTTCCTGGGTCTTGAGAAGGTAGGCTTGGATTCTGGGTTTTCCCCTGCCGCATGCCTGCCAGGTTGAGGTGGAGGCTGAAGGCCAGTCTCAGTTGTGGTGGTCTGTGTGGTCTTGGGGTCAGTGGACCCCTCTTCACTGGAGGGGCCTGGAGATCCTTTGTGTGGAGCCTAGAGAGACTTGACAGGGTCAGTCTTCACTGTCTCGCTCTCTTTAATTTATGTTTGCATTTAGTTTCTCATTTAACTTTTCTAGGAGTTTCCAACTCCTACTGAAGAACTAAAAATATGCAGGGAGCAGCTTCTTAAAAGAGAAGAAGAAATCGCTGAGCTGAAAGCGGAAAGAAACAACACCAGAGTCAGTAGGGGGATTCTCACGTGTTGACATTTGCCCCGCAAGGGTCACCGCTGGCCTCCGTGTTGCTGTCTTTAAACTTTGTCTGATTTTCAAGTCATTTTTCACATCTTCCCCCTGAGCAGACCGGGGTGGATCAGTTCGGGGTTCTCATAGCTTGCTTCAAATTTATGATGAGAGCTAATGTAATCTTAGTACATTTGAGGGGGGAGTTCTCTTAACTTAAATTTTTGTCCATGCTACACTTTGTGTGGGATCTTAGTTTCCCAACCAGGGATTAAAACCCATGAGCCCTGCAGAAGTGTGGAGTCTTAACTACTGGGGCACTGGGGAAGTCCACTCTTAACTTTAGACAGAACTGGCGGGATTCTGATGTGCCTTAGCATGGTTTCAGCTTTAGCGTGAGGCTGAGAGGAGTTATCGGCCCTGAATTCAAGCATGAGGTTGAAGGTGCTCCTTTGGCCCTGCCCT
>NW_011488860.1:7649-10492 GCF_000754665.1 Bison bison bison
TATTTTTTTACTCTGATTCTTTTTTTTTTTTTTTTTGGTTTTAGCAGGTGATTCTTAAAGAGCAGAATAACCAGGAAAAGATACTAACGGACAGGGTGCTTGATGTAAATCATGAGCCAGAAAACATGCCAAGCGCCAATGGAAAGGCAAGTCTCAATCTTGCTCTCTGTCTGGTTCTCGTCTTACCATCCAGTCTGTGTGGGGCTGTTGGGACCTCTCACCAATGCACCATGTAGGTCTGAGTGTCCGTGAGGGTCGTGTGAGCTCCCAGAGCGCAGAAGGCAGTTTTGACCTCACCAATTTCCTGTAAATGCTGCGTTCCCTCCCTCCCAAAACAAGGCTGTCTAAGGCTTCCTTTCCCCCTTAGAGACCCTCCGACAGCTCTCTAAGCCACGAGGAAGACCTGGCTAAGGTGATCGAGCTCCAGGAAGTCATAGACAGGCAGTCGCGGGAGCAGAGCCAGATGAAGGAAACCCTGGCAGCCCTCTCTGCCCACGTGAAAAAGCTGGAGGTGGACCTGGACACAGCCATGAAGGACCTCCTCAAGTCTGAGGATGTGAACACGAGACTGCAGCGGGACATCCGTGAAATGAGTGATGGCGGCCGTGTCTGTTGTTCTGAGGTGGAATGTGGGTCCCTTTTTCTCCCAGTGGTCTCAGCCTTGGGATGGCTGTGTGAGCAAGAGCAGAGCTC
This sequence comes from Bison bison bison, assembly GCF_000754665.1. Taxonomy (NCBI): domain Eukaryota; kingdom Metazoa; phylum Chordata; class Mammalia; order Artiodactyla; family Bovidae; genus Bison; species Bison bison. The sequence continues at coordinate 8,343 of NW_011488860.1, forward strand.
TGGCAAGACCGCAACTGGCTGCCTCCCTGCCTCTGTGTCGAGGTCTCTGGGGTAGAAGAGGCCTGGTCCAGGCGGTCCGTTGGCAGTGGACCAACATGAGGGCAGCCCTGGCGCTGTGCTGCACCCTGAGTGTGGACTCCTCATTTCTACAAGTTCTAGGGGACCCAGTGTACTCCTTTTTTAAAAAAATTCATTCATCCATTCATTCATTTATTGGTGTGTAGCTGCTTTACACTGCTGTTTCAATTTCTGCTGTGCAGCAAACCGAATCAGTCATCTATCTATCTATCTATCTATCTATCTATGTTATCTCCCTCTCTTTTAGATTTCCTGCCCATTTACTTCACCACAGAGCACTGAATAGACTTCTCTGTGCTGTACACTAGGTCCTTACTCGTTGACTTTATGCATAGTATCAGTACTGTATATATGTCAACCCCAGTCTCCTGGTTCATCCCCCTGCCGCCTGCCTGTCGAATGTGTTCCTGATGATGCTGAAGTTTCCTTCTGATTCACTCAGGTGAGTCTGGTGACGTCTGTGGAGCCCATTCTCTCGGAGAGATGGGAGCATGCTGTATGGGCTCTGCTGAGGCAGCTTTCCTGGCCATCTTCTCTAGTTTTCTGAGGTTCTGCTCCTTGAAGGGGTGTGTGACAGTGATATCGGCCATCAGACAAGTCGAGTGGCATTTGCTCACCCTCAGATCCTCAGGTCCGAGCTGTGTAACTATGTGGAATCATAATGTTTCTGGCAGTCGTGTCTGCGGGTGTCGTGATTTATGAGAAACTCCCTAGCGGTCACTGTGAAAACAGAAGAGTGCTGGGGGTTCAGGCCTCCTCCTATGAGCCTTGCCTCACCTCTGTGCACAGACAGACAACACCCACCCTGTCCTCCCCCCACCGCCGTGAGACTATCTCAGAGAGAACCCCTCCAACATGTGGTACAGCAGGTGTACTTGTTTAGTAGCTTGGTGTGAGTGATTCTGTGTGAAAACTGAAAATAGAAATATTTGCACATGTTTGTATAACCTATTCACACTACTCTTTGGCAACAGGAGATTAGGTGGCAGAGTTTAATACGTATAGAATTCTGGAAAAAGCATTTTTAAGACCTTTCACTTTTAATGTTAGGACTTTGCCCACATTGGTTACTTAGTGACCAGGGAGGGACCTGAAATGGATTTTGAGCAGGCAGACAGGAGTTGCACCAGCAGCAAGTTCTGGTCCTGGTTTGAGCATTTTATATATGTGGTGTAACTGCTTTAGAAGAACTAGGCTTGAGAAGGCTGTGCCCAGTTGTGTTACACTTTGACTTCTGTTTCCACTCGTTAATATTCTTTAATTCTGAGGAAATTGCATGAGATTTTTCCAACTTTTGTCCGAAGAAACAAGCATCAGAGCTCCCCATTGGCTCTGTTGAAGGTCCCTCCCTGTTCTGGGTCAAGCCCGCCTGTAAGGTGTAGCAGACAGAGGTCCTGACTTCATGCCAGATACCTTCCCTCCTGGAATTCTTGCAATAACAGGGTAGTTTGTATACTTTTTGTTTGCTGTTTGGGTTTATTTTGTAGAAAAGAAGCTTAGTAAACCGAGTGCCTGGACAGAACGTTAAGACAGATGGGTGCCAATCGTGGCAAATGTGACCTTTGAGGTAGGCGTGTTTTTGCTCACGTCTGAGAAAACTGCCATGTCTAGGACTTTAATTTTGAGGACGTTAACTTTATGTTTGATTTGAAACTGAGAATGACCTCAATGATAAACTTGAAAATGAAATTGCAAATAAGGATTCTGTGCATCGACAGGTAATGGCCTTTACTGAACTGTTTCTGACTTTTATTGTAGTGAATAACTGAGGAAGGAAGTTAAAGACCTTTTCATGTGACTCCCATGTTGGAAATCAAGTCCCAGTGTAACATTCTTATGACCCTAAAATATTGCATTCAAAAGTGTGGATGTACCTAATGGTAAATCAGCTGTACTGGAAGGAAATACATTTTTTAAAAAATGGGGGTGACTGTAACTTACAGGTTTGAATTATTTGAGACTTGGTTTAACCATTTTGCGGAATTCCACTCCACTGCCCGAGGTGGAGGCCGAGCTGGCACAGAGGGTGGCTGCGCTCTCCAAGGTGCTGCTCTGGGTCCCCGGGGGGGGGG
>NW_011488860.1:11491-16059 GCF_000754665.1 Bison bison bison
AGGCAGTCCAAGGAGGGGGCGCAGCGGCCACGGGTGCGGGCCTGGGGCTGGGGGGAGCACGTCTCCTCTCACAAGCTGGTCACCAGCACCCTCCATGAGCCACGTGTCACACATGAAGCCGCGCAGGGGCCCGTGGGCCCGTGGTCCGCACAAAGCATGGCCTGCTTGCCGCCCCTGTAGTCACAGGCCGCGTGCCGTCAGGACAGGGTCATTGTAAGAGGAGCTGATGCTGTTCTTGGTCTACAGGTGGGAGAGAGACATGGCAGCATCGAGGAGAGGCTGCGCAAGATGGAGGCCCAACTGGAGGAGAAGAACAAGGAGCTGCAGCAGGTGTGTGTGCTGACGGGGAGGCCGCGTCTGAGCGGGAGACACAGCTTGGGTGGGGGCCAGCGCTGCCTTTCTCTGCCGCTCCCATTTCTGCCACCGAGTGTGTGTGTGTGTGGTCCCATCTGCTGATCCGGGCACCCACCTCCTTGGGAGCAGGGCCAGAGGTGGTCGCCCATAGGTGGTGGGCAGGGGCCAGGGCGTCCCCACATTCAAAGAGGCTGCTTGTTGCTCTGACCAGCCAGTCTGGGGAGCTGCTTGGGATACAGATGGACCTCACAACTGCCCCTCAGACAAATCTGAGGGTGCCAGCCCGGGGCCCATGAAACTGAAGGCATGGCGCCCAGATGTGGAGCCTGCTTGCCTTGGACGTGGCGCTGGAGTCCCACATGCCAAACTGCTGGCCCAGACATGGTGTGTGTGTAGGATGGCTGCTCCTAGGCAGGAGGAGAAGCATAGTTGTGCTACAACAGAAGGCGCGTCAGGAAAGGGTGATGGTGGAGGCTCGCATCACTGAGTCCTGAGAGAGGTTTCCCGGAAAGGTTGGCCATAGGGTGATACAGACCATCCAGGAAATGGAGTATGGATTCCTGGTCCAGCCTCATGTGTCAGTACTGTCGCCACTATGCGTGTGTTCTTGGGCCTGGACTGCAGAGCCTCACAGGCAGGCTTCCAGGGGGCAGTGGTTCTGACTCCCATCATGAGACCCACGGTGAGGCGCCCTCCCCACTTAGGCAGAGAGCTCAATGTCTCCCAATTAGGGGTGCACTTCCTTACTTTCAGAACTGATGCTCAGAGGCTGTTGAGATCGGGATGCTGTTTATGACTAAGCTAATTCAAAGTAAACTTTTATTTTGCTTTAAAAATATTTGAATGCCGATGCCTTATTGTGGAAGCTGTGACAGATTTTGTTTCCTTGGGCTCAAAAATCACTGCAGATGGTGACTGCAGCTATGAGATTAAAAAATTCTTGCTCCTTGGAAAGCTATGACAAACACAGATAGCATATTGAAAAGCAGAGACATCACTTTGCCGACAAAAGTCCATATAGTCAAAGCTATGGCTTTTCCGGTAGTCATGTGTGGGTGTGAGAGTTGGACCATAAAGAAGGCTGAGCACTGAAGAATTGATGCTTTCAAATTGTGTTGCTGGAGAAGACTCTGTTTTAACAGAAAATATTTAACAAAATATAAACTTTTTAAATGTATTACGATGGAAAATTTCAAACAGGGACAAAAGTGGATGGAGTAGTATAATAAATACCCATAACCTGTCAATTAGTCTCAGCAATTTCTAACACAGAACCAATCTCAAATAGATCATTCTTTTGTCTTCTCTCCATTTTTTTTTATACAGTAGGTCCTAAAACAGCTTTCTAAACATTGAAATTGATGCTCATTTTATAAAACACAGACTTGCCACCTTTGTTATTACATTTAAAAATTGCTTAAGGTAATTATTTCCAGTTTTTTAATATGAATTTTCATATTGGAAAAGACCCTGATGCTGGGAAAGATTGAAGGCAGGAAGAGAGTGGATGACAGAGGATGAGATGGTTGGACGGTATCACCAACTCAATGGACATGAGTTTGAGCAGATGCTTAGCAGAAGTCAAGTTACATTTTCCTTATGGCTAATCCACTGCTGTAACACGTATAGCATTTCTGGTTTTGAACACTGAGTGTGTTTGCATTATAGATGGATTTAGAGTGTGTGGCTGTTGTGTGTGGTTCAGAATTCTGAGTAGTCCTTTTTGGGTTCACCTGAAAGCTGAGACAAAGTGTGAGCCTTTCACGTGGACTGTGCTGTGCATCAGAAAGATAACACGAGCCACATACACAATCTAAAATGTCCTAAAAACCAATGGGCTACTTGACGTCCTTCTTTCACTGCGAGTCTTGAAATCTTCTGTGTGATTTCCACATCGAGCTTTGCACCAGCCTGTCTCATGTGCTCAGGGGCTGCACGAGGTGAGTGACTGCCATGGCCGACAGCATAGAGCTGCCAGGTTGAGTCAAGTGACTCGGAAACTTGGCCCGTTTGACGTGTTTTACCCCGTGAGAAAGTGAAGTGGGCTGTAGAGGAATGAATGTGAGGAATGCCCAGGAATGCAGGTGAGCTCCATGGAGACAGTTTAAAGCAATGAGAGGAGTGAGGACAATAGAGTGAGTCATGTCCCCCTGACCCGAACCCCCGCCCCAAGTCCAGCTTCTCTCTACAGACTTCATCATTGGTAATGGCTTGCCATGTTTCCTCCAGAGAAAGCTTTTCTATACCTGAGATGGAACTTCCTCTTCATTATGGTTTATAGGGTTAATATTGTTCTGAGTGTTTATATTTGCTATGGGACTCTTAGAAAATATTTTCTCAGAATTAAAATGTTCGGAGTTGATACCTACTCACATAACCTGTTCTGCACATTTTGGTGCAAGTCATTTTACATCCGGAAAGTAAGTGGTGCAGGCTGTGTCATTTTCTGTTTTGTGGGAACAGCTGATTCTAAACCTGGAAACCCTGAGAGCCAAACTGTACCAGACGAGACTGCGAGGGGCTCCCTTCCACCACGGGTAGACTGCTCCCCCAGGTAGTTCCCCTCAGCGCTGCCGAGTGTGACAAGGGCCTGTCTTGTGTGTGGACAGTATGACTGGGTGTCACTCATGGTCGCATCTCAAGGAGCCTGTAGCTTCGTGGCCAGTGAAAGGGAAGAGACAAGCATTATTCCTTAGGGTCCAGCTTGGTACCACGGAGTGGTAGTCACAGTATTGACAACACTCAGAACCACAGGCAGAGGTTTGGAAGTGGGGGGCCGACCAGTTGATATTTGGGTGTATTCATTTGAGGGGCCTGACAGACTGTGACACTGATGTTTCTGAAGAGTCGAAGAAGGTTAATGACCTGTAGTCTTTTTTACGTGAATGGAGACTGAGACATGACTTGCCGTTGACTGTGGTGGGAGGAATCACCTGGCTTGTGAATGAGGCGAGCAGATTACTGAGCATCCTGATTTTTTCTTACTCAATATTATAGGGGCAGTAATTTTATTAAGTATTTAAATGTTTCTTTGGCTTCTTCACGGAAAATTGTCACAAGTGAGAGATAAACTTGAGCAAAGGTTATTAAGTGCTTAACTGGTGACATTCATTCATCTGTAGGAAATTGACTACTGCTTGAATCCTGAGTTAGGAGACAGTTTGAAGCCCATACGCATATTTCTGTGTTTGTGTGCTTAGGGGATTCTCTCAGTCCAGGGCCCCCACCCAGCCTTCTTCTAGAGTAAGGGGGTATCATTTGAGACAAAGGCAGAGCCAGAAACTGGCCCTGTGTCTGAAACCATGACGGGTGGAGTTCAAGGAGAGCACGTGCCCTGCAGAACAGATAGGAGACATGGCCAAACTTGCTGGCAGAGCTCCTCCATGGTGAGGGGCTGGTGCTGTCAGAGGTGGGGAACCCCTGCTCCCAGGGTAAACAAGGTGAGTGTGAGGAGGACTGCTTAGACAGTGGAGGAAGAGGAGGTGGACACAGCCTCCTGCTCTTGGGGGTTTTTGGGTAATGAGGAGGTCCCTGGTGCCCAGACCCAAGGCCTGGCTCGTTTGTGGAGTTCAGATGGAAAGCCTGGGGCCTGGTCACCAGTCCCCTGTGTGTCAGTGAGAGTGAGGGATGAGAAGAGGAAGCAGCCACAGGGCGGGAGGGGCCTCTGTGCTCTGAAGACAGTGGGCCGCAGCAGCTGGTGCGAGGGAGGGGTGTCTCCAGGAGGCAGCTCTCGAGGGGTCATGGCAGTGACTTAGCAGCACAGGTGGGGCCTCAGAGTGGGGTTTGCGGGCAGTGTGGGCTGGGTGGGGGGCACTATGCTGGCTCAGGAGGGAGGGAGTGGGGACTTAAAACCTGGCTCACAGGCAGGGCAGACAAGGCGTATTTGGTGGGACCTCCCAGAGGAATTGGTCACCTTGTCTCTGAGACCTTCTCCCAGAGGAAAGAGCTTAGGGTGAGGAGGGGGAGAGAGATGGAGGCTACACCCTGCGAGGGGACTGGGAGGTGATGGTTGGGGGGCGACCCAACCAGGAGGCCTCTGTGGCCCTCAGAGGACCCACGAGGGTCCGCAGTCCATGGCGGGACTGTGTCGTACCCCTGACCCAGTTCCCAAGTATGCTCTGGCCCCAGGCCCTTGGGTAGAAGTGGAGCAGAGAAAGGATTGGTTCTGGCAGGAGGGAAGGGAGACGGGAGGGATACAGGTGTGGCTCGGGGGG
>NW_011488861.1:0-328 GCF_000754665.1 Bison bison bison
CCATTATTTATTATTAAATTCTTCTATTCCCTTGATAATTTTAGCTTCCCATCTCTGGACTTGATTGTTCACTAAATGTCAGGGCCATCTCTACTTAGAAAAAATTTCTCCCCATAATTTATTTTGATGTGAGCTCTTCAGCAAGGTTAAGGTAAGAAGCAGTGATTCAGTCAGGCAGATTAGTTCATTTCTAAAGACTGAGACTCTCAAATCAAGTAATTAGGCTCAGCAGATCAGAAATCGGGTTCTAGATAAATAAGTGTTTTGATAAATTCTGAAAAAAAAAATCATCTCTTTAATGGACTCCTTGCTGCTTTAAGCTTTGAAA
>NW_011488861.1:428-1061 GCF_000754665.1 Bison bison bison
TTCCCAAGTGGCGCCAGTGGTAAAGAATCCACCTGCCAATGCAGGAGACGTAAGAGATATGGGTTCCATCCCTGGGTTGTGAAGATCCCTTGGAGGAGGTCATGGCAACCCACTCCAATATTCTTGCCTGGAGAATCCCATGGACAGAGGAACCTGGGGGGCTCTGGTTCACAGGGTCACAAAGAGTTGGACATAGCTAAAGTGACTTAGAACGCACCCATGCATGTGACATCAAATAGAGAGATCATGTAGATAGTAAGGAAATCAACAAATGGTATTAGATGTTAATGTACTTAATAATTTGAGCTTCCCTGATGGCTCAGACAGTAAAGAATCCACCTGCAGTGCAGGAGACCCAAATGCGATCCCTGGGTTGGGAAGATTCCCTGGAGAAGGGAATACACTTAATATTCAGGCTGCTTCAGCTTCATATTTGGGGCGTTAGTTTGCTTTATATCCATGGCTTGTTAACTCAGAATCATGGGTTTGAGACTCTTTATTCAGCTCTTAAAAATCTCAAACTGCTTCTCTAATCCTTGGTCAGCATTTTGCAAAGGTGGGTCCCTGGTTCCAAGAGACATCTAGGACCCAGGCCCACGGCTACAGAGCGAATTGGGTCTCAGGTGTGCCTTT
>NW_011488861.1:4112-5593 GCF_000754665.1 Bison bison bison
GGCTGGCTCCTTCCACATCAACATTTCACTTCTCTCCATACCACCCTCCTCCTGGAATGTAGTCTTGAGATTGCATAGTGGTGATTCCCTTGCTTAATGACCCTGAAACTTTCAGTAAAGTTCATTTTTTCACTTTTTTTTCCGGCTGGTGGAAGAATCAGTATAATTATGTAGAATGAATATACATATTCATTGGCCTGGTAGTTTGACTGAATTGGGAAATCGGCAAAAATTAGCCATTTTGAGGAAGAAGCAAAAGGCTGACGAATAAGAACAGGAGGGAGAGGCTTAAAATAAATTTTAAATGTGACATATTGGCAAAAGTAAGATAGGGCAGTATCAAAAGCAGATGATGTGACTTTATTATAGTAGAAATTATTATTTTTGAAATTGTTGGTCACATTGTTTGCAAATATTTTTTCCCATTCTGTAGGTTTTTTCATTTTGTCTATAGTTTCTTTTGCTGTGGAAAAGGTTATAAGTTTGATTAGGTCCCTTTTGTTTATTTTTGCTTTTATTTTGATTGCCTTGGGAGACTGACCTAAGAAAACATTGATACGATTCATGTTAGAGAATGTTTTGCCTATGTTCTCTTCTAGGAGTTTTATGGTGTTATGGCTTATATATATATGTCTTTAAGCCATTTTGAGTTTATTTTTGTGTATGGTGTGAGGGAGTATTCTAACTTCATTGATTTATATGTGGCTGTCCAACTTTCTCAACATCACTTGCTGAAGAGACGTTTTCCTATTGCATATTCTTGCCTCCTTTGTCAGATTAATTGGCTGAAAGTGTGTGGGTTTATTTCTGGATTCTATTCTGTTCCATTGATCCGTATGTCAGTTTTTAATGCCAATACCATGCTGTTTTGATTACTGTAGCTTTGTAGTATTTGAAGTCTGGGAGAGTTATGTCTCCTGCTTTGTTCTGTTTCCTCAGGATTGCTTTGGCAGTTCTGGGTCTTTTTGGTCCTATAAACTATTAGAATTATGTTTTCTATTTCTGTGAAAAATGCCGTGAGTAATTTGATAGGGATTTCATTAAATCTTTAGATTGCTTTGGGTCGTATGATCACTTGAACAAAATTAATTCTTTCAATCCAAGAGCATGGGATATCTTTCTGTTTCTTTGACTCATCTTCAGTTTCCCTTATTAATCTTACGTAGTTCTCAGCAAACTCTTCAGAGTATTTCTGATGTGTTTTTAAAAGGTACTTTAAAAAAACATTCTCTTTTTGATATTTCATTGTTAGTGTAAAGAAAATGCAATAGATTTCTGTATGTTCATCTTGTATCCTGCCGGCTACCTTTCTGAATTTGATTATCAGTTCTAGAAGTTTTTGTGTGAAATCTCTAGGTTTTTCTCTATATAATTTCATGTCAAAAGAGACTGCTGGATGAATGGATAAGAAAGCTGTGGTACATATACACAATGGAGTATTACTCAGCCATTAAAAAGAATACATTTGAATCAGTTCTAAT
>NW_011488862.1:0-511 GCF_000754665.1 Bison bison bison
CTGGAAAAGGAAATGGCAACCCACTCCAGTATTCTTTTCCGGAGAATCCCATGGACAGAGGAGCCTGGCAGGCTACTATCCATGAGGTCGCAAGAGTCAGATACGACTTAGTGACTAAAGAGAAAGAGACAGATGTATATACATGGGCTTCTGTATTGACAAAAGTTCTGGTAATACCTACCGAAAAATAAATTGTACCATTTTAAATTGATGTTAAATGATAAGTAAATTATTTTAACCACTTTCCATATATATAGAGAGACATATATACATACATAAAGACACAGAACAGTCTTTTTTTTTGCATTTTATCATTTTTTTTATTGGAGTGAAATTCACATGCCACATAAAATAGCACTCAAAAATGCAAAACTGAGTACCCTTTGGTACATTCAAAGTGCTGCACAACCGTCAGCACAATACTGTTTCAAAACATTTCCATTACCTCTGTAGCATTAATCACTAACTGCTTATTAATTTGTCACTTCTCTTCTTACCAAGGACTATTTTT
>NW_011488862.1:4259-5358 GCF_000754665.1 Bison bison bison
TCCAGGGGATTTTCATGACTGGGGGATTAAACCTGGGGCTCTGGCTTTGCAGGAAGATTAGAAGTATCCAACATTCCTTCGATATTTCTAATTAAACAGGAGCTATTTTAACACATTGAGTGTTAAATTATTTATCAAAACACAAACTTCATACCATAAGTTAGTTTGTATTGTTTCATCTTCTCGTAACTGAGGAACAGAACTTTAGAGAAAATCATGACTCTGCACATTATCTTCAGCCTACAAGTCATGAAAGCTGGAGAAGATGTACCCTTCTGATATCACAGCCTGCACTCTTGAATTTGTTTTGCTGAATTATTAGAAACTTAATATATGCAAGGAGTATAGAAATTTCTGTGCATGGAGATATTTAAGTAATAGACTAGAATATATGATACTGAAAATAACTCTTATTTCAAGGATTTGAGATTTTGTTAAATAATACTGTGTCCCATTTAATTTTAATTGAAATATATGAAATAATTTAGTGCACATTTTAAGTGAGGAAGCTTTTATCAAAATTTGCTAATGACTTGTCCAAAACTGTAAAAATAAAAGAGAAATGTGATTTAGGAATATCATTGTTATTCAAAACCAATTAATTCTGGTTTTCAGTAACTTTCTCCTACTTGATGTAGTTTTGATTCTTGGAGCACTCCAGATAGCCAAAGTATAAAGAATAAAGCAGGCATTAAAATATTAGTTTGAGGTAAAGATTTTGAAAATCAAATTACTTGAATCACGTTAGTGCTTATCTGTCAAAGTTTATTAATCACTTATACATTTTAATGCAAAAGGGGAAGCATATTTCATGATCTGTTTCTCCTAAATGTCTATTATATATTTATTTATATGCTTTCAATAAATTAAATATTAGGGATATATTATCAGGACATAAAATGTTGAAAAATGTGGTTCGAAATAATAGTATGTACAGAACAATAGTGTGAATATAGTCCTGGAAAATATATTCATTCTAATCCAAGTGATACCATTCCATTATACTTATAATAAGATAATGAAGAAGGTCGATTTAAAAAGATATATATTTAGACAAAAATAACAATTCTTTTATATATACTATTTTAATGACCTCTAA
>NW_011488862.1:8605-11234 GCF_000754665.1 Bison bison bison
GGGCTACAGTCTATGGGGTCACAAAGAGTCGGACATGACTGAGTGACTAACTCACTTGCATTGTATAGCAACACATTACACTTTAAATATCAATAAATTTTGAGTGAATGAATAGATTCCTGAACTAATGATTCAAATTTCATAAAACTTTAAGAACTATTACACTCCATTCTAAGTATTTATTTATTTGAACTTAAAATTATGCTTTTATTAATCAATGTTTTAGAATTCAATTAAAAAAATCTAGTTAAAAATGATTAATCAGTAATTAATTTAAATTATCTCAGGGTTTAAGGATTTTTAATTATATTTAAACTTACATAGTACAAAACATAATTTCTTTTTTTTTCTTTTTTTACTTTTTAACATTTATTTATTTATTTATTTATTTTTTGGAGGCTAATTACTTTACAATATTGTATTGGTTTTGACATACAGTGACATGAATCCGCCATGGGTGTACATGTGTTCCCCATCCTGAACCACCCTCCCACCTCTCTCCGCATCCCATCCCTCTGGGTCATCCCAGCACACCAGCCCCAAGCACCCTGTATCAGGCATAGAATCTGGACTGACGATCCATTTCACATATGATAATACACGTTTCAAGGACATTCTAAGTATTTAAACATGTATTTAAATATTATGTTTTCAAAGTATAAAAGGAAGAAACAGAAGTATAAATTCTACTTCATAAGACAAGAGAAAACTTAAATCTAAAAAAATTCCTCATTACAAAATAGATAACAAAAGAATTTCAAAAAGAAGGTAACAAATAAGGCAGCAGTCAAAACAGATATTTGGATTTAGAAATAAATTTAAGTTGGTAAAACAATACTCCAAATTGGTGGCGTTTTACATCGCATGCATACAAGCCAAGTCACTTCAGTCATGTCAACTCTGCGACCCTGTGAACTGTGCTTCCTCTGTCCATGGATTCTCCATGTAGGAATACTGGAGCGGGTTGCCGTGCCCTTTTCTCCAGATCTTTCTGACTCAGGGATCAGAACTGCATCTCAGGTCTCCTGCAGTGGCAGGCAGGTTCTTTACCACTAGTGCCACCTGGGAAGCCCTTGATTATATGAAAATATTTATGCAATAAAATGTATATGTATATATGAATCATAAGGAGAGTGCAAAGAAAATAATAAACTGAAAATGCACAAAATTTTTGGAAACAAAATTTATACTAATTAAACAAAAATTACACAAATACACTAAAAACATACCCACAAGTTAAGGAAGAAATATTACAAAACACAAAATAGAAATCCAAACTAGTATTGAGTTGGCCAAAGAATTCATTTGGTTTTCAGTAAAAATAAAAGACACATTTTTCATTTTCATCCAGAACTGTATTGAATAATATATTCACTACCTGAACCAACTTTTTGGCCAACTCAATAAATAGTGGACCAAGATCACCTTCATGAAACAATAGATGAGATACTTTACACGTAGCAGTTTAACCTCATTGTATCAAGTTGCTTAATTTCTCTGTTTCATATTGCTGCCCACAAGCAAAATAAAATAATAAATTGAAATTATCTTGTTCACTTTATTAGTACATGGTAGAAAATTTAAAGGTGGCAAATGAGTTAGTGCATTAGTCTCTTAGTCGTGTCTGACTCTGTGACCCCACGGACTGTAGCTGGACAGACTCCTCTGTCCATGGGATTCTCCAGGTAAGAATACTGGACTAGGTTGCCATGCCCTTCTCCAGGGGATCTTCCTGACCCAGAAATCAAACCTGGGTCTCCTGCACTGCAAGCAGATTTTTTACTGTCTGAGCCACCAGGGAAGTCCCCATACAATGCAAATATTAAAGGTAGGGAACTCACTTAATGCAATCATAACATTAATTGAACCTCATTCCTATTTGGAGAAGGAAATGGCAGCCCACTCCAGGGTTCTTGCCTGGAGAATCCTGTGGACCGAGGAGCCTGGTGGGGTGCTGTCCGTAGGGTTGCACAGAGTCGGACATGACTGAAGCGACTTAGCATGCATGCATGCCTTGGAGAAGGAAATGGCAACCCACTCCAGTATTCTTGCCTAGAGAATCCAGTGGACAAAGGAGCCTGGTGGGCTGCTGTCCATAGGGTCCCACAGAGTCAGACAGGACTGAAGCGACTTAGCAGCAGCAGCAGCAGCATTCCTATCTAGCAACACTGATTTTGACTGAAACTAATAATCTCGAAGCTTAACAAAGGCCTTGCAATTAGCATTTTTGACAAAGAATCATATGAGTGTATAAGAATGCGTTTCCTTACATAACAAAATTGTTATCAGATTTATTTCTTGTCAGGTTTGTAAATTTGCTCCTAACGTTTGTATGCAGTTATATTTTCCACATTTCTTTGAAAATTGTCATTAACGAACAAAACTGTAACAATTCATATATATATATATATATACACATGCAGTTACACATATATTTCACACATTATAACTGATTATTATGGAATAGAATAGACTGTGAAATGTATTATTGATACCTATTTGACCAGTGTATACAGATTTTAATAGTTGTTGAAAAAATAGTATTGTTACTCATTTCTTCCTCTCAATATATTTGAATAGTCAACTCTTTTCCTTTAATTGGAGGAGAATTGCTTTACAATATTGTGAA
>NW_011488862.1:14168-16069 GCF_000754665.1 Bison bison bison
GAGATACAAAAATGAAATGTATATTCCATTTGTCTCACCCTGGCTTCCTTGATTCAGTCTCCATAATTGTGCTATTGTTCATTTTTTTTTCTTTTGGATGAAGGTCTTTCTTGATAAACATGATAAAGTATTAGTTTCACCCCCTTTTTGAAATTTCATTAATTGTGTGTGATTCCTTATATTAATTAAAAATGGTTTGTATTCCTTAGAACTTCTGTCATCTGCAGTCCTTGAGAATGTAATGAACACAGATGTAGGAAAATTTGAAAGATGCGCATCCTCTCCAAGTTAGTTGCCTTTGAAGTCCAGTTTAAGAAGGTTATATAAGCCCTGTCTGAGCTCCTTGTTCTTGAGTGCATAGACCATGGGATTGAGGGCAGGAGGAATAACATTATGGAGTACATTGAGTAGAACTGGGATGAGGGGAACTGTCATTGCTGCACTGTGGGTGATAGAAATGACAATAATGACTGTGTAGAAGAAAAGAATTAGGATGAGGTGGGAAGTGCAGGTACTTAAGGCCTTGGATGCAGCTTCTGCTGAGTTCAACTTCAATACAGATTGAAGTATCAAGGCATATGATAAAATAATCAAACCCAAATCACTTCCCATGAGTGTCCATGCCAGAAGTAGCTGGTAGATACTCTTGACTGTCTTGTCATCATCACAAGATAGGCTAGTGACTCCAAGATTTGAGCAAAGACAGTGCTCAATCTGGTTCTTTGAGCAGTACTGTCTCTGAGCTGCAAACACAGGAATTGGGATAGTAGTCAGGCTATTTCTGAGCGCCATGAACACAGTTGCTTTGACCACAAAGGAGCCAGTAATTATCGATGGATAGCGTAGAGGTCGACAAATGGCTACATATCTATCTATAGCCATGCAAACAAAGATGCCTGATTCCATGGCCACAAAACAGTGTATAGCATACATCTGTATAAAGCACTGAGGGAAACTGATGGCTTTTGAATTAAACCACAAGATTGCCAAAATCTTGGGCATGATGGTAGTAGGCAGACCCATGTCTACTACAGCCAGGATGCCCAGGAAATAATACATAGGCTGGTGCAATGTTGCCTCCTTATTGATAATGATCAAGATAAGGATGTTGGCACTGAGAGCTAAGAGGTAGAGCAGAGCCAGGGGCAGGGATAGCCAGTGTTGCCAGCTGTGAATGCCTGGGAATCCCAAAAGAATGAACTCAGAGACCTGGAACTCTGAGCTGTTGGAGTTGCTGAGATCCTGGGACTTCACTAAGTGAAAAAGTAGAGAGTTATTTTCTTAATAATTTCTCTGACTGACAATATTTGAAAAGGCATTATCCAGGTTCATAATATCAAAGATATCATAATATCAAAGAACATCAAAGGAGAATTCATTATCTTTATTATTCTCATTGTTGCACTAACATTTCTTGGACAAATAGGAACTGTGGTAACACATTCTTTATTGTCAATTTGGCTAATGATCAGAAAACCGATACAAAGGCAAGTCATGTTTTTCCACCTCTCATAGCAGAGGAGTAGAACATTAAAGGAAATCAGGACCTTGTCATGATCTTCAGTAAGTCATGGAAGTTGGACAAGATGAAAGTCCTCTGAAATTAGCCTGTTTCTTGACTGACTTTGCTAATGGGTTGTCTTCTTTAGAGACCAAATACATAGCTTCAGAGTAGTGGATTTTATGCATGTAGTCATTTTAGATAAAATATTAGGCTATATTTAATAAATTTTAAAAAAACCCTACTTTTCAAGGATTTGAGGATGAATACATTTGAATCAGTTCTAATGAGGTGGATGAAACTGGAGCCTATTATACAGACTGAGGTAAGTCAGAAAGATAAACACCAATACAGTATACTAACGCATATATATGGAATTTAGAAAGATGGTAACGATAAC
>NW_011488863.1:0-327 GCF_000754665.1 Bison bison bison
AGAGCATGGTGGTTTTGCAAAAGATTTAATGTAGTGTTACTATGTGAGCCAGCAAGTCCACTTTGAGGTACACATATACCCAAGAGAATTGAAGGCAGGGCCTTGACCAGTTATTTGTGCACCAATGGCGACCCACTCCAGTACTTTTGCCTAGAAAATCCCATGGATGGAGGAGGCTGGTGGGCTGCAGCCCATGGGGTCGCTAGAGTCGGACACGACTGGGTGATTTCACTTTCACTTTTCACTTTCATGCCTTAGAGAAGGAAATGGCAACCCACTCCAGTGTTCTTGCCTGGAGAATCCCAGGGACGGGAAGCCTGGTGGGCT
>NW_011488863.1:4700-5005 GCF_000754665.1 Bison bison bison
CTAGACAGATGGTGTCTGACTACAGATCTTCCAGCCTTCTGTGCAAAGCGGACCTTCCTGGGCTCCCGCTTGCTATTTCAACGTGTGGGGCACATGTGGGAACTCTGCATTTTAATAGAGTTTTTAGAGGTGATGAGAAGCGTACATTGGCAGAGATGAGAAGAGAAGACGTTTCCATAGAGGAGCAGGCATGTGTACAGAGGCAGTGGCAGGAGTGAAGGACAGGAAGCAGAAGAACTTGATGACAGCAGTGGGTCTTGGAGGACACGTGACTGCTTCACAGGCCTGTCCTCAGCACCTCGCCC
>NW_011488864.1:0-327 GCF_000754665.1 Bison bison bison
CCCAGGAAACCAAGCGGCTGGGACCGGGGAGGTGATAAGACACACTCCCCACCTAGGGAGACTGCGCTAGCCAAGCACCTGGTCTCCGGAGCTGCTCGGACCTGGAACGGGTGCAAAATGCAGGCCCAACCGAGTCTGCACCTTTGTGGAGTACCTGAGAAGCTAAACCTGAGTGGCTTAGACCTGGGAAGTGCTCCCAACCCAGGGCCCACCTCAGACAGTTCCCCGACTGAGAAAGCACATGTGCGTGAGCAGGGGCAAACCCGGTGTGGCTGAGACATTGCGAGCACTCCCCACATACACCAGTGATATTTTTTTTGCAGTGTT
>NW_011488864.1:4395-5320 GCF_000754665.1 Bison bison bison
GAAGAACCCCAGGGTTAGTAGATGGAAAGAAATCTTAAAAATTAGGGCAGAAATAAATGCAAAAGAAACAAAAGAGACCATAGCAAAAATCAACAAAGCTAAAAGCTGGTTCTTTGAGAAGATAAATAAAATTGACAAACCATTAGCCAGACTCATCAAGAACCAAAGGGAGAAGAATCAAATCAACAAAATTAGAAATGAAAATGGAGACATCACAACAGACAACACAGAAATACAAAGGATCATAAGAGAATACTATCAGCAACTATATGCAAATAAAATGGACAAGTTGGAAGAAATGGACAAATACTTAGAAAAGTATAACTTTCCAAAACTGAACCAGGAAGAAATAGAAAGTCTTAACAGACCCATTAGAAGCACAGAAATAGGAACTGTAATCAGAAATCCTCCAGCAAACAAAAGACCAGGACAAGACAACTTCACAGCTGAATTCTACCAAAAATTTAGAGAAGAGCTAACACCTATCCTACTCAAACTCTTCCAGAAAATTGCAGAGGAAGGTAAATTGCCAAACTCATTCTATGAGGCCACCATCACCCTAATACCAAAACCCGACAAAGATGCCACAAAAAAAGAAAACTACAGGCCAATGTCACTGATGAACATAGATGCAAAAATCCTTAACAAAATTCTAGCAAACAGAATCCAACAACGATGGATTCTGTTTGCTAGAATCTGTATTAAAACGATGATACATCATGACCAAGTGGGCTTTATCCCAGGGATGCAACGATTCTTCAATATCCACAAATCAGTCAATGTAATACACCACGTTAACAAATTGAAAGACAAAAACCATATGATTATCTCAATAGATGCAGAGAAAGCCTTTGACAAAATTCAACATCCATTTATGATAAAAAAAAAAAAAACTCCAGAAAGCAGGAATAGAAGGAACATACCT
>NW_011488864.1:7894-10475 GCF_000754665.1 Bison bison bison
ATTGGGGGACCCATGTACACCTGTGGCTGATTCATGTCTATGTATGGCAAAAATCACCACAATGTTGTAAAGTAATTAGCCTCCAATTAAAATAAATAAAATAATTTTTTAAAGGTTATTTGATAAAGTTTTGAGTTCTTGGGTTAAACAAAAAAATAAACAGATTTTCCCAGTTGAATTAGTTACCAGAGCCCTTAACATTCTAGTGTGTATCTAAGAGGGTGACAATGCATTTTCTAAACTTGTGTGATCACAGAATGCTCTTTTAAAATAAAATATCTTGCTAGATTAATTTTATAAGGACTTTAGGGTATATTTTCCTTTAAGTTTATTGCCTAAATATCTTGGGACTTCTCCTTCTAGTGGCCATAGGCCTCTGAATATTCAATCTCACTCCCTTTATCCCAACCCCTTTCTCCATGCAGTTACCAGTGACTCAAGTTACAAAAACGAGTGTATTAATCTCCTGCTTAAAATACCATTTCAGTATAAAGCCCAAAGTTCCTAAGTCAAGCAAGACCACTTATTAATATTTATTAGACCCAATGCTCCTGCTCCTTCCTAATGTTTCCTGCCCCAGTGATAGTGAAGCAGTCATAGCTCACCAAGTATGACCCAGCATTCATTTTCTCTGTCTGTTCTCTGCTTGCAATTTCACACATTGTATAAGCCATATTATGTAATTCTGGGCTCCCAGGGGCTGATGCTACACTTGCAAAGCAACTGGGGATACAGCCAGCTCTTTCTCTGGGGACTCGTGTATAGATGATTTACTTCTTAATCCCTATCATGAAATCAATCCATGTCTTTACTTTCAACTGTCCTGGAATTTCAACAGACCAGGTCATCTCATCTCGGCCCTGCCTAGAACTGTCCATGTCCCTCACCCCCTGCACCCTGATCTTAACCAAATATCTTCGATGGTTAATCCCTGCCCATCTTTTTCATAAACTACACAGGTCTTTATCAGTTTCCTCTTCTGACTTACGCTGCCTTTATTGTCTGATTAGTTATTTCATCCAATAATTTTTAAAATATTTTTTGAGCACTCTAGAGACCTGACTAGTGGAGATTTAATTGATTTCACTTTCCCACTGTGGAAGAAGCCACATTTAGCCTCCATTTTCACATTTATTTAAATATTCCTGATCTGTATATATGGCTGTTCTTTGTATTCCCTTTGAATTGGTTATAACATCTGGCTGGTTCTCCCATTATGAGTTAAGTGAAAATCTTCAATGTATGTTCATTTTTACATCCCTATGAGAGTCAAAACTTTATCATTTAAAAAAATAATCTTTAATAGCCAGATACCATTCTGGAACAGAAATAGACATTGGGTACTAAAATGAAATGAGGCATAGTTTCTTTATAGTTAATTTTCTTTGAACCCCATCAGAAGAGACCACATTCTTTAAGACCAGAAACACCTTGTGTCTCTTTCAATGAGGACTTGATGGTTAACTGCTTACTGTATTAATTTCCTTCTATAGATTTTTTTTGTAATCTGCTCTAAATCAAGTTGTTGTTATTTTGTGATGAGACAGTAAAAAGATTTTATTTTAGAATATAGTTAACAAAGCTTTTGGGAACTCAGAAAAACTGTTCGTCCAATCAAGGGCTTAACATTATTGGAACTATGAACATTTTTGGCCTTGGAGGAAATGAATATCACGTTCTTGCCAGCTCAAATGTACAAAATTAAACCTTGTGGTTTTATCTATTTTTTTAGGTTTTCCAGAAAGAACAAAAGGTTGACTAAACCTTCCTTTCATCTTTGCCAACACAAATTCTTTGTGCTTATATAGTGTATTACCTTTCGTTTGAGGTGCTTTAAATGCCTGGAAAATGTTTAACTTCATAACTGCCTTTGTATCTATATAGGGTCTCATTTGTCCCCATTTGGAAGACAAAGAAATTGAGGAGTCTGGTGACAAGATTTTCCCAGGGCAGTAGAGAGGGTTATAGGAAAGGCAGACAGAATCCTTAAGTCCCAGACCAGTCTTCTAAATTCAGGCCAACATGTACTTTAACCCTTGACATTCTTTAGAGTCACTGGGAAAAGCTTAGCTTGTTGCCAATGGACATGGCAAGCCTCATAAAACTCCAAATTTTCATGAAATCTTCAGGAATTTATACAAGTTTTTATTACTAGCTACCATTCTGATTATCAGTAATTTTGTGTAACTGCCATTTACTCTGCAAATATCACAGTACCCCATAGCTCTACTAATAATATTCTGGCTATAGATGAGGGTTTGGGCTGAGTCTGCTTTCACTGTGTTTAATATAAATTGCTACGTCTACACAAAGTCTTGCATGCTAATGTTCAAATCAGCATTAGTCAGAATAGCCAAGACATGAAAGCAACCCAAATGTCTACAAACTGATGAATGGATAAACAAAACTGTGGTGTCTCCATACAATGAATACTATTTGTCAGTAAAAAGGAATGAAGTACTGATACATGCTACAACATGGATGAACCTTGAAAACATGTTAATGAAAGAAGTTAGACACAAAGTGCCACATATGGCATAATTCCATTTATATGAAATGTCCAGAAAAGGCAAACCTATAG
>NW_011488864.1:10789-14918 GCF_000754665.1 Bison bison bison
TTCAGGACAATAATATAGGTGTCATGAGGTTCAAAGCTTCAGTGTTGTGATCTGAGGGTAATTCCACCACAGGTGTGCGGCTTAACAGGGTGTTAATTGGGAAGCCTGTGAACACCTCCTCCACAGGCAGCCCAGAAAGCTGTGCCAGGATTTGTTAGTGAATAGAAGAATTCAAAAGCCAAACCCATGATCAAAAATCAAGAGAAATGTAACTTGTTTTTATACTGCAGCCATTACCACACAAAATTACTTACAGCACATTTTAATTGGAACTGAAGGCTTTTTGACTTTACCACTAATCAGAACCACTTCAGGTTTTGGAAATACTTCTCTGCCATGGAAGGAAAATAAAAGAGCCAAATTAAGGGCTGAGGTTTTCTAATAGAAATAACTTCCCTGCGTTTAGCAGGTTGGTTTATTCAGCATGGGTAAGAAAAAAGTCCTGCTGATTCCCTGGGGAATCAGACATCCAAGGTTTCTACATATAATAGAAGTATGGATAACTGAAAATGTACTTTTCCTCTCATAATGCATATTGCTTCTTCCAAACTCTGAACCCTAGCTACTAGGGTAGGAAATGGAAAAGCGCTCTTCTCTGGGAAGGTAGCTAACACTCTGGAAATGAGAGAGCTCAGGACAAGAAATTTACATTCTAATTGGAGCCACAGGGTTCTAAATCCTACATCTTTAGCTTCCCCTGGTTATCCATCCTCTGCTGCTCCTGGAAGACTGCAAGAAACAAGGAATCGATTACTTTCCAGAGACAAAAGCCACCATCTCAAAGATAGGACGATTTTGAAAAGCTTTGATACCTTTCCCTTGGTAGGAGAGTCTTCTACTTTTACGGAAAAATGGTTTGAAATAAAAAGCTTCTGACAATATTATTAAATAAAATAGCTTTCCGAGAGCCCTAGTCCCAACCAAAGAGTAATGGTTAGCAATCTTATTCTCTTTTAACCCTCTTAATAAATGAGTGTATCATATGCCTAAGAAAAGCAGAAATTCTTTCTTGTATCCAACAATATTTGTAGAAAAATGAGATCTAAAACAAAGCATAAAACTCAGAAGGCATGAGTGTCCTTCAGAAGGCACCAAACTTGCCTTATGGGAAAGGCAGTGTTTTCCCACAAACACTTTCAATCACTGCATCCCAATCTAACATTGCATAAAAGCAATAAACCTCAAATCTCTACAACCAACCAAGGTCACTGAAAACGGAAAAATTGCCCTGTCCTTGGCCTAATGCGGAATACAATTTGACATATTAAAATCTGCTGTAGCAATCTCTTAGCATTTACCATGAGTGATTTGGACCACGTAATTTACAGAGATCTGCAAAACAAAATCTCATTCAGGCATAAGAAATGAAATTCTTATGTTTTTTTAATATTCGGATTGGCATAAACTCTTTGGGTTCCAGCTTATTCTGCCTTATCTTGGTATTACTTTGGATAGAAGAACGAGAATGTAGACCTAGCTCACTGCAGAAGCAGTATAAATCTAGAATATTTTTTTTTCCAGTGTGTTTCACAGGACAGAGTTAAACATATAGGACTTTTTAGAACCTTTAATGTGATCATGTTCATTGTGAATCTCTAAAGTGACTATGTAGTGCAGCATGTCCTAAAATGTCTTTATCCATGGTCCTCTTTCCTGCAGAAAATCGAACACAAATAACATTCTGAGAACTACACTTTAAGAAAGATTACAGGCAACTTGGGCTCCAATTCTGACAATAGCCCCCTGAGATTGCCAAAATAAGCCACTTGACTTTTTTAGTGTCTCCATTTCTTTCTTTTCAAAGTCTGATGTCCTTCTTATAGACTTCCAGGGATTTTAAAAGAGTTAAATGTCAGAGATATAAAAATGTTTTGAAAAGTTAAGAATGTAACACCGGAATGAGGCACCATTTCAATATCTGTTACCCCATACTGCTAAACCCACCCATTACTGCTTGTTAAAAGTTTTGAGAATTCAAAACAATATCAAAATAATGCAATTTCATTTCAAACCCCAGTGTGATTTAAATACCAATTAACTTTGTTTGTAGCAGTTAAAAATTACAATTCAAAAAGACAATCAATGGGGACTGAAGTTCATCTTTTGATTCAGTCTGCAAACACTTGTATTTTGACTTTACTTTATTGGCACATTAGGTAAATACAGTTTTAAGAACCATTGAGGTTCCGATTATGGCCTAGTTTGAGATCTCTTTGCCTGTTGGAATAAGTGATTCCAAGGTCCCTAAGACAAAAAGTCAGATCCATTATTCTACTGTGTTGATACAGTGGTGGTACTTGCACACTTGAGAAGAAAACTGAAAACTTGTGCCTTTTGTTTCTTTAGGAAAACAAATGAGATCCATAGTTATCCTTTACTCACTTAAAAAAAAATTTTTTTGTCGTATAGTCACTTTACAATGTTGTGTTAGTTTCTGCTGTACAGCAAAGTGAATCAGCTATACGTATACAGATACCCTCCCTACCTTTTGGATTTCCTTCCCATTTAGATCACTACAGAGCATTGAGTAGAAGTCCCTGTGCTATAAGTAGGTTCTCATTAGTTATCTATTTTATACATAGTGTGTGTATATATATATATATATGTCAGTCCCAACCTCCCAATTTATCCCACATCCTCTCCCCACTTGGTAACCATGTTTGTTCTCTATGTCTGTGTATTTCTGCTTTGCAAATATGTTCATCTGTACCATTTTTTAGATTCCACATATAAGCAATATTATATGATATTTGTTTTCCTCTTTACTTGCTTTTTATTTCAGCTATCTAAACTGCCTCAACTGAGCACTGTTCCAGGTCTTGACAAGGGAGTGGTCCTGCCAGGGAAGGAGTGGGAAGAGAGAAAGGCTGAAAGGCCTGAATTCTAGTGTGGTTTCTGAGACTGTAAGTTTGATCCTCCATTTAGGATGGCAGACTGATCCTTTACTGTGCTTCTCCTTCTCCTTTCCCCAATTCTCCCCTTTGTTTATTTCCTTCTTCTCTTATTTTCCCTGTTCTTTCCCTAGCCTCCTCTTAATCTCTTTCTGAATGTATTACAAGTCCTTTCCCCCTTCTTTCCTTCCCTCCTTTGTTCCTTTCTTCTTTCCTTTCTCAAAATTCCAAGCGGTGCAGCAGTCACAGGCCAAACAAAAGATACTATACACAAAATAGATAACCAACATGGACTGACTTCATAGCACAGGGAACTATACTCAATATTTTGTAATAACCTATAAGGGAAAAAGATATGAAATAGAATGTTTATATATAACTGAATCACTGTGCTGTAACCTGAAACTAACACAATATTGTAAACCAACTATACTTCAGCTAAAAAAAAGACAATAGACCTTCTACTTCTGTTAACCCTTACACTTTTGCCTACACCAAGCATACCCAGTTGAGTTCTTCGTGCTGGCAGAGAGAACCTTACATTTATTCTTGCTGCATTTCATCCTCTGTGATTCAACTCAATCACCCCAACTTTTCAAGATCTTTTGCAATTCTCTTTTTCTGCTACACAGGATATCTCTTGCCAAGATGGTCATATAGAAATTCAGTGAGTGTAGATAAAAAAAATGTTGGCTAAGGGAGTTCCTTGTGGTCTAGTGGTTAGGATTTGGTGCTTTCACTGCTGTTTCTGGGGTTCAATCCCTGGTCTGGGAACTGAGATCCTGCAAGCCACATGTTGCAGAAAAAAAAAAAAAAGTTAGGCTAAGATAGGAAAAGGAAAGAGTTTGGGTGGGAGAGAGGGCTAGGATAGTCTATGGGGTGATCTAGTCTGTGAGCTGTAAATCATTGTACTCCAAAGATATTACTATGAGAGCAAAGAAGATGTGGAAGACGAGGCATGGTTATCCACAGGGGACAACCCACGGGATTGGGTCTGTACATCCCTTTCTCCTGGACCTCCATAAGTTTAAGTTACTTAGAATCTCAGAGTAATTGGACATGGAAATGTTGATGAAAGCTGAGATGATGACCACGAGTTCCCATTTATTAATGTTTATGAGTCCTTATCTTTTTTTTTTTTTTTTTAGTTTTTAAAAACTTTGGAAGAAAATTACTGTGCGATATTGCATTGTTTTCTGCTGTACAACAATGCAAATCAGCCATAATTATATATATGT
>NW_011488864.1:15523-16576 GCF_000754665.1 Bison bison bison
AGCAACCCCATGGACTGCAGCCTACCAGGTTCCTCCATCCATGGGATTTTCCAGGCAAGAGTACTGGAGTGGGGTGCCATTGCCTTCTCCAGAGGTAAAGTTAGAAAGGCCTAATTTTTGAAAGATTCTGAGATGGAGAAACACTTATTTTTTTGTTACTAACACTTCGGCCCTGGCTTCAAATAGAAATTTTGGAGTTACTCTGAGCAGGAAAATAGACACCTGCAGGTTCTCTGCAAACCTGTTGTCTACATCCTCCTTTCATGATCAATGTGAAAACAATGTGATTATTTATGTTTATTTGTTCTGATTATACTCAGTTATAGGTTATTACAAGATATTGCGGAAAATTCCCCGTGCTGTACAGTAAATGCCTGTTGCTTATCTATTTCATATATTGTAGTTTGTATCTGTTAATTTGTACTCCTAATTTGTACCCCTCGCCTTCTCTCCCTCCTTTGGTAACATAAATTTGTTGAAAACAATAGGATTAAGCCTTTCATTTTCTGATTCCTAAAGCTCTGAGAACCAGAGCATGAGAAATGAGAATAAATTCAATAGAAATTGCCCAATTATTTTACATCTCTTCCTTTTAGGAGTAAAGAGGAAGCATTGCATACATTTATGTTAGCATAAAAAGGGATTTTAAAAAATTTTGTTCCATCTAAATAGAAGCACTGGATTCCTGTTGATCAGCTAGCTTCATCTCAGATTGAGTGTTTCAACCCATAAACCAATTATGGTGATCATTCAATTGATTTAGAATAGAAAAGATTCATATCTCATACTCTATACTTTACATCAGCTTATACATCAAGCACAATGTATCACAGCAGGCATTCCATAGGACAAACCTTTTTACAGATGCATAAGTAGGAGAATCCCCTATAAATTTTCATCTTTCTCTAAAAAAATCCTTAAACATGGATGGGCTTTTGAGGGCGTTTTGTGAGGGTTTTTTTTTTGACACATCACAAAACATCTAACTTATTGTAGATTGTCAACAAATGTTTTTTTTTTTTTTTTTTTTTTTTTTTTTTTTTTTTTTTTTTT
>NW_011488864.1:16676-18520 GCF_000754665.1 Bison bison bison
ATCAAAATGAATCCG
Source organism: Bison bison bison (assembly GCF_000754665.1). Classification (NCBI taxonomy): domain Eukaryota; kingdom Metazoa; phylum Chordata; class Mammalia; order Artiodactyla; family Bovidae; genus Bison; species Bison bison. The sequence goes on from NW_011488864.1 coordinate 16,692, forward strand.
CCACAGGTATACATGTGTTCCCCATCCCGAACCCTCCTCCCTCCTCCCTCCCCATACCATCCCTCTGGGCCATCCCAGTACACCAGCCCCAAGCATCCAGCGTCATGCATCGAACCTGGACTGGCAACTCGTTTCCTACATGATATTTTACATGTTTCATTGCCATTCTCCCAAATCTTCCCACCCTCTCCCTTTCCCACAGAGTCCATAAGACTGTTCAATACATCAGTGTCTCTTTAACGCATATATATGGAATTTAGAAAGATGGTAACAATAACCCGGTGTACGAGACAGCAACAAATGTTTTTGAAATGATTTGTTATTGTGTTACATAAGGGTCACTTAGTAATAATAACTTCAAGCTAATTAAAAAGCCTAAATATCAGTGCTGCTGATGAGATAATCAGCTTTGGCTAGCACTGTTAATTTAGCAAATGTGGTTCTTTAAAAACACATTTTCTAAACTAGCAATTTATAAAAATGAGAGAGTCAGAGAAATGACTACTCAATTCTAGGATAATATCAGAAAAAGAGGCCGAAGGAAAACTGGCCAAAATAAAATGATTACTTCATGTTGCCAGAATAAGAGAGGCTAAAGATAATGTCCTATTCATCTTGTACCTCTCATAATACCTAGCACACAGCCATGTTCAAGTTGACCTCTGATGGATTTATTTTTTGAATCACCAGATTTTTATAAATCAAGCAGTAGTTGGAAGTCATAGACTTTTGGAACTAGAAAAGTTCTTTTAATATAGTAGAAAGAGCACCTGCTTTGAAATTAGAAAAATACACTTTCAAATAGCAAATCTACCACTAATCAGTTCTGTCCTTAGGCAAGTTACTTACACGTTTTGAGGTTCAGTTTCTTCATCTGTAAAATGAGGATATTCTTATGCAAGAATTAGGCAAGATAGCATATGTAAATAGCTTTGCACATTTCCTGGCTCAATAAATGTTAGTTATTATTTCAGTATTATTGTTTTTAAGCATAGATAGGACAGCCTTTTGACAGGTGGGAGATAACAGAAATAATAATGATTAATGTTTATTGATATTTGTTATATGCTGGTTACTGTGCTAAGTGGTTTATGAGCCTTATTTCATCTATTTACTTTTTTTTAACAGTTCATCAGGTAAACGAATCCATTAGATGTTTACTCTGACTTTGCAGATAAGGCAACTGAGGCTAATAGAAGGTAAGTAATTTGACTAAATTCACACAGCTGGTGAGTAGCAGTCATCCAATCCGTGTAGGAATAGAAAGTATTAATCTGAGTCCCAAGCTTATAGGGAGACGTTCAAAATCATCCTGATGGATAAAGTCAGAGTCAAGGTTGGCACTCAGAGCTCCTACTTTGCTTCTAAGCTTGTTTCTCCATTTGCCTAATAGGTAAAATAATCCTATCATAAAGGGTTAGGAGATAATGTGGGAATGGGACATAGGCTAGAATTTATGAGGACATAAGGGCACCAAGAAAAGGAGATGAGAGAAAATCAAAGACAAAGCCTTCTGACTTCAGAATTTGGCCTGGAGCCTGCCCTTCAGGCAGGCAAGAAGACTGAAGATCCCTGAGAAGGCAGTTTATTTGTATTCACTCATGCATGCATGCATTTGTTCATTGACTCACCCATCCATCCAACAGTTATTTATTAACCATTTATAAAGTACTCATCTCTTCTAGACATCACAGGTACAATGGTGAGCACAACACAGATAAGGAACCCATTCCAGATTTTTGCTTGATGTTGCCAAGATTTGGGGAACCTCATGGAGGCTAAGACATCTGTTAACTGCTGGACCTCTGAGCCAGAAACTAACAGATTCC
>NW_011488864.1:18620-19817 GCF_000754665.1 Bison bison bison
TCCTGCTACTCCTGCTTGCATCTTTTGCATTTCTGGCTGGTCAACCTGCTGGTCCCATAATGTCTGGGTTTTCTAAGGACCAAAAGAGACAGGTTTGGAAAGGGAAAGTGGCTTACATAATGAAGGAGAAAAACCTCATTAAGCCAACATCAGAGAGGGATGTATACTCAATAGAACTAATTGCTCTGTTGTGTTTGATGAGTAGTCCATGCTGTAAATTTATGCTAACAATAAATGGTTTAGTGCAAACAAGGTCAAGTCACTTTGCTAGTAAGTGGCTTTGGTTTTACAGTTCTGAATATAGTAACTCAATCAAGTTGTTAAAGGCACTTTATCATAGAAAAGGATAATTTCCAGTTACCACTTTGAAGCTTGGTTTATTTGCCTCTTGAAGACTCTGTGACATTGCCTAAAATCAATTTGCATTTACTACGTGAGAAATAATATACATAGTATCTTTTTATTGGCGAGGCTTATTTTCTGATAGTGGTCAATATGATTCTCTTCTAAGGGAAAATACCAGAATTTTTCCTTTTAAAAATAATAAATCTGTGTTTCATTAATGTTTGAATGAGAGACAAGATAAAATATATACATTATTAAAACTCAACAGGAACCACAGCTTTGATCTTAGGTCAACTGTCCAATATGGTAGCCATTAGCAATATGTGGTTATTGATATGTGAGCACTTTATATGTGGCTAGACTTAGTACAAGGAAAGAATATATTTCAATATATATTTAATATATATTTTAATATATTAACAACACATTGAAATGAAAATAATTGGGATATATTATGTTAAATAAGTATATTATTCAAGTTAAATTTAGTTATTTCTTTTTACTTTTGAAAATGTGACTACAGGAAAATTTTAATTTAATAACCTTCCAAAAAAGAAATGCCTGGCCCCAGATGGTCTTACCAGTGAATTCTACCATTCTACCATTTAAGGAAGAAAATACCAGTTCTCCATAATCTCTTCTAAAAAACAGAAAAGAGCAAACACTTCCTAACACATTGTATGAGACCATTATTAGGCTAATAACAAAACCAGATAAAGACATTACAAGAAAGAAAAATTACACCAATATTTCTCATGGGCATAGAAATAAATATCCTCAACAAAATATTAACAAATGAAATATAATAAAGCTTATAAAGAATTATATGCCATAATCAAGTGAGATTTATCC
>NW_011488864.1:19930-20844 GCF_000754665.1 Bison bison bison
CAAGACTGGTTCAACATTCAAAACACAATCAATGTAATCCAGGACAATAGTCTAAAGAGAAAAAAAACACATAATCATATCAATTGATTTAGAAAAAGCATTTGACAAAGTTCGATACCAATTCACAATTAAAAAAAAAAAAAACACCTCTCAGCAAACTAGGAATAGAGGGGAACGTCCTTAAATAGATTTTTAAAAATCTACCGAAACCCTATAGCTAATATCATAGTTAATGGTGGAAAAAATGGCACTTTCTCCTAATATCAAGAACAAGGCAAGCGTGTCCTCTCTCACTATTCAGTAAAGTTTTAGTTAATGCTATTAGATGAGAAAAGAAAAGATATACAGACTAGAAAGGAAGAAATAAAACTCTCTACTTACAGATGGCATGATTCACAGAAAATCCCAAAGAATCGACAAAAATTCTTCCAGAACTAGTAAGTGACAAGGTTGCAATACACAAAGGTCAATTGCTTTGCTATATATCAACAATAAATAAATAGAATAAATGGAATTTGAAATGTTAAATAACTACCATTTGTGATAGCATTTAAAATGCAAGTACTTAGGGGTAAATATAATAAAATATAGAGAGACCGAGACTTGTATGCAGATAACTACAAAACACTGATTTAAAAAATCAAGGAAGATCTAAATAAATGGAAAAATAACTCATGTTCATGGATTGGAAGACTGGATCCACTTTTCTCTTTCTTGTCCTTCTAGAATCCCTGTCATGTGTAGGTTGGCATGCTTTATATTATTCCATAGATCTCATATGGTGATTTCATTTTTTTCATTTGTCTTTCTGTCTGCTGTTCTGATTGGGTGATTTCCATTACAGATCACTTGTTCATTCTTCTTCATTATTTAGTCTGCTATTCATTGCCTTTTGCTGGTTTTTTATCTAGGCA
>NW_011488864.1:20944-22246 GCF_000754665.1 Bison bison bison
TCCCTTCATGAGGAATTAAGTTTCATTAGTTCCTTTAGTCTTAATTCCTTAACCTCCTTTTGAGTCTGGTATACTGGAGAGGTCTGTTTCTTGTTCTTTCAGGAGATTTCTCTTGTTCTTTTAATTAGAAGTAGTTTCTCTGCTTCTTCACTTTCCTTAAATTTCTCTGAGTCTATGATCAGTCTTGCTGCTAAGTCGCTTCAGTCGTGTCCAGCTCTGTGTGACCCCATAGATGGCAGCCCACCAGGCTCCCCTGTTCCTGGGATTCTCCAGGCAAGAACACTGGAGTGGGTTGCCATTTCCTTCTCCAAATTATCAGTCTTGAAGGACTGATTTTATGTGAGAGTATCCCTGTGTAGACTACCTGAGTCCAATATTTTTGGTGTGAGGGCTATTTTTTTTATATGCATGCCTGCTGTGTCTCTCTACAGGTTGTGCTAGCCATTGTCCCCTTGATGGGGGGTGTGTTTCATGTTGTGGTGACCAGAGCATCCACAGGATATTGGGCAGGACTTCCCTTTGCTCTGTGGCTGTCACAGCCCTGTTGGGGGCAGGGTCTGCTCCAGTTGTTGGAGTAGAAGCCCCCAGATCTGGTTCTAAGCTGCAATGTGAGGTAGGTGGAACTGCAGCATTCTCACTGGGAAAAGAACCACTGCATATTCCTCCCCAGGGGCTGTCCACCAGGGATGTGGGATTCTGTGATGCCACCCACCATTTGGTGTGAGTGCCCACAAAGTCTGCTGCTGCTGGCACCACCCCCAGACCTGTACCCCCTCTGGAAGTGCTAATAATCAGCTCAGATGTCAGCCTCAACTCTGGTGAGTGTGAGCTCCCAAAGCCCACCAGAGCCACACTCACTGTGGGAACACTGACAATCAGCAATTTCATGCTCTGCAAATGACAATGTTAAAAGAACAAAAAGACAAGCTGCAGAGTGGGGAAAATATTTTCAGAGCATATAGCTGATAAAGGACTATTATCCAGAATGTTTAAGAACTCTTAAAACTCAACAATAAGAAAATAAACAACCCAATTAAAAATGGGCAAAAGACCTGAATAGACATTTCATCAGTGAGGACATACAGATGGTAAATAAGCATATGAAAAAGTGCTCAACATCATTTGCCATTAGGGAGCTGTGAATTAAAACAACATTGGGATACAACTACACACCTATTACAAAGGCTAAAATCTGAAGAACTGACAATACCAATTGATGACCAGAATGGAAAAGCAATGGGAATTTTCATTCATTGTTAGTGGAAATGCAAAATAATGCAGTCTCTTTGGAAGACAATTTGG
>NW_011488864.1:22346-23999 GCF_000754665.1 Bison bison bison
ATAAGATCTCTATTCATCATTGCCAATCCTGGAAACAACTAGATATCTTTCAATAGGTGGATGAATAAACAAGCAAATATTTATATAATGAAATTTTATTCAGTGATAAAATAAATTATCAAGCCACAAAAAGACATGGGTGAATCTTATGTGCAAATTACTACATGAAGGAAGCCTGTCTGAAAAGACTACACATTGTGGGATTTTAATTTTATGATGTTTTGAAAAAAGAAAAGCTACAAAAACAATAAACAGGTCAGTGGTTGCTAAAGTTTGGGGTTGGGGAGGAGGGTTGTATAGGTGAAGCACAGGAGATAGTTTTATTCAGTAAGTCTATTCTCTGTGATGATGTAACGGTGAATATGACATTAAGTATTTGTCAAGTCCCATAGAACAAATACAAAGAGTGAACCTTAATGTATGCAAGTTTTAAAAAATCATTTAGAAAGTTGGAGGATTCCAGAGTGGAATGTAGAATGTGACAAAACAGTCTAACTGTATTACAGGTGTATAAAATAACCTCACTGAAGGGGGTGGGGGAATAAGGCACTGACCTAAGTAACTTTGGAAATGAGTGGAGTTGTAAGGCTGAAAGCAAAAGGAACTCTACCTAAGGACTACTCTAGTTGATAAAGCTTTCCCCATGGGCATATGGGGTAATCAACAGCTACTCTTGTTGTTCAGTGGCTAAGTCATGTCCAACTTTTTGTGACCCCATGGACTGCAACACATCAGACTTTCCTGTCCTTCACCATCTCCCAGAGCTTGCTCAAACTCATGTCCATTGAGTCAGTGATGCCATCCAACCATTTCGACCTCTGTCGTCCCCTTTTCCTCCTGCCCTCAATCTTTTCCAGCATCAGGGTCTTTTCCAATGAGTTGGTTCTTTGCATCACATGGCCAAAATATTGGGGCTTCAGCTTCAGCATCAGTCCTTCTAATGAATATGCAGGGTTGATTTCCTTTAAGATTGACAAGTTTGATCTCCTTGCAGTCTAAGGGACTCTCAAGAGTTTTCTCCAGCACCACAATTCAAAAGCATCAGTTCTTCAGTGCTTAGCCTTCTTTATGGTCCAACACTTACATCTATACGTGACTACTGGAAAAACCATAGCTTTGACTATACGGACCTTTGTGGTCTCTACTTTTTAATATGCTGTCTACGTTTGTCATAGCTTTTCTTCCGAGGAGCAAACATCATTTAATTTCATGGCTACAGTCACCATCCACAGTGATTTTGGAGCCCAAGAATATAAAATCTGCCACTGTTTCCATTTTCCCCCCATCTATTTGCCATGAAGTGATGGGACCAGATGCCATGCCACTCCCATCAGGAAGCTTGCACAAGCTTTTTATCCTCATCAATCAAAAGGCAGATGGAAGAACCAAGAACTACAATCCCATGACCTCCAGAACAAAAAACACAATCACAGAAGACTAATGACCACATGGATCACAATCTTGTGTAACTCAATGAAGCTATGAGCCATGCTGTGAAGGGCCACCCAAGAAGGATGGGTCATGGTGGAGAGTTCTGACAAAATGTTGGCCCACTGGAGAACGGAATGGCAAACCACTTCAGTATTCTTGCCTTGAGAACTCCATGAACTCCATGAACAGTGTCAAAAAGGCAAAAAGCTAAACAGCTATAAC
>NW_011488864.1:24649-25000 GCF_000754665.1 Bison bison bison
TTGTTCCATGTCTGGTTCTAGGTGCTGCTTTTTGACCTGCATACAGGTTTCTCAGGAGGCAGGTGAGATGGTCTGATATTCCCATCTTTTTAAGAATTTTCTGACTGAAAGGATTATTAATGGTCAAAGCTAGGGCAATTTAAACAACAAAATAAATAAAGTAGTATTGGATTATAACCCAAAGAGTAAAATAAATATTCATGAGTCCACACTGAATGGCTGTGATCCAAAAGTCTACAGGCAATAAATGCTGGAGAGGATGTGGAGAAAAGGGAACCCTCTTATACTGTTGGTGGGAACACAAACTAGTACAGCCACTATGGAGAACAGTGTGGAGATTCCTTAAAAAAC
>NW_011488864.1:25100-25695 GCF_000754665.1 Bison bison bison
GGATGATGGATAATGGGTGCCAAGTTTCTCTCTGTTGGAATAAGAGATTACAAGATAAGCAAGAGGAAGAGGCTAGAATGAATTGGTGATATCAGTATGAGTTCATGACTAGCTTAATATATAGATAACTACATATAGGAATGTTTGTAGATTTACATATACATAATGGTTTGTATACACACATATATCTTCTTGCTCCATCAGCTGAGAGGGCCTAGAAACAATGACACTCCAATACCTAGTACTCAGATCTTGGTTTTTATACTGTTCTTCAAAAAAACAAATAAAGGCCCCTTGGAGAGATGGCAGATTTTAGGAGGTGGAGGGCAAGAAATATACAAGATGAGCCTGGAGCATTTCATAGTACCCGAAAATAAGGAAATACAACCAAATAAATAAACCACAGTAGTTGACATATGACAAGGGATACAGGAACTAGCTGACTGTTGTTGTTCAGTCACTCAGTCCTTTCTGACTCCTTGTGATCCCATGGACTGAAGCACACCAGGCTTCCCTGTCCTTCACCATCTCCCAGAGCTTGCTTAAATTCATGTCCATTGAGTCGGTGATGTCATCCAACCATCTCGTCCTCTGT
>NW_011488864.1:25795-26560 GCF_000754665.1 Bison bison bison
AGATTCATTTTGATATATGGCAAAACCAATACAATATTGTAAATTTAAATAAAATTAAATTTAAAAAAAGAAAAGAAATAAATGAATAAATACATGGGGGGAAAGAGACAAAGTTCCTATATAGAACAATTCCAAATATTTTATATAGATACTGTCTTTAAAGGAGGTGGAGCTTAACTCCTCAACTCTTGAGTATGTAGTGATTTGCTTTCAAAGAGTACAGTATGCAGAGGGAGAAACAAAAGGGTAACTGTACAGTGGAGAAACCCAACAAACATCAAGGTTAACATCAACAGTGACAAGCCACATTAATGGTATAGACTTTTGATATGATGTGATGAGAATGGCACTTTACCTTTTGTGGTCTCCCTACCCAAATCCCATAATCGCAGTCTAATTATAAGAAAAACATCAAATAAATCCCAGTTGATGGACATTCTACAAAATATCTGACCAGTACTCCTCAAAACTGTCAAACAGCATCAAAAACAGAAAAGTCTAAGAAATTGTCACAGCTGAGAGGTGTCTAAAGAGACACAGTAATTAAATGTAATATTGTGTTCTGGATAGATCCTAGAACAATAAAAGGACACTAGTGGAAAGTTAAGATAATCTGAATAAAGTATGGGCTTTTGTTAAAATAATATATAATATATTGATTCATTAATGATAACAAATGCACCATTCTAATGTAAGTGAAGTGAAGTAAAGTCGTTCAGTCATGTCTGACTCTTTGCGACCCTGTGGACTCTAGCCTATCAGGCG
>NW_011488864.1:26660-26984 GCF_000754665.1 Bison bison bison
AGGGAAGAATATATTCGTATTCTAATGTAAGATACTAAGAATAGGGGAAAATGGGTTTGAGGCGAATGGGAATTCTCTGTACCATTTTTACCATAATTTTGTTAATTTAAAACTGTTCAACAATAAAGATACCTTTTTAAAGTATTTTGAGCCTATATATTCCCATAGAAGTTTTTATTTTCATTTTTTACTAACCTTGAGAAGTTTCAAAGCAATCCAAAGCTTCTACAGCTCTTTTCTCCTGTTACCTGCCATTGGTTCAGTTCAGTTCAGTTATGTCCGACTCGTTGAGACCCCATGAACCACAGTATGCCAGGCCTCTCT
>NW_011488864.1:27084-29152 GCF_000754665.1 Bison bison bison
AAGCCAACTTTTTCACTCTCCTCCTTCACGTTCATCAAGAGGCTCTTTAGATCTTCTTCACTTTCTGCCACTGGTAAGCAAAGAGAAATGGGAATTCCGTTGGGGATTGTCATTTTCTCTGAATCAAGCATTTGAATCATAAATATTTGACTTTGTGCTTGATGTATTTTAGTCTTCCAGGATCTCTTTCTTTGATAGCAGGAGGCTGAAACTCTTACATTTCCTATTACTCATAAACCCTCACAGCTGAGGGCTCCTGTCCATTCCTCAGAGCCGTTTCTTAGAAGGATGGAAGGAAAGAAGGATGGAAGAGCTAAAGAAAGATTTTATTATCTTGAGTAAGTACTAATTGCCGTAATGCTAAGCATCTTAGACATACTTAGCTGTGGATTATGGATTAAAATTACCCTGCTTTATTTTTTCTAGCAAGCACAGTGTTACTAATAAGGTTCACAGAGTTTGCCTTTTTCTATCAGGAAGTAAAAGGAACTTGGAGCTCATTAACTAGTTGGATCTTTTAGACATAATGCTCAGAGGAAGGAAATGTGAGAGAGCTGTAGGGATTTGGGGAGGCGTTTACAATTTACAGCTCAATGAGATGCAAAAATATTCATTGTTAATAGCATCTGCTGGGAGTTCAGCAATCCCAAAAGGAAAAGGAGTATTGACTCATTGGTCTATAGAAGCCACCTGCCTGTTTCTTAAATTGTTTTGAAGGAGCTAGTAAGTGCCCCATGAATACATCCTGGCACCTGCACAGCAATATCCTGGGTGAGCTGTTAAATAGAATATGAAAGTGGTCAAACTCACACTTTGTTTTTTTAAAGTTATGTATGATGGACAAATGAAATGAAAGGGACATCTGAGTGAAAGAAGAAAATTGTGACTTTATTTTAACAGAGTTGAGTTAATGTAAACTCACATGAGACTAGTCTTTAAACTCAGTTTAGCTCATTGCATCCCACCATCTTCCTACTCTAACTTTTCCCTTCCTAACATCTGCCACCAGCATCACAAGTGTTCCAAACTTACAGGGAAAGCTGGAAGCTTCTTCAGTGTGCCAAAAAGTAACAAAGTAACTGTGGATTATGTGGTCCTGGAATCATGTTCTTTCACTGCCCTACTGCTGGATGATGCTCTTATCCTTCATGAAGTCTGCCAGGGCTGCCCTTAGAAGGTGCACATTAAGTCACAGTATCAGAATAATGATAGTGAACACGATTAGCATTTACTATGTGCCAGGTTCTTTTCTGGGCACTTTTCATAGATTACCTCATTGTAATCAAGTTCATTCCTCTGTGAGGTACATGTAGTTTTCTTTTTCCCATTGTTTAGATGAGGAAACTGAAGCACACAGGCTGTTTTTGAGATTTTTTTTTTTACATGTTGATGCCTTACCTGTGCCACACAAGCCCCCAAAACTCTTAGATTTGTCCTAAAGGAAGGTAATTTCCTTCACTTATGGGTGTTTGCCTCTCCCTCTCCACTGCTTCTCTTTCTAAAGATGGTATTTCTGACCTGCGAAGCCTTGACATGCCTGTCTCCTGAAATCCTTTTCCTTTCCATGTAAAGATGAGTGGGGCCTTTTTTGGCATCAGTGGCTAGCATTTCCAACCATCTGCGTGTGCCTACATCCTTCTTGCTCTGAAAGCTGTCTACACATCAATCTTTCTCCTCAACACCTCTTGCCTTAGCTCTCCTGACAGACCTGCTTTGCCTTCACTCTCTCTTTCCATCCATTTCTAGGTGACCAGCATCACCACAGAACTCCAAATCCTTGGAACTAACTTCATTTAGCACGGTAGGTTCTCCTTTTTCCTTTCTGGTCTTCCCATTTGGAAGAGGAAAGTCTTTTTTATGTCTTTAATATTGCTGCTTTCTGGCCTCTGAGACCTTGATATTTCACCTCTGCAACCAGTTCCTAACTGTGCTGAAACATCACTTAAATTGTCTCTATGTAATAGCAAGAAGAGATAAGAAAGCCTTCTTCAGAGATCAATGCAAAGAAATAGAGGAAAACAACAGAATGGGAAAGACTAGAGATCTCTTTAAGAAAATCAGAAATACC
>NW_011488864.1:29252-29667 GCF_000754665.1 Bison bison bison
GACTCCTTGTGATCCCATGGACTGAAGCACACCAGGCTTCCCTGTCCTTCACCATCTCCCAGAGCTTTGCTTAAATTCATGTCCATTGAGTCGGTGATGTCATCCAACCATCTCGTCCTCTGTCGTCCACTTCTGCTCCTGCCTTCAATCTTTCCCAACATCAGGGTCTTTTCCAATGAGTCAGCTCTTCACATCAGGTGGCCAAAGTATTGGAGCTTCAGCTTCAGCATCAGTCCTTCCAATGAATATTCAGCACTCATTTCTTTTAGGATGGATTCATTTGATCTCCTTACTGCGCAAGGGACTCTCAAGAATCTTCTCCAACACCACAGTTCAAAAGCATCAATTCTTCAGTGCTCAGCCTTCTTTATGGTCCAACTCTCACATCAATGCATGACTACTGGAAAAAACATAG
>NW_011488864.1:31013-33087 GCF_000754665.1 Bison bison bison
ACTAACACCTTTGGATAACAGAGAACCAAAGGAGTCTGAGTTACAGACATTATATAGTGTGATAAATATGGCTACATAGGCAGTCATAATATATAAATATATCAAAATGACATTCTATATACCTTTTCCTGTGGTCATGTATGGATGTGAGAGTTGGACTGTGAAGAAGACTGAGCGCCAAAGAATTGATGCTTTTGAACTGTGGTATTGGAGAAGACTCTTGAGAGTCCCTTGGACTGTAAGGAGATCCAACCAGTCCATTCTGAAGGAGATCAGCCCTGGGATTTCTTTGGAAGGAATGATGCTAAAGCTGAAACTCCAGTACTTTGGCCACCTCATGCAAAGAGTTGACTCATTGGAAAAGACTCTGATGCTGGGAGGGACTGGGGGCAGGAGGAGAAGGGGATGGCTGGGAGGGACTGGGGGCAGGAGGAGAAGGGGACGACATAGGATGAGATGGCTGGAGATGGCTGGATGGCATCACTGACTCGATGGACGTGAGTCTGAGTGAACTCCGGGAGTTGGTGATAGACAGGGAGGCCTGGCGTGCTGCGATTCATGGGGTCGCAAAAGTTGGACACGACTGAGTGACTGAACTGAACTGAACTGAACTGATACCTTAAAGTAACACAATGTTACACATCGAATTTATTCAATAAGAATAATAATGTGCTACTAAAGCACTCCTTTTGTTGCTTATATATCTTAAACATAAGTATTAATAAATTCTAATCTAGAGTATATTTTTTAAATATTTATTTATTTATTTATTTATTTCTGGCTGTGCTGGGTCTTTGTTGCTGCACAGAGTCTTTCTCTAGTTGTGGCAAGTGGGGGCTACTCTCTAGGTGTGGTGTGCAGGCTTCTCATTGCATTGGCTTCTCTGTTGCAGAGCACGGGCCCTAGGCATGTGGGCTTCAGTAGTTGTAGCACGTAGGCTCAGTAGTTGTAGCACACAGGCTTAGTTGCCCATGGCATGAGGGATCTTCCTCTACCAGGGATCAAACCTGTTTCCCCAGCATTGGCAGGAGGATTCTTAACCACTGGACCACCAGGGAAGCCCTAACCTAGTGTATATTAACAAAAAATGTTCTGAAAGCACATACTGTGTTCAGAAACTTTACTGCTCTTGGGAGAAGTAATACAGGATACACAAAGATGTATTTAACAATATCAGTAAGGACTATATTCATAGTGAAGTAAAATAACTCAAACATGATGCTTAGGTGACTCAATACCAATTAATACTATTTATCAAGTGTTCTGGAATATGTAAAATATTAGATTGGTCAAAATCATGCTAGCACAAAACCCATTTAATGAGAACAGTTATTTTTCATTCTATATGAAGTATAAAATACTTACTTGAGAATGCTATTTGCAATCAGCTTACTAATGAAGAGTTGTAAATTATTTCCTGTTTTGACAGCAGGAAAGGGTTTTTAACAAGGAGCAGAAATGAAGAACAAAAATGTATATATTGAATATTCAAAGTTATTGAGAAGAAGGTAAGGGAGTCACTGGGAGGGAAGAAAGGGAGAAAACTTGCTCAGATTTCTTAGGGTTACCTAAGATTTTCCTGATTCTGCTGAACCACTGAAGCAACTATCCTTTCTTAAACTCTTGCTGCGTGATAGATATTTTGTTACTTATGTTTTCTATAACTCAACAGCAAGCCTATATTATTGGTGAGATTATCAATGTCCAAAGTTAGGTAACCTGACCAGAGACCAAAGCTAGCAGGTGGCAGAACTGGGATTCAACCTCATGCTCAGCTCACTCTCACACCCTTGTCTCTTACCTATTCAGCAGAGCTACTTGTGTGCACTACTCATCAGCACATTCATGCTGCAGAGGAGGGGATGCTATTGACATGCGGCTGTGAATACATGAGTAATTTCTATGATTTACAAGGATGGATCTTGTATTAAAACACATTTATTTCATAAAAGTAATGTATGTCTGAGATTTAAAAATCAGAAACATGCAAACAAACAGAAAACAAAGAAATGTAGACTCTTCCACTAGCACTTCTATATAAAGCCAGCCGATCTTGGCATCATCATATCTATTC
>NW_011488864.1:33947-34478 GCF_000754665.1 Bison bison bison
AATGATTGGAAAAGCAAGCCATGTTCTTGGATGGGAAGACTCAATTTTCAAAAGCCGTAAATTCTAAGTTTATTCATAAATTCAATGTAATAGCAATATGAATTGCAGTAGATATTATTAACTTATTTAATTTTGATGATGTGGGTAGGAATAAGAAAAAGTCACTCTAAAACTCATATGGAAAAGTAAATAACAATAATAAGGAAATTTTAGAAATGAGGGTAAGACCATTTCTGTCAGTCAGTAAAACATTTTATAGGCCCTCAACAAAGTGATATTAGTACATAAATATTAATGCGGTCAATTTAAACAGAAAAGAAAATACACTAAACTGAAATACATACAATATTTTATGATATAGGTAGCCTCTCAGATCAGTGCTGAAAAGATAGATATTTGACATATTGTTTTGGAAAATCTAACTGTCTGAAAAATAGTAACTTTGACTCTCTCTCACACCATCTACCAAGATAAATTCCAAGTAGATCAAAGATATAAATCAAACCTTATAAGTGCTAGAAGAAAACATGG
>NW_011488864.1:34807-35144 GCF_000754665.1 Bison bison bison
TAATTATTAGAGAAATGCAAATCAAAACTACAATGAGATATCACCTCACACTGGTCAAAATGTACATCATCAAGAAGTCTACATATAAATGCTGAAGAGGGTCATCATGAGAAAGTTTATAAGTAATAAATACTAAAGAAGGTGTAGAAGAAAGGGAATCTTCCTACACTGTTGGCAAGAATGAAAATTGGTGAGGCTGTTAGCAAGAACAGTATGGAAGTTCCTTTAAAAACTCAAAATAAAGTTGTCATGTGATCCAGCAATCCAACTCCTGGACATGTATCTAGAAAAGACAAAAACTTTAATTCAAAAAGATACGTGCACCCCAATGTTTACG
>NW_011488864.1:35850-39234 GCF_000754665.1 Bison bison bison
CTGCCATTCTCTTCTCCTTTTGCCTTCACTTTTTCCTAGCATCAGGGCCTTTTCCAATGAGTCAGCTCTTCCCATCAGGTGGCCAAAGTATTGGAGTTTCAGCATCAGTCCTTCCAATGAATATTCAGGGTTGATTGCCTTTAAGATTGACAAGTTTGATCTCCTTGCAGTCCAGGGGACTCTCAAGAGTCTTCTCCAGCACCACAAATCAAAAGCATCAGTTCTTCAGTGCTTAGCCTTCTTTATGGTCCAACTCTCACATCTGTACATGACTACTAGAAAAATCATAGCTTTGACTATATGGACCTTTGTGGACAAAATGATGTCCCTCCTTTCTAATATGTTGTCTAGATTTGTCATAGCTTTTCTCCCAAGGAGGGAGTGTCTTTTAATTTCATGGCTAGAGTCAGTGTCCACAGTGATTTTGGACCCAAGAAAATAAAATCCGCCACTGCTTCCACTTTTCCCTCTTCCATTTGTCATGAAGTGATGAGACTGGATGCTGTGATCTTAGTCTTTTTAATGCTGAGCTTTAAACCAGCTTAATATTCACTTGTGTGTGTATATATATACACACATATATATACAAATCTTTATATATACACACACACACATATACAGTGGAACATTACTCAGCCATAAAAAATAATGAAATAATGCCATATGCGGCAACATGGATGGACCTAGAGTTTATCATACTAACTGAAGTAAGTCAGACGAAGATGAATATAATATCACTTATATGTAGAGTCTAAAAATTATACAAATGAACTTATTTACAAAACAGAAATACACTCACAGACAGAAAACAAACTTATGGTTACCAAAGTGGGGGAGAGAGAGATAAATTAGGAGTTTGGGATTAACAGATACATAATACTACATATAAAATAGATAAACAACAAGGACTTACTATATAGCACAGGGAACTATATTCAATAACTTGTAATAACCTATAAAGGAAAAGAATCTGAAAGAGAATATATATATACATATATAACTGAATCACTTTGCTATAAGCAGAAATTAACACAACATTGTAAATCAAGTATATTTCAATTAAAAAGTGCAGTTAATGTCACAAAGGGTTAATTCCTCACTTTAATTTTTCATTTTAGTCTCTCAAACAGCCCCTACTCCACTGAAGATCAGGTATATAAAGCATATATAGAAGCAACAAAACAAAAATTTGGAGCTATTTAGGAAGGCAAAATAACATATGATTAGACAATCATTTGGCATACAAATCCAGTATTTTATCCAAATAAAGCATATTAACCAAACCAACAACTTTGAAGAGCACTTAACAAGGACACAAAATAACTTCTTTCTTTCTATAAACATTAAATATTTCAATTCTAAATAACCCTGTTCCCAATGTGGTTGTGGCTTTCCTTTATCCTGGCTCTCTCACCTAGAATTATGTTAAACATGAAAGACCTTCAGACATACCCAGAATTGGCTAAATTCTAGGTTGTAATTTATTCTTGTGGACAGAGCCTGAAACTGACCATATATTCTCACTCTACTGCTTTAAGGCCCATTTTTTTGTACCTCAAGTAGTCTTGGAAGTTTGAGAGTGACTTGTGTGAGCCTGGAGCTAGGTTCAAGCTGGTCAATGGGCAGTAACAGCTACAGCCTCCCCAGGGAACCCCTTGCCTTCACACTGCTGCAGCCTGGTTGTTTCCCCAAATCATTCTGAAATGGTCATGGAGCAGGAATCCTTAACTGGTCCCAAGTGGTAAAGGACCATAAGATTCAGGCTATGCTCTGAAAAACCTTACCACAACTAGGATTATAAGTCACTTCAGCTGCCAATTGAAGGAAATTCCATTAAATTGTGTTCACCAGAACATATACATATTATTTGACTTATTATCATTTGCTTTGCTTTTTAGTACATTTATAATCATTTGCCAAAGAGTGTACAGGTCTTGTCTAAATATATTTTCATTAAATTTACAGTTAAATTGATGCTAATTCAATAACCATTAAGTGTTTTAGTTTTTGGATGTATTCTGGGTATGAGAGAAAGAAAGAAAGAATCAGGGAAGGAGGGAGGAAGGGAAGGAAAAAATGAAAACAGGAAAAAACACATATAACATATAATTATGCATTTAGCACAAACAAGAGAATTTTCCAATAAACTCCCACAGTAAACTTGCTTCTGCCTCTGGCAAAATCTATTGATCAAATCTTTGATTTGTCACTGTTGTTTTGGAAATCAAATGCAAGTGTGTTACTGCTTCCAGCCTAAGCTGAAAGGGATTTTCAAAGCACTACTCCTCAGTCTTGTAAGCTATGGATAAGAGTGACTGCTGGGACAGTGTCAAGAATGCTGTCTTTCTGGGCATCTGGGAACATGTAATTTTCTATTCAAAGACATGTCTAAGAATTCATCTATGTTTATTTATCTTAATGGTAATTTATGTATCTTAAGGAATACAAATGATGGGGACAAAACAGGGTAGATGGCAAAGTAGGGCCTTGATAATTTCAGTCTCCTGGACAGCTTCCTATCCCTCTTGGGAGTTTCAAGAGTTCTCATGAGATTCCATTACTTTCATTCTTTTCCTCACTCAATACATGAGATTAGATGCTTCAGGAATGTGAAGATGCAAATAACCAAAAACAAAAGACATTGTTAGTTCCCTAGGGAACTGCATTTCACCTATGATTACAGCCAATAGACAAATAAAACTGGTTCAGCTCTTTATGGGAAAAAACAATTTTAATCAAGAGACCTGAAATTCCAGACTATAGTTAACCATTCATTGCACCTACTCAAAAATTCATTTATTCACTTATTTATTCATTAATTCACTTATTTATTCATTCATTCATTTAATAAATATAAACAGAGCACCAACAATGTGCCAGCCATGGTATTATATTCTCAGATTCAAAGATAAACCAGTAGGCAGAGCTTCTTAGATATGACATAATATGAAATAATGGGTAAAAACTTCCCAAGTTTAGCAAAAGACACAAAGAAGTTGAGCAAATCCCAAAGAGACATATGCCATGAGACATTATAATTAAACTTTTGAAAACTAGACAAAGAAAAAAATTTTGAAATCATCCCGAGAAGATGATGCATTACTTATACAAAAACACCAATTCAAATGACAGGGGATTTCTTATCTGAAACCATGGAAGCCAGAAAGAACTGCTGAAAGAAAGAGACTGTCAACAATCAATTCTGTATCTGGCCAGATGATCACTAAGAATGAAGGAAAAATTAAAAACATCTCAGATAAAAGAAAATTAAAAGCTTGTTGCTAGAAGGCCATTTTTAAAAGTTGGCTAAAGGAAATTCTTCAAATAGGAATGATAAAGGAAGCTTAAAGCACCAGGAAGCAAGACCATGGATAATAGAATATA
>NW_011488864.1:39721-40386 GCF_000754665.1 Bison bison bison
ATATACTACTCAAAGAACAGAGATGGGCAGAGGGCATTTTAAAAAAAAGCACAGCTCAAACCTATGCTATTTTTAAGAAACTCACTTCAAATTCAGTGACACAGGTAGGTTGAAAGTAAAAGAATACAAAAAGATAAACCATGCAAACATTAATGTGAAAAAGCAGAAGTGGTATATAATGTGAAAAAATAGGTATATTAATACCTGATAACATGACTTTGCATCAAATAAAAATTTCTAGAGACAAGGAGTGACATTACACAATGATACAAGAATCAATCCACCTGGAAGATATAACAAATCTAAATTTGCATGCACACAACAAGAGAGTTTTAAAATGTATAGAGTAAAAAGTGATAGAGCTGAAAGGAGAGATAGACAAATCCACAGTTATAGTTGGAGACTTCAGCTTCACAATCTCAATAACTAATAGAACAATTTCACAGAAAATCAGCAAGTATATCGAAGAACTCAACAACACTATCAACCAACAGAATCTAGTGGACAGTTATCGAACACTATACCCAACAACAGCAAACACATTCTTTTAAAGTGTCTATGAAATATATATTAAAATAGACCACACCCTGGATCATAAAACAAACATCAACATATTTAAAAGAATTGAAATCACAGCAGAGTGTTTTCTCTGACCATGGTAGAAT
>NW_011488864.1:40775-41561 GCF_000754665.1 Bison bison bison
AAGCTGGTTCTTTGAGAATATAAATAAAACGGACAAACATCTAGCAAGACTCACAAAGGAAAAAGAGAGAAGACACCAATGACCAGTATCAGGAAAGAAATAAGAGTTATACCTACAGATACTGTAAATATGAAAAGGATGCTACAAAAATATTATGAACAATTTTGCAAGCACAAGTTTGACAACTTATATGAAATGGACCAATTCCTTTAAAAAAAAAAAAACAAAAAACAAAGTATCACAATTTACCTATATGGAATAGAAAATTTGAATAAATATAAAATAACTAAATAAAATTTGATTCAGTTCAGTAGCTCAGTCGTGTCTGACTCTTTGCGACCCCATGAATCGCAGCACGCCAGGCCTCCCTGTCCATCACCAACTCCCGGAGTTCACTCAGACTCACGTCCATCAAGTCGGTGATGCCATCCAGCCATCTCATCCTCTGTCGTCTCCTTCTCCTCCTGCCCCCAATCCCTCCCAGCATCAGAGTCTTCTCCAGTGAGTCAACTCTTCGCATGAGGTGGCCAAAGTACTGGAGTTTCAGCTTTAGCATCATTCCTTCCAAAGAAATCCCAGGGCTGATCTCCTTCAGAATGGACTGGGTGGATCTCCCTGCAGTCCAAAGGACTCTCAAGAGTCTTCTCCAACACCACAGTTCAAAAGCATCAATTCTTGGGCACTCAGCTTTCTTCACAATCCAACTCTCACATCCACACATGACCACTGGAAAAACCATAGCCTTGACTAGACAGGCCTTTGTTGGCAAAGTAATGTCTCTGCTTT
>NW_011488864.1:42037-42407 GCF_000754665.1 Bison bison bison
AATATTTAAAGAAGAATTAACATCAATTCTACACAGTCTCTTCTAAAAAATAAAAGAAGAAAAAGTATTTGTAATTCATTTTATGGAGCTAGTATTACTGTATCAAATTTAGAATGACAAAAAAATAAGAAAACTACAGACTACTCTCTCATAAATATAGATACAAAGATTCTCAACACAATATTAAAAAATAAATTCAGCAGTATACAAAAAGAATTATAACATTATCAAGAGGAGTTTATTTCAGGTATGCAAAGTTAGTTCAGTATTCAAATAACAAAGTAATTAATCAACAGGATATAGAAGAAAAGTCATATGTTCATAGCAATTGATAAATAAAAAGCTTTTGAAAAAATTCACCACATTCATG
>NW_011488864.1:42507-42770 GCF_000754665.1 Bison bison bison
TCAGAAAAATAAGAATAGAGGGAACTTGGTAAAAAACATATACAAAAAACCCTACAGTTACTATACTTAATGGTGAAAGGCTGAATACATTCCTCCTAAGTTCAGGAATAAGTCAAGGATATCTTAATAATACTGTTATTTAACGTAGTGCTGGAGATTCTAGCTAGTTCAATAAGGCAAGAAAAGGAAATAAAAGTCATATAAATCATAAAGGAAGAAATAAAACAGTTTCTGTTTGCAGATTGCATGATAATATATATAGA
>NW_011488864.1:42870-43461 GCF_000754665.1 Bison bison bison
TCCAGGGGATCACAAAGAGTCAGACATGAATAAGTGACTAACACTGCCTACACTGCCTGCAGGATACAGGGTAAATATATATTTAATCAATTGTACCTCTATATACTGCCAGTGAATATGTGAACACTGAAATGAAAAGATACAATATCATTTACAAAATCAGGTTAAAAAAAAATTAACAATATCATGTAGGTGTGACCATAACCAAAAAAAATGCACAGCATTTATATGCTGAGAAATACAAAATGCTGATGAAATTAATCAAAGAAGACCTAAATAAATGAAGAGTTATGTCTTATTCATGAACTCAAAGATTTAAAATAGTAAATATGTCAATTCTCCCCCAAACTGATATACAAGTTCAGTATAATTTCTGTCAAATCCCAGCCACATTTTCTTTCTAGATAAAAATAAGATTCACTTCAGTTCAGTCGCTCAGTTGTGTCCCACTCTTTGCGACCCCATGAACCTCAGCATGTCAGGCCTCCCTGTCCATCACCAACTCCCAGAGTCTGCCCAAACCCATGTCCATTGAGTTGGTTATGCCATCCAACCATCTCATCCTCTGTCGTCCCCTTCTTCTCCTGCCCT
>NW_011488865.1:0-327 GCF_000754665.1 Bison bison bison
TTGGAATTTGTGGGAGAAGGAGAGGGTGGGATGATGTGAGAGAATAGCATTGAAACATGTATATTATCATATGTGAAATAGATCACCAGTCCATGTTCACTGCATGAGGCAGGGTGCTCAGGGCTGGTGCCCTGGAACAACCCTGAGGAATGGGATGGGAGGGAAGAGGGAAGGGGGTTCAGGATGGGGGACACATGTACACCCATGGCTGATCCATGTGAATGTATGGCAAAAACCCCTACAATATTGTAAAGGAATTAGCCTCCAATTAAAATAAATAAATTAATTTACAAAAATAATATTTGGGGGATAGCTACTGAGAGAAGA
>NW_011488865.1:525-966 GCF_000754665.1 Bison bison bison
AGAGTCGGACATGACTGAAGCAACTTAGCACACAGCACACACATGATAATAGTAATAATATAAAGAGTGAATATGGAATTAAATTGTAATATAACCATATAGGAAGGATGGGATCAGAGCTAGGAAGTTTGCAAGCTATGTAAGAAAGCCTAGCTCTCTTTGTTAATATTTGGAAGTGATATATATGAAAATAATTATAAAGAAATAGGGATATTACATGTTATTTATAATATACAGAGGTACATACAATAAGAAATAGTTAAAAAGAGTTTAACTGCATCTAGGAAATGGCAATGGGAACTGGGAAACACAGGATAGTTAATTGCTATTTTTATGGAATTTATAAAACTATTTAATTTTTAGACTATAAATATATATTATATAGAAATATGTATTATATAATATAGAATGCATTTACTATATATTTATATTATATATTCA
>NW_011488865.1:1178-1704 GCF_000754665.1 Bison bison bison
CAAGAATACTGGAGTGGGTTGCCATTTCCTCCTCCAGGGGATCTTCTCAACCCAGGGGTTGAATCCACGTGTCCTGCATTGCAGGCAGTTTCTTTACCGCAGAGTCACCAGGGAAGCGCCATGTACTATATACATATATATATATTATATAAAATTGTTATAAAAATAAAAGTAAAATTTTAAAATGATTATGAAAAACAAAACCAAAATTTTAGCTGTAGGTATACCCATATGGTGAGATTATGTGTTTTTCCATTTTCTTCACTATGCTTCTCCAGATTATGAATTTTTCCTTCAGTGAATCTGGATTACTATTATAAACAGATTGTTTAAAAATACTGAGAAAAATCCCTGAGGTAACTCACGAATTGTGATTAAGATTATGACCAAGATGTGTATTCTCTAAAATTAAAGAAATATCTTCAATGTGTGAGTTTTTTTGGTTGCAAGTAACAAAATTCTAACCAACAATGGTTTATCCCAGGAAGACATGTACTGTTTACTGAATAAGGGGGGAGGGGGAGAA
>NW_011488865.1:4431-6686 GCF_000754665.1 Bison bison bison
ATTTCTTTGGAAGGAATGATGCTAAAGCTGAAACTCCAGTACTTTGGCCACCTCATGTGAAGAGTTGACTCATTGGAAAAGACTCTGATGCTGGGAGGGATTGGGGGCAGGAGGAGAAGGGGACGACAGAGGATGAGATGCCTGGATGGCATCACTGACTCGATGGACGTGAGTCTGAGTAAACTCCGGGAGTTGGTGATGGACAGGGAGGCCTGGCGTGCTGCAATTCATGGGGTCACAAAGAGTCGGACACGACTGAGCGACTGATCTGATCTGAGACATTCTCACTAAAATATTTAACCAACGTATATCCCAAAGAAACTTACGATTCCATTGTAGCAAAAGACACATAACAATATTTTAGTACAGTATGTTCTGTAGAAATAACTGAATATTTAAAAAGCATTGACTAAATAACTGGTAACTATGAAGCATTGTGCTAGGCACTTCAGTGGGCATAAAGACAAATAAGAATTGCCCTATACAATATAGCCACTCCAGAAGAGACACAAGAGATCCAGTGATGGTTCTGAACCCTGCCTGCACATTAGAATCATTTGGGAAGCTTGTAAAATGCTCATTCCAGGGCCATATCCTGGCCAAACCAAATCAAATCTCTGTGGGCAAAGCTAGGCAAAGGCAAAAATTCCAGGGAAATTCTAGTATACAGCTAAGTTTGAGAACAGCAGCCCTTGACGAGTAAAGAAGCAAAACTGTCTACCTAGTTTATGCCCTTTTCCTCTTCTTCATGAGGGGTCATCACACACAACTCAGAAGCTCTACCCCTAGAAATACCCCAAGATTTGTCCACTGTCTATTTTCTAGACTTTTGATCAAAGTCTAGCCTTTTATCAAAATGACCATGTCCTGCCACATGTGACATCATCACAGTAACCGATCTGCTTCATTAACTCACACTTTGCATTATATGATTTTTCACCAGACTTCTGGAAACCTTAGCTTAATGGTAGGGCTTGGGGCTACCACTTTCTTGAGGGAAAGAGTTATGGGAACTGACTTACAGCGTTTATTGTAAAAAGATTCTGCCTGTTCTGTCGATGGGTCTGTCCTCTCTGGCTTTTCTCCACTTGGCAAAATTTTGCCCATCTTTCGAGGTATTGTTCAGATAAATTGTGTGCTTCCTTCTTGTACCCCAGGCATGATTTCCCATACCTTCCTCTCTGCTGCCCTAGCAGTAAATTTCCACCACTCACAGTGCACAACTGTAATCACTACATTATTTCTGTCTACCCACAGTGAGTTTTGTAGAACAAGGATCTTCTCTTCTTGCTCCTTGATCCTCACTCCAGTACTTTTGAGCAAATCTCTTTTGAAATTAACTTAGTTTTAAATCTCACCCTCCACAAACTCTGAGGTTTGAAATTAGCTCTCCAACTTGCCTAAATGCTATTGTACTTTAGAATTCTCTGCTGATATAACAAATTTCTTTCCTCAAATTTTCTTTGGGATTCTTTCTTTCTTTCATAATTTTTTATTAATCCTCAGATTTTAATACTCCAGCTTGCTTGCACAACATAAAAGGCAATGGGGAAAGAGGGGGAGGTAAATTTTGCAAAGTCTTGATAATTTTTTAATCTGAGTAATGGATACATGAGGCTCACTACATATAACACTGTTATTTGTCTATAAATTTACACATATAAACATATATAATAGGTATAATATTCAAGTATATCATGAATAATATATAAATTTAAAACTATAAATATGCAAAAATTTAAATCTATAACATAAATAAAATATATCTTAAGATAAAATTATATATAGCACTTAGTAGCAAAAACAATTTTTGTTCCTAGACACTTATACTTGTTTTCTAGTGCATTAATAACAATTTATCAGTGTATACACTGTCATATGACTTTGTTTTAATAACTATATTATCTTTGGGGCTTAATTATTTCCTGCTAACTGAGTGAGGCTTAGAGGAATTCTTATCTATCATTTTTGCTGGATTTTAGAGTTTTTTTCCTTCTTGGTGTCTTATTACCTCTAAATTACTTCTTAATCTCATAAGACATTATAAACCTACTTTCTCTGTCATTGTTTTTAGTAATATTGAGGAGATACAAAATTTTTATGAAACTTACATAAAATGCTTTTGCACAACAAAGGAAACTATAAGCAAGGTGGAAAGATAGCCTTCAGAACGGGAAAAAAATAATAGCAAATGAAGCAACTGACAAAGAATTAATCTCAAAAATATACAAGCAGCTCATGCAGCTCAATACCAG
>NW_011488865.1:6786-8102 GCF_000754665.1 Bison bison bison
ACATTTCTCCAAAGAAGATATACAGATGGCTAACAAACACATGAAAAGATGCTCAACATCACTCAATATCAGAGAAATGCAAATCAAAACCACAATGAGAAAAAAGAAAAACACAATGAGGTACCATCTCACACCAGTCAGAATGGCAGTAATCAAAAAGTCTACAAACAGTAAATGCTGGAGAGGGTGTGGAGAAAAGGGAACTCTCTTACACTGTTGGTGGGAATGCAAACTAGTACAGCCATTATTGGAGACTATTGGAGAAGGAAACGGCAACCCACTCCAGTGTTCTTGCCTGGAAAGTCCCATGGATGGAAGAGTGTGGTAGGCTATAGTTCATGGGGTCGCAAAGAGTCGGACATGACTGAGCGACTTCACTTTCTTTCACTTTCACTACGGAGAACAGTGTGGAGATTCCTTAAAAAACTGGAAATAGAATTGCCATATGACCCAGCAATCCCACTGCTGGGCGTACACACCGAGGAAACCAGAATTGAAAGAGACACGTGTACCCCAGTGTTCATCTCAGCACTGTTCACAATAGCCAGGACATGGAAGCAACCTAGATGTCCATCAGCAGACGAATGGATAAGAAAGCTGTGGTACATACACACAATGGAATATACTCAGCTATTAAAAAGAATGCATTTGAATCTGTTTTAATGAGGTGGATGAAACTGGAGCCTCTTATACAGGGTGAGGTAAGTCAGAAAGAAAAACACCAGTACAGTATATTAATACATATATATGGAATTTAGAAAGATGGTAACAACAACCCTATATGTGAGACAGCAAAAGAGTCACAGATATAAAGAACAGACTTTTGCACTCTGTGCGAGAAGGCGAGGGTGGGATGATTTGAGAGAATAGCATTAAAACATGTATATTACCATATGTGAAATAGATGACCAGTCCAAGTTCGATGGATGAAACAGGGTACTCAGACCCAGTGCACTGGGACAACCCAGCAGGATGGGATGGGGAGGGCAGTGGGAGGGGGGTTCGGGATGGGGGACACATGTACACCCGTGGCTGATTCATGTCAATGTATGGCAAAAACCACCACAAGATTGTAAAGTAATTAACCTCCAATTAAAATATATTAATTATTTTTTTAAAAAGTATAGAAAACTGGTAAAAGCAAAAAAAAAAAAGAAAGAAGAATGATTCAATCAACACTACTCGCACCACCTGCTTTAAGTATCACTGATACTGATGTTCCCTGCTCTTATCTCCATCCTCTGGCCAAAGATTGTCCCACCCTGAATGTTGTGTTCATCATTCTGTGGACTTCTCTATTGATTAGCCATGTTTGT
>NW_011488865.1:8202-10546 GCF_000754665.1 Bison bison bison
GCCATGTTTGTCTCCTAAACAATATGCTGTTTAATTTTATATGTTTTAAATTTGCTGTGAATAGATCTATACTATATGCACTCTTCAACAACTTGCCTTTCTTGCTTAAATGATGCTATTGCTGAGTACCTTTACTTCTTCAATGCACACACTCTATAATAAAGTTCTAATTCATTTCAATTTTATATAAAAAATATATATACACAAATGCAAAATGCTATTATTATTGTTATACTTGCTTTAAAAATGTTCATTTAGATTTACCCACATTTTCTACTCTTCTCATTCCTTATTCACTCATGTATTTCCACATCTCCAATGGGGATTACTTTTCTTTTGTGTGAATTTTACCCTGTATTGTAAATATGCACATAGAGAGTTTCCTGTTTATATTACTCTGAAACCTTTAATTTGCCTTTATTCTCTTTATATGCTTTGAAAATTTCTCAGCTATTAGCTCTTCAAATACTGTCCTGTGATCAGTCTTTGATATTAATTTTAAATATATTCAAGCTTCTCATTGTATCCTCTATCTCCAACCATCTGTTCTGTATTTTCCATCCTTTTTGTGTGTTTCACTTTGGATTATTTATTTTGAATTACTCTCTAATTCACTCACAAATTCTCTCTTAAACTGTCAAACCCCTACTTTGTAAGAACCTGATTTCACTTGCTGTGTTTTTTTTGTATTCTAGGCTTTCTATTTGGTTCTCTTTCAAACCTATGTCACTTTTTATTTTGATACTTTCTAGTCCTCTTCAGAGATTTTTAATTTGGTCTCATCTGGAAGGTCCCCTGGAGAAGGAAATGGCAACAACCCACTCCAGTATTCTTTCCTGGGAAAACCCATGGACAGAGGAGCCTGGTGGGCAACAGTCCGTGGGGTCACTAAGAGTCAGACACAACTGAGCAACTAGTACTTTCACTAAGTTTTAATCATATGAGTCTATGTAGTGAAAACCCATCTTGAAATGTAAGACAGGAATTCTATTTGTATATTTTGTTCTTTCTGCTGTTTCATGTTCATATCATCTTGTTTCCTATTGTGTGTAGGTATATTCTGTTGAGTATTGAACACTTTATTTCAAAAATTATAAGTAGATGTTAATTTCTTTAGGAAAATGATAACTTCCTCAAGAGAAGTTTTTGTTTCTGCCAGGTGCCTTCCATTGCTTGTAAACCTGGGATCACCTTAACCCAATTTGAGATTTGGGGGACAAATCTCACAGAACTGACTGCCATCTGCGCAAGGATCCTTCTTCTTCCCGTTTACCATTACTTTTAGGATGCTTCTTTCCATGTTCTCAGTCTAAAGAAGGGGTAATCAAACTGCAGCCCACAGGTCAAACATGGCTGACAAGCCAATTCCAATGCAAAGCCTGCTTTTGCATGATCCATGGCGAAGGACATTTTTTACATTTTGGAAGGGTTATGAAAAACAATCAAAAGGCAAGATGAATTGGAGACCATGGCCTGCAAAGATATAATTATCTGGCTCTCTGCAGAGAAAGTTTGCCAACCCTGGTCTAACACACCTTTTGTTAGATTCTGTACCCCAAACCTTTTTCCCGTAGACCTGAAAGGCTTTTAAAAAGAGACTTAGCATCTTGGTTACCTATTCCAAATCACTGGCAAACTCTCCCAGGGAGAAAGGCAGTCTTGAATGACAGGACACTTCCCTGTTTCCCTGTCTTCCCCCATATCTTTGCCGGGTAATTATTATGATTTTAAACTCCTTTATGCTTTTAAAAAGATAATTTTAAGAAGTGGATTAAATGTAAACATCGTGTTGAAAAAAAAAGGTAGGTATGAATTACCCAGTCCACCGTTACCCTAAAGGAAAGTCAATCATTTTTTCAGCTCTGTCTTCCGATTTGTTAATTAACTATATTAATTTAATTTTACAGGTAATCATTAAATGCATTGAGTTTTAAACTTCAATTGTTCCTTTATTACTATAAAGTATTTCATTGTTTTTCAAAGCTTCTTGATAACCTTTATAATCTTATGCTCATATTTTTAAACTTTTATTGAATATATTTAAATATAATAAATATGCTTTTAAATTTGGTATCTGATGATTCCAACATCTAAAGCTTTTTAATTTCTGAATCTTCTACCATTTCAGGTGAGTTTTGTTCATAGTTCCTTAATTTTTGGCATGTTTTGAGTATTTTTTTCTGTGAACTCACATTTCTTTGAATTTTAATCTATGTGAATTCTTTGAATACTAGAAATATGATAGAACATATGCCCTGAATGACCCTTCCACTGAAAGTAACTAATAATGCTGAATGGATTTATATATATATATATATACACGTGTGTGTGTATGTATAATATA
>NW_011488865.1:10883-11745 GCF_000754665.1 Bison bison bison
CTATATGAAAGTCAATCAGTGAACACTTAGTTGTTCATTGCTCAATCTACATAAATGTGGCAGCCCTAGATAAAAAGGTAAGATGTCCTGTCACAAGTCATATGAATAGAATATCGAAATCTTAGTTTCAGTCCTGAAGTTCAGGCAAGTCTTCAAAGAACAATTGCAACAATAATAAAAATTATGTACATATTTTACAAGAGGCTAAATATTGCCATTAATTATCAAGTGATAGTTAATGACTGCCCCATAATAGCATAGCCTATGTGGATAAGATTGATGAAGTTCACTCAAATCCAGTTCTCTTTCCCAGGTGCGTAGAAGAATGCATTTCTCATTCATCTTGCATTAAAGGGGGGACATGTGAATGAAATGTGTTTTAGTGAATGAAATATGTTTTAGTGAATGAAATATGAGAAGTGATGTTTGTCATTTCAGGGCTCAAGCATTTAAAAGCCTCTGCACAATCCTCCAGCTCTCTACTTCTGCCTCATTTTGGAGGACATACTGAAGTGACGGAGCCAGAAAACGGTCAGCTTGATTCCTAAGTCACTTCGTGGAGTAGACCTAGCCAGGAGAGTCATTTGACTTATGTTATACTGCACGTGCAAGAAATAAAGCTGTTGATGTGAAATCATTATGTTTTCAGGGCTAATTTGTTACTGTAGCGTAGCCTAGCATTTTATCAATGGATTCCACCCTCCAAAAGCCAAAACCACAGATATTTACCCTGGAACATTACAGGCATTATGTTAATAACAGCAGCAGAAGCAGGGGTTACAACTAGCTTTTGTTTTTGCCAAACCTCATGCTAAGCGCTTTGCATGCTTTGGTTCTTCCATCTCCACCACCACCCTATGAC
>NW_011488865.1:11949-13032 GCF_000754665.1 Bison bison bison
ACAACCATAAATCCCATGCTTATTCTTTCTTTCATCCAAGAAGTATTTATTCAGGTCTTACCCAGTGCTGGGCACTTGACCACAGCATCTACTGAGCCTAGGAAATGAGACAGATACTCTCACTTACCTCACAGAGGAACCTGTCTAATTACATACAGCACATAAAATCACACACAAATGCTCACATACACACAAGCATATGTTTTCACACATAGTAACACACAGGTTGTTTCTGGGATTACCTCACATACGCACAGACCAAAGATACAACTATTCTTTTGCACTCATCAGACAAGCGCCAGGCACTGGGAATTCAAAGTCAATAGTCATGGTCCCAGTTCTTAAAAGAGATTACCTTTTAGAAAAAAATCAATCAAATCATCTTCCTCCTGGAAGAATGGTTAAGTGGGGGCTATGAAAAAATCCAGAGGACGAGATGGTTGGATGGAATCACTGACTCCATGAACATGAGTTTGAGCAAGCTCCGGGAGATGGTGAAGGACAGGGAAGCCTGGCGTGCAGCAGTCCATGGGGTCACAAAGAGTCGGAAATGACTGAGTGACTGAACAACAACAACAACAATGAAAACATCAACAAGATGAACTCAAATTTTTATTACACTTATAAGTATCACCTCAAACTTTGTCCAACAAATACTTAAGACTCATATACCCTCTGTGAAATCAACAGAATTCTGGTAATTTTAATAAACCCTAATAAACGCAAACCGACAGTTACAGCTCATTCCTCCTAGAATGGAGATATTCTCACCCTTAGACAACTTCTTCAGTCTTTGCAAGGAATCTCAGGCCCAGGTCATAAAAATACTATTACTACTAACCATGATGTGCTAAGCAATTAATAATAATAACAATGTGCTAAGCAATTACATAAACAATGTACATTTTTTATTACATGTCCATTTATAACATGTACCTTGTTTATTACATGTACATTGTTTATTACATGTACATTTATAACAATGTACATTAATAAAGATACATAAAATAATAACAATGGTAATAATGTACTGGGTTTCCCTGGTGGTGCAGTGGTAAAGGATCGACCTGTCAATGCAGGAGA
>NW_011488865.1:13132-14503 GCF_000754665.1 Bison bison bison
CAACTCACTTCAGTATCCTTGTATGGAAAATCCCATGGACAGAGGAGTCTGGTGGGCTACACTCCGTGGGGTCGAAAAGGGTCTGACACAAGTGAGCAACTGAGCACACACAATAATGTACTAAGCAACTAATTAAGATATAGATCACACACATATATATACTCATTTCATTCTCATATCAATCCTACGAGGGAACTGCTTGCAATTATTCCTTATTTTAGAGATAAGAAAACTAGAGAGCAGAGGTTAAAGGATTTTTCAGAGATGACATAGCTTGCATCCCCAACACCCATATACACCTGCTTTTGTCCCAATCTGTATAGTTTAAAAAAACCTGACACGTAAATAAATGGGAGTTAAATCATTTAAACTGACCTGGAAATTCAGATCATATTCAAAAATATTACCAGGCAATATATTAAGCCCATCTTCTTTCAAAGAATCCAGTCTGTTCCACAACCTAATAAATATATGATCTTCATCCCACCTAATGATAATAGGTGAAGGAAATGGCAGCCCACTCCAGTGTTCTTGCCTGGAGAATCCCAGGGACAGGGGAGCCTGGTGGGCTGTCATCTCTGGGGTCGCACAGAGTCGGATACGACTGAAGCGACTTAGCAGCAGTAGCAGCAATGACAATACAGGAGGCAGGGATCAAGACTATCCCTAAGAAAAAGAAATGCAAAAAGGCCAAATGGCTGTCTGAGGAGGCCTTACAAATAGCTATGAATAGAAGAGAAGTGAAAAGCAAAGGAGAAAAGGAAAGATATACCCATTTGAATGCAGAGTTTCAAAGAATAGCTAGGAGAGAAAAGAAAGCCTTCCTCAGCAATCAATCCAAAGAAATAGAGGAAAACAATAGAATACGAAAGACTAGAGATCTCTTCAAGAAAATTAGATACCAAGGGAACATTTCATGCGAAGATGGGCTCAATAAAGGACAGAAATGGTAGGGACCTAACAGAAGCAGAAGATATTAAGAAGAGGTGGCAAGAATATACAGAAGAACCATACAAAAAAAGATCTTCACGACCCAGATAATCATGATGGTGTGACCACTCACCTAGAGGCAGACATCCTTGAATGTGAAGTCAAGTGGGCCATAGGAAGCATCACTATAAACAAAGCTAGTGGAAGCGATGGAATTCCAGTTGAGCTATATCAAAATTCTAAAAGGTGATGCTGTGAAGGTGCTGCACTCAATATGTCAGCAAATTTGGAAAATGCAGCAGTGACCACAGGACTGGAAAAGGTCAATTTTCATTCCAATCCCAAAGAAAGGCAGTGCCAAAGAATGCTCAAATTACTGCAAAATTGCACTCATCTCACCCGCTAGTAAAGTAATGCTCAAAATTCTCCAAGCCAGGCTTC
>NW_011488865.1:15789-16311 GCF_000754665.1 Bison bison bison
GATGCTGGGAAAGATTGAGGGCAGGAGGAGAAAGGGACAACAGAGGATGAGATGGTTGGATGGCATCACGGACTCAATGGACATGGGTTTGTGTGGACTCCAGGAGTTGGTGATGGACAGGGAGGCCTGGCGTCCTGCGGTTCATGGGGTCACAAAGAGTCGGACACGTCTGAGCAACTGAACTGAACTGAAGTGGATTCTGTTTGCCAGGAGTTTATCTTTTAGTACACCTATAGTGTCTGACATCCTTTATGCAACTCTTCAGCGGTTTTTATATCAATTCACAGTGTATTATCAGCAATTTATCACAAATATTGACTACAAATATTAGGAAAACATTAGTTGTGACCATGAATTAATGGGAAAATTCTTTATCAACAATGGCATCTGTTG
This sequence comes from Bison bison bison, assembly GCF_000754665.1. Classification (NCBI taxonomy): domain Eukaryota; kingdom Metazoa; phylum Chordata; class Mammalia; order Artiodactyla; family Bovidae; genus Bison; species Bison bison. The sequence goes on from NW_011488865.1 coordinate 16,183, forward strand.
CATTTCCTCTGTGAGTTAAAGTGTTGAAAGTTTATGATCTTCGTTTTAGTGTCACAGTAAAGTAGGAATAAAGCTTTGGGTTTGGTATCCTTATGCTTAGCATGACAATAAGTATCAATTGGCCTTCAT
>NW_011488865.1:17168-18390 GCF_000754665.1 Bison bison bison
CCTTAAGAAGGCCTTGCAGCTTCTGCTTCTGTGCCCCTTGATGTGCTGAACCACAAGGTGAAATATCAAGAAACTCTGATAACGAGACCATGTGGAAAGGCCACCTGAAACAGGAATGAGCCAGGTATCCCACCATCCTCTGCAAGCCCAGCCTGCAGCCATCCCCCTCAAGGAGCCAAACTGTGTAAGTGAAGATCTCTTGTATGTTTTAGCCCCAACCATCATCTGACTGTGGATGTGTGACAGATCCCAAGAAAGTCTAACAGAAGAATCACCAGGCAGAGCCAATCAATCTATAGAATCATGAGAGATAATAAGATGGCTGCTATGTGAAGCCACTAAGTTTGAGGTGGTTTGTTATCCAGCAATAGATAACTGAAGACACAGCTAGCCCTCTTTGCTAAAGTTTCCAAACAAATGACCATCTCTTACTTTAAAGGTTTTTCCTGACAAAGATCAGAAATCTGAATTTTCTCAGAAGGGAAAAAAAAATTAAAGACTAAAACTATAATACCAAAAGAAAAAAAAAAAAAAAGGAAGAGATATCACCTTGCTGACAAAGGTCTGTACAGTCAAAGCTATGGCCTTTTCAGTAGTCATGTACAGATGTGAGAGTTGGACCATAAAGAAAGCTGAGCACTGAAGAATGGATGCTTTTAAACTGTGGTGCTGGAGAAGACTCTTGAGGGTCCCTTGGACTGCAAGGAGATCAAGCCAGTCAATCCTAAAGGAAATCAGTCCTGAATATTCACTGGAAGGACTGATGCTGAAGCTGAAGCTGAAGCTCCAATACTTTGTGGAAAAGACCCTGATGCTGGAAAAGATTAAGGGCAGGAGAAGGGGACAACAGAGGATGGTATGGTTGGATGGCATCACCGACTCGATGGACATGAGTTTGAGCAAGCTCTGGGAGTTGATGAAGGACAAGGAAGCCTGGTGTGCTGCAGTCCATGGGATTACAAAGAGTCAAACATGACTTAGCAGCTGAACAACAACAACCACCTAAATGGCTGCATGACAATGTTCTTTGCAGAGTCAAGCAATTTTCTTTGAGAATGGAGGGACTTGCTGGTTTTGTTCTAATGCTACTTCATAAGTAGCTATTTAGACTTCTTACTTGTAAGCTCAGCTAAGGGTAAAAGCAGCAGGGAAGAAAAAGGAAAGAGAAAATAGGATAAGGAGAAGAAAAGCGGAGATGGAAAGGAGAGAGTTCATGAGTTGC
>NW_011488865.1:21894-23080 GCF_000754665.1 Bison bison bison
ATTTTCTCAAAAAGCCACAAGTGAATAGAATTATAGAGCGGAACTACTAAATCATACATTTACATCAAACCAGGTTGAGAAGGCATTCATTTGTTTCATAACATGTTTTTCTATTTCAACTAAAAAGGCACTTTCTTAATAGCCCTCTCTTCGATGTGTTATCAAAGTGAAGGCTTTTCCAAGAAGCCAAGTCCAAGAAGGAGAGAGGTGAAGCGCACATTCCAGGGAGGCTGTTAGATCCCCTGTGCTGCCCTCCTCACAGGAGCACCTCAGCAAATCTAAGCCTCTCCTCTTGATGAAAAACCATCAAGTACTCTCTGTTTTTCTATAAGATCATTTGAAGGAATGCAAAATTGGAGTGGGATTTGTTCTTCAAGGATGAGAACATTTCCTTTGTGGTTTCAGTGAATGCAATGCCAAGTGTGAATCAGGCAAGATCTAGGAGAGCCATAAGACTTTGATAAATGTGTTGAAATAACGTAAAGGAATCTCACAGAAACACATTTATGGTTCCTTTTCTGGACAGGAAAAACTGGACCATTTGACATTCCAATTCAAAATCATTTAGTGAACCCCAGGCTAGGTCCCATGCACTCCACTGGGCCCAGGATTCTGCTCTAATTTGCAGAGCCCAAGACAAAATGAAAATACAGGGTCTCTCGTTCAAAAATCATTATGAGTTTTAAGACGGTGACAGCAGAGCATTAAACCAAATGAGAGACTCCCCTAAGCGTAGGGCCCTGTGTGATTGCAAAGGTTGCATTCCCTGGTTGGGGCTCCTTAATAACACAGGGCTGCTGCTGCTGCTAAGTCGCTTCAGTCGTGTTCGACTCTGTGAGACCCCACAGCTGGCAGCCCACCAGGCTCCCCCGTCCCTGGGATTCTCCAGGCAAGAACACTAGACACCACTCTTTCCCTCTAGGAATTTAGAGTCTAGTAGAGAAGACAAAGAATAAACAGGAGATTATATGGACACTACTATAGACTGAATGTTTGTTTTCCCCTCAAAGTCATATGTTGAAACCTAACCCCAATGTGATGCTATTTGGAGGTGGGGCTTTTGAGAAGCAACGAGGTCATTAGGGTAGACTTCTCCTGAACTGGATTAGTGTCTTTACAAAAGAGACTCCTGAGAGCTCCCTTGTCCCTTCTTATATGTGAAGACACAGCAAGAAAACAGCCATCT
>NW_011488866.1:0-647 GCF_000754665.1 Bison bison bison
AAATTAATCCATCACCATAAAACCCGAGACTGGGAGTTACATGGCAGAGCAGTTCTCCTCGGTTCCCTTACCCTGCTGTTCTCCGCCTGGGTGCCCTCTTCCAGTCTCTTGCTTTGTCAGCACATGTGTCTCCTCAGACAATTCATTTCCAAGTGTTAGACAAGAGCCCAGTTTTGGGCCCTGAAAGAGGTCCTCCTTCCTGCAACCACCTTGCTATTATATAACATTCCTGACTTACTCATTTTGTAGCTAGAAGTTTGTGCCTTTTTTACCCTCTTTACCCATTTCACCAAGTACCACCTCTGTCTCTCCAGTGACCACCAATCGGTTCTTGAATTTGGAGTTTGTTTGTTTGCTTTTTAGACTTCACATATAAGTGATAGCATATAATATTTGTCTTTCTCAATCTCTTACTTCACTTAGTATAATCTCTAGGTCCATCCATGATGCCACAAATAGCATTATTTTGTTTTTTTTATGGCTGAGTAGTACAACACAGCTACTATATCCATTCATCCATTGGTGGGCATTTAGGTTGTTTCCATAGCTTGGCTATTATTGGTAATGCTGCCATCAACATGGGGGTGCATATATATTTTTTGAGTTTGTTTTCATTTTCTTAATATGTTTTTTGTTTTTCTTTTTTT
>NW_011488866.1:4084-4410 GCF_000754665.1 Bison bison bison
TGAGTTGGCTGGAAAGAATGTTAAGGTGCTTGAGAGAAGCATGAGAAAGCACAAAGCCTTCTACAGCTGCACCCAGAAAATAATCTATAAAGTAACCATTGACATTTATTCAAGGATCTTTACAAAGATGAGCACATAGGCCGCAGCTTGAGGCCATGGGAAGGATTGTTTTCTGAGACCTGTTTGTGAGGGAAATATTTATGGCAAAAGAAGTTTGCTGAGTTTAGGGTTTAGGAATAATAAAAAATAGCTAGAAGACTTTTTAGGAGATAGTGATCTTAAGATGCTAGGGGCAAACAGGATTTAGAAAGATAAGAAATAAACTG
>NW_011488866.1:4510-6096 GCF_000754665.1 Bison bison bison
GAGTCAGAGGCTACATCATTGTCCATCGATACCGCTCACCCCTTCAGGCTGATTCCCTGGCTGCTGGAGCTGGACTCCGGCATTGATTCATGGAACTAACATCCCAGGTTCCTATGCAATATTGTTCTTTACAGCATTGGACTTTACTTTCACCACCAGACACATCCAGAACTGGGTGTTGTTTCTACTTTGGCTCAGCCTCTTCATTCCTTCTGGAGATATTTCTCTTCTCTTCTCCAGTAGCATATTGGACACCTACTGACCTGGGGGATTCACCTTTCACTGTCATATCCTTTTTCCTTTTCATACTATTCATGGGGTTCTCAAGGCAAGAATGCTGAAGTGGTTTGCCATTCCCTTCTCTAGTGGACCACGTTTTGTTAGAACTCTCCACCATGACCTGTCCATCTTGGGTGGCCCCACATGACATGGCTCACAGTTTCACTGAGTTAGGCAAGGTTTTGGTCCATGTGATCAGTTTGGTTAGTTTTATGTGGTTGTTGTTTTCATCCTGTCTGCCCTCTGATGGAGCCTCAGCCCAGTTAAGACTGCAGCCTTCTGCTTGAGCTCCATGTCCAATGCACCAAGCAAATGGAGGAGGCTTCAGAGTAAAAGGCAACTAAATGTGTGTGCTTCATCCAGTGTGCTTCATTCTTTGAGGGTTGTATCTTCTATAATTTTTGCCTGCTTTTGGTTGAAATCCAATGAACTTGGGTGACTTTTTTTTTCCTGTATTTTTCCAGATTTATGATCATCATCAAGGAGAGGTAGTATAGTATAAGCTGTACTGCTGTGAAATGAAATGGAGTTATTGTCTTTTCTCATATTTGAACCAAGATCAACAGGTCGTGTCCTGATCTGTAGGGACACAGCAGAGTCAAAACCAGGTCATTGAAAAATGTGTCCTCCTCCAGCTGTGCAGTGTTCTATAAACTCTTTTCCCACAATCCTCATACTGATTCCCACTTAATATTGTTCTGTATATGTGCTTCTGATGTTGGACTAACATAATCTTCTCACAGCTTATGCCTTCATCTTTGATAGTTAGTCATCTATCCAGCATCCTTGGCTCACACTGGCATTTTGTGATTAATTCACATCATTATATATGTCTTTCTAGAGGATGCTTTCTGCTTTTTGACCATTTACATCGGTGTGGACTTACAGTTCCAGTTGACATTAATCATTATCATATTTTTGGTATTCAGTTAGCCTTTACTAGTTCTTTCTTCAGGGTAACTAATTTATTCCTTTTTTTTTTTTTTACCCTTTTTTATTGAAGCATAATTTACCTATGATGAAATGCACCTATTAAAGTGTAGGGTTTGAAAAAAAAATAAGTGTAGGGTTTGATGTGTTTTGAAAGCTGTATCAGTTCAGTCAGTCATGTCTAACTCTTTGCAACCCCATGGACTGCAGCACGCCAGGCCTCCCTGTCCATCATCACACTCCCGGAGTTTACTCAAACTCATGTCCATTGAGTCGGTGATGCCATCCAAACACCTTATCCTCTGTCATCCCCTTCTCCTCCCACCTTTAATCTTTCCCAGCATCAGGGTCTTTTCAAATGAGTCAGTTCTTCACAT
>NW_011488866.1:8698-11483 GCF_000754665.1 Bison bison bison
AAAGGATATTGTTCTTTGTTCCACACTTCAGTATTTGTTGCTTGAGAGGCACCGTCATTATCATTCCATTTCTCCACTGCCCTTTCTAATTCTTCATTTTTAACCTAACCTAAGCAAAAGACTTTCTCTGAGATTCTTGCCTCCTAACACATGACTTCCATCACCTCCCCTTACAACCATCCATCTACATTACATTTGGTTCTCTCCTCCACACTTAGATAAGCCTTTGGAATTTCAATCTCATTTATCTTCTCTGTCTTCAATCTTGCCAAGAGGACTTATCATATGGACAACCTATCCACCTCTCTAACATCACAATTCCAAGGATGTTGTCCTCCATTCTCTGTCATCACCTATTTTATAAATGCCGCTTATCTTTTACTGACTATTCAATCTTCAACCACCTGGGGCTCACCAGCCCTTCCCTATATGTGTTCAATATCTTAGTGCTGTTGCTGCCCTTTCTTTTCAGACTGATCCAGGTCGCTGTTGGTCATCATATTTTCTCAGTCCTACATATACCTCCCTCACCCTTGTCCTTTCACCACACCTTTAGCACAACCCTCCACCCCAGATCAGTTCTCTAACATGCCTTCTCTCGTCCTCTACCTGGATGATGAAGCATTGCTGAAAAATAAATGCTCATTTGTGCTGATTGGCTTCAGTATGGCTTATAAGATATTTTCCCAAGAGGTACTTAAATATCTCTGTTAATTGTTGAATTTCAAGGAAGCAAAGTCCAACAAATCCAGTGTTTGAAGACTACAATTTTTATTTTGCTATCAGTATCACTCAAGATTGAGTTTCAGAAAATAGAATCTATTACAGCTAAACAGAAAGGATTCCCTCATCATCTAGAGGTGAAAGATGAAGAAATAGGCTGTATGCTGAACTTGCTGAACACCTCCCCAAGCCACTTGGGAATGCCAAAGGAGCTGCCAAGAAACTAGAAAATCAGGAATTTGCCTACCAGATTGAGAAGGTACCAGTAGACTTGCTTGTTCTAGGACCATTCCATTCTTGCCACCATCAAGAAGTCATGGTCCCAATTAAGAAGCTGCCATCAGTTATTGGCAAAAAACCACATTGCCTCAGCCACAGTCTAGAATAATATGCTTGTTCTGCATTTTTCTCTTTCCACACATTGATTTAGTTTCAAAACCAAGTCACACTTTGAGTGCATGTGACTGATGGAATCTGTTTTGTTTTTCAATTTTTGTTGAAGTATAGTTGATTTACAATGTGTTAATTTCTGCTGTACAGCAAAGTAATTCAGATATATATATATTTTTTCAAGTTCTTTTCCATTATGGTTTCTATTGAATATAGTTCCCTGCGTTATACAGTAGGACCTTGTTACTTATCCATCCTGTATAAAATAGCTTACATCTGCTAACCCCATACTCCCACTTGATCTGTCGCCCCCACCTCCCTTGCCTGATAGAATTTTCATCACTTCTCAAACTACAGCTGCAATGGGACCTGGGGAATATAATTTGTCTTTCTTCATCTGCTTGCTAAAAAGGGTTGAATACATATTAAGCAGACCTATCTACATTATTGACCACACTACCCCTATCCTAAAGATCACTGAATGATTCTCTAATATAAAAGTGTTTAGATGCTGTAGAAGCCAGCTTTCAAATTGTCTCTCCCCACCATGACCTTTACCTCTTGGTATCCATACATTTATATATCCCCTTCCCTCACTGAATAGGGCTGACGTATGTGAGATCTAGGATTCCTTGGAAGTAACTGCATGTCTTCTGAGGCTAGGTCATAAAAGATATTGTCACTTCTGCTTTGTTCTCTTTTGGATCACTTCCACTGGAAGAAGACACCACCATGTTATGAGAACACTTATGCCACTCGAGAGGCTCATGTGGGGAATAATAGAGGCCTCTTCCAATCAATAACCAGTACCAACTTGCCAGTCATGTGAGTGAGCCTCCATGGAAGTGGATCCTCCAGCCCACCAAGCCTTCAGGTGACTGCAGCCTCATGAGAGAGTACAAGCCAGAATTGTTCAGCTAAGCTGCTCTCAAATTCATGACCCACAGACAATGTGAGAGAGAATAAACATTTCTTGTGACGTCACTAAGCTTTGGGGTAATTTTCAATGCATGAATAGATGCATGATATGGTTACCAGCGTGTCAGTCATTGATCTTCAATGTGCTTTAGACGATCTCATTGCCTTTTTTCTCCTTCATTCCCCACTCCATTCATCTAAGCTGAAGTCCTGGCATTGAAGGCCTGTAGAGGTGAAATCTGCAGTTCTCTGAGAATGGCCTAGACTCTTCAGCCTTCTGATTCACCCTTTGCTAGCCTTCTGATAATGCTCCAGCAGCTCCTACTAGACCTGCCTCCCACAAACAATTATATGTGGACAAAATATAGAAAATAGCTATCTGCAGGAATTGGAGAGTGACCAAAATGCAGGCAGATACTGGAGGGCAGTCATCAGTTGGAAGAGGGCACATATACTAGGTGAGTCATCAGGGTTTGCTGGGTTTTGTGTAAGGGCTGGTTGCTGTGTGCACCAGGCTGATCTTAGGGAGGAGGCTTTACTGAAGATAGTCTTAAATGCTTTGAAGAGCCACCGGAGATGGAAAGAGCAACCATGGCAACTGAGAAGTCAGAAGGGAAATCTCAGAAAGGAGATAGCCAAAGGTAGGGAGCAAGAAGGGGAGCTCCTGACTGTGTGTAAACTACCTGCATTTCTCATAGATCACTGTGCCACTCATATGCAGGTGAGGAGTGGGGAGCAGGTTCCAAGGAGCCCA
>NW_011488866.1:11583-12738 GCF_000754665.1 Bison bison bison
CCAGGCATAACTGAGGATTGTTTTTCTGGGGTCCAAAAGGCACATAGAAATATCCTGTAAGATTTGCTGTGAGCAACCAGTCCTCTAGAAGACAGCCTATTATTTTGAAATGGCCCCAAAGTTTGTTGTAGGGTATGTATACAAATGGATGCATGCATCTATGTACTTCTTATTGAACAAATTTGACATACAGCATTTTGTGGATTTAAGGTGATATATTTAAATATTGCAATATGATTGCCATTGTAGCAGTATTTATCACTTTATATAATTTTAGTATATATTATTTGTATTCATTATACTGTGAATTAAATGTCTATGGTTTATTTACTACTCATTACAAGTTTGTGCCCTTAAACAACATCAGTTTTATGCTCCACCCACTGGTAATCACCATTTTACTCTAGTCTTTACATGTTTGACTTTTTAATTTTCCCCATACAGGTGATATCATGCAGTACTTATTTTTCTCTGGTTTCTCTTTGGTATATTATGCTCAAGGTCTATTCATGTTGTCACAGAGAGCTGGGTATCATCCTTTCTCATGGCTGAATACTATTCCATTATGGTATACACGCCACATCTTTTTTCCATTCATCTGCTGATAGGTATGTGGCTTATCTTCATGTCTTGGCTATAGTTAATAATGCTGCAATAAACATGGGTGTGTCTATTATCTCTTCAAAATCCTGTTTTCATTTCCTTTGGGTAAATACATGGAAGGGGGACTATTGGATTCTATGATGGATCTATTTTTAATTTTATGAGGAACCTTCATATTTTCCATAGTGGTTGGACTAATTCCCTTTCACCACATCCTCACCAGCATGTGTTGTCTCTGTCTCCTTTGAGGACAAGCATTCTAACAGGTATGAGATAACTATTTGTTGCTTTGATCTTGATATTCCTGCTGAATAGTGAACTGGGCATCTTGTCATGTGCCTCTTGGCCATTTTGATGTACTCTTTGGAAAAATGTCTATCAGATTTTCTGTCCACTTGGTTTGGTATTGTGCTATCGAGTTAAATAAGTTCTTTATGTATTTTGGATATTAATCTCATATCAGCTCTGTGATTTACAAATATTTGTTGATTATTTTATTTGCTGTGAAAAAGTTTTTGAGTTTAATGATTTTGCTTTTGTTGTTTGTCCTTT
>NW_011488866.1:12838-18047 GCF_000754665.1 Bison bison bison
TTGTCCTTTTAGTGCCATGCCAGAAAAAACCATCATTGCCAAGTCTAGTATCAGGAAGCTTATTCCTTATATTTTATTCTAGAAGTTTCATGCTATTCCAGATTCTCCTGGCCTGTAGCTTCTTTTGAGAAACCTATTGATACACTAATTCAGCTTCATTGGTGGCTCAGATGGTAAAGAATCTACCTGCAATGCAGAAGACCCAGGTTCAATCCCTGGATTGGAAGATGCCCTGGAGAAGGAAATGGCAACCCACTCCAATATTCTTGCCTGGAGAATCCCATGGACAGAAGAGCCTAGCCTACAATCCATAGGGACGCATCCATAGGGACGCAAAAAGTCAGACACAACTGAGCGACTAATATACCCTAATATGGGGTGGGGGGGTCCTTTGTGGGCTACTCTCATCTTTTACCTAGCTGCCTTTGAAATTCTTTTTCATTGACTTTTGGCAGTTTTATTATAATGTGTCCTGGAGAAAGTCTTTTTGCATTGAGATGATAAGGTTCTATTAGCTCTGAGGACTTGTAAATACAGTTCCTTGTCCATATTTGGTAAGTTTTCAGCTACTGTTACTTTAAGCCTTCTGCCCGCTTCTCCCTTTCTTCTGGTATACTCATTAATCTTAACTCTCTCCCCTTTTATATCATTTCTAAATTCCAATCCTCAAGCTTATTTATTCTCTTTTCCATCTGATCTCTATTTCAAATGCTTTCTGATACATTTTTTCTTATTTCTCAATTCTTTATAGGATCTCAGTCTCTTTGGTGAAATAGTCCTGTTCGTTCATTTTATTCCTGAGTTCACAGAAGTGCTGTTTTGATTTCTTTGTTAGATTGCAATATTCTGTATCTTTGGCCTCGGTTTCTAGAGAATTGTCATCTTCTCTTTGTGCTACCATGTTACTATGAGTGAGTTTTTTCTTTCATAGTGTTTGAGAGCCTCTGCTGCCTTGTTTGTCATAGGGAGCACCTTTCTTATTTAGTTAAGATTTTGTGTATTTCTATTCAGATTAGAAGTTAAGAGCCTTCCTTCTGCTTTCCAGAAGGTGGCGCTATAGCAAAAGTTTTAGTCCTTATTAGAGGAATGAACTCCCTGCTAGGGTTGGGAGTGTATATAGGGAAAAAACAATGATGGGGAAAACTTTTTTAAAAAGGTGGCAGCAGAGTGTGAGATGTGTACGTACTGGGGGCTTTGGGTGCCCATGGCCTGGTCGGGGGAATCTTCAAGTAGGGGGTGGTGGGCACCTCAGGGCAGACAGCAGGAGATACATTCCTCCAGTTCCCTTGGTCTGCCTTCTTCCCTCTCCCTCCCCACAATTGTGGATGTCTCACTTCAGCTATGCAGGATGTTGCTGAAGAGCAAGGGGAGCCTCCAGCTGTAGCTCCCATGGCCTGACAGACTTTCACTTCCTTTGCTAGAGAGGTCACCACTGATGTTTCCACTGCTGCTTTTGCAGTTCCCTTTACCTCAGTAGCCTCTTCTGAGCTCCTATCTACTCACTTTCATATGCACAGACGGACGGATTTCTTTGCTGGCCTGTGCAAAGGTTCTTTCATTTATTTATGCATGTCCAGATGCTAGGAGGGATTGGGGGCAGGAGGAAAAGGGGACAGAGGATGAGATGGCTGGATAGCATCACCGATTTGATGGACGTGAGTTTGAGTGAACTCCGGGAGTTGGTGATGGACAGGGAGGCCTGGCGTGCTGCAATTCCTGGGGTCGCAAGGAGTCGGACACGACTGAGCGACTGAACTGAACTGAGCTGAACTACAAGTTAGAGGGGAGGAAAGAAAAAGGTAGGACTCATGTACCATGACATACCACAGTGTACTCATTCTTCAAATAGTCTATATCTCATTAGGCAAACTGTAATAGAATAGAACAGAAGACTTGTTTGAAGAAATCTGGGCAGCTCCTTAAACATCAGCCCATCTTCAAGCCTTGGATCTTTCATGTATGGGGCAAAGGGCACACAGGCTGGCTTTTCACAGATAGGAGAGCTTTAATGTGGGCTGATACATTTACTGAATTGTGACAAGTGGTCTTTTGAAATGTTCATGGCTTCACATACTCACCATTGGCTAATCTTCCTTCCCCGATCATGTCGTTGACCTTTTATCTGATAGATACATTTACGGAAGACAGAGGTCAAAGAGCAGCTACTAGGGGAAAAATCATTTGTAAATGAAATATAAACCTATTCACAGGATAGCAATCACTGTCTAATGTTCAAAAGTGTCAAATCTGCTGCTAGTTTTAAACCTCCAGGTTGGAATTTGGACGTTCCATCATTGATTTAGTTATTTGTTCAGGAATTGATTGAAATTTTCCCTTCAGTTTCAGAATGTCCGTTTGGATCAGGGTTTGCTCATGAGAGTTGAGGGAGTCCAACTCCTAGTTGTAAAAGTATGGTGTTTCAGGCCTGACCTTAGGCAAATACTAATACAGAGCCTTCCCTTGGAAGGCCTCATGAGGGAAAGCTGCTTGCCCCACACAGACTGCTGGTATACAGTCAATGAATCGCAGCCACTGGCTGGAACTGCAGGCAAGGCCTGGAAATGTCCTGTCACATATCTGTATTCCTAGCCCAAGTGACTTCATTCCTAGGTCTCTGAGGCCTTGAGCAGAGGTCTTCATGTTCCTCTCCTGGGGCCTTACAGGAGGAAGGGAGGGAAGCTTTCCCCCTGATTCAAGATCCAGTATTTTCCCACTCCTAGCTGCTCGTCCTTCCATGACCCCAGAGTCCATAAAGCTGCCAGACCTGGGTCTCCCTCAACAATGTGACAACCTCATGTCTTTGTAACCCACCTGGGCTCGCACCTGGTGACCACTGGTCCACCGGAGAGAATGCAGATGGAAAAATAGAAGATGGAGCTCCAGTTTTTCCTTCTTGGTTATAGCAGCACAGTAAGTGATAAAAGTCTTACCTCTTTCATTGCCAGCTTGTTGCTTTAGGGGCTCCTCTGACACTTGAAAGTTCAGCGCTCTCAGTTCAACTGAACTCCTCCTGAGACTAATTTTTCCATTCCTAAAACACCAATAATCGCAGTCCAAAGACTGGTGACCACACTGAGCAAGTATGGCTAATGCTTGAGAAAAAATGATTTTTAGCACATTTGCTCTAAAATATTTTATTAGTAAGTTTTATATAAAACAGAAGATACATACGTGTCACACTGTATAAATGCATGGGAAGCCTGTATATAGTTGGAGTTTCTAGTTTCTCTACCAAAGTAACCAGCCATGATGGAATTAAGAGAGTAAATATATTCAGTTTTTGCTACAAAAAGCAGTGTAAAATTAAGTGCCAAGAAAGCTTATAATAATAAAATAGACTTTAAAAATTACAAATAAAAATCTGTACATCAAGGATATTTTTCAGGCCTTTCTGTGCGTGTAGCTCGATGTAGAGAGAAGAGGCATGACTGAGAGAGGACACAGCCCATCAGGTGTTACAGGTCTGGCCCATTTCTGCTTGCAGGACCATCTCCTCTTTTCTCAAGGGGAAAGTGTCGATCAGGTTGAAGAGGGCCACAGGCGTCACCAGGGAGACGTAGCGCTCCTTGTCCACGCCATGTTTATCCAGTACCACGATGCTGAAGGAATAGAGTGGAATTCGCAGCAACAGCCTAAGACAAAGAGAAGACTAGGTCAGAATTGTCTTCCCAAGGACTGGTGAACCAACTAGAGTCCTAGAGTGAACCTGTGTGCACAGAAAGGCTTAATATCACTAAGGACTCAAGTATCCTTTAGACCTTTTCCTGTCAAAGTGTGGTACATCGCATGGGAACTTCTTAACAATGGAGAATCCCAGGCACCACCCCCTCACCCCCCACCAAACCTACTGAATTAGAAGCTGCATTCACTAGACCAGTTGAGTAGGACAGCTTTAGACTGTAATGGCAGGAAGACTTTAGACCTGCAATGGTGCTATGCTCCAAGGCATGTTCAACAATGCTAACAATTGATTCAACCCCTAATTGCAGATGAGGTTTGCACAACCACAGATGCACTAGAGCCCCTGGTTATCAGCAGGGGTTATTTTGGCCCCCAGGGGACATTTGGTTCTGTATGAACAGTTTTGGTGTTCACCATGTGTGACGGGTGCAACTGGCCTCTAATGGTAGGAAGCCAGGGCTGCTGCCTGCCATCCTACAATGCACAGAACAGCCCACTGTCCATAGTGCCGTGATTGAACAATCCTGGCCTGGTGGTGGTATAGTTGCCAAGTCTAGGTGAAGCTAATTGAAATTATGTTCCAAACATTCCAGCTGTGGCCCATCTAGCTCACAACTGCATAAGAGGGGACAGAACTTGCTCTTCACCCTAGTTTTATTCACTTGGTTGGTTGATTTTTTTTTTTAATACATTAAGTAATTTCAAAAAGCATTTGAAGTGGTTGCAAGGGCCTGTTTTTTCTGTTCTACCCCATTAGAATTTCAAATGTATAAAATAATGTATTTCATTAGAAACCTGTTTAGATGAAAAAAAGCCAGGGAAAGCCAACAGATGAGTTTGGGGCAGGGGGAGGAGCCCACTCAGCAACACAACAAAATCTGGAGAAGAGACCGTCTCACACACAATCTCAAGCTAGAGTACATACTGCCATCTGGATTTAAAGTGACTATTCAAAATCCGAGCTGACTATACTTTATTCCACTTTGTTTTTTGGCTGAGCATACAGGATCTCTCTTCGTCAACCAGGGACTGAACCTGTGCTCCCTGCAGTGGAAGTACAGAGTCCTAACCACTGGGCCACCGGGGAAGTCCCACTTCTGGCTTTTAATAGTTGGAGAGATGAGAATAATTTCTGTTTTATCCCAGTGGGAAACTAAATTGTTCATCCACTTGTGTGTTGCTTAGTCATGTTCAACTCTTTGTGGCCCCATGGACTGTGGCCCGCCAGGCTCCTCTGTCCACTTCTAGTGAGTAGAAATACAAGACAGCATTACCATATCTCCCATGGTTTCTCGTGGTGGTAAGAGGGGGGAACCTGGGAGTAGACCTCAAGAAGTGTATTAATGAGTTTTGGAACATTTAAATCTTGAGCATGAAAGTGATGTTAGAATGGAGAACTAAACTTCTCTGCATCTTTAAAAAGATGACTAATTAGCGGTTTCCCAGGTGATGCTAGTAGTAAAGAACACACCTGCCAATGCAGGAGACATAAGAAACACAGGGTTTGATCCCTGGGTTGGTAAGATCC
>NW_011488866.1:18283-19541 GCF_000754665.1 Bison bison bison
ACATTTGGAAGGAAAAAGGAACTAGGCGATGTGGTGGCTGGAGCCGATGGGAAAGGGTGACCAACATAGAATTGGAGCATTTGCTGTTACAGTACTTAAGTTAGGACAGAAATCCCCCATGGTGCCACCATCTGCTGCTACCACACACGTTCCTCCTGTGGGCCTTGTGCCTTGATTGACACAGAATATTAAGAGGGAAAACTGCCATGAGAAGAGAGGAGCTGTCAGATCAGCAGGCTACCAACAGGTATAGCAATGCATCCCACCATGGCTAAGAAACCACAGAAATTTTGGAGATAAGACATCCTACAGGATGAAGGATGGTACCAGCAATATTTCAGAGTTACTCAAATATTGGGTTGATATGAATTTCAGAGCAAGTTCTAGACAACTAGACAAAACACTAAGGGAGGTTTCAGTTCAAAATCCTAGTGTAGGAAGAGTCTGAACTTACCTCTTCCCATTGACACACCAAATCTACATACGGAGCAATTTCCCCAGAAAAAAAAAAAAAACTAAAAACTAGGAGAGTGACTTTTGCATATCAGGAAAATGAGAAGGAAATCACACCAAAGCAAGCATAAAAGGCTGAGAGACAATCTGGCCAAAACCCCAGCAGTATCTCCAGTCACAGTCCCCACCCATGTGTGGGGACCAGCAGTCAGGAGGGCACTCATAACCTGGAGTTTCTCCCTGAGTAGTAGACAGTTCCTCTCCCACAGCAGGCTCTCCAGCATTTAAGACCTGTCGCAGAGAGATAACCCCCAAATCTCTCTCCAAACCAGTGGGGCTCATACCCACGAGAGCTGCTGAGCTGTCACAAACTCAGAAACAGTTCTTGAAGGGAAGACTAGTGCACCCCAAGACACAGTGTAGAAGCATCCATTTAAAAGTACCCAGACTTTATGTGAATAGGCTCATTTGATAATCTTAAGTAAGCAGACTGAGGGGCCAGGGGTATGTTGCTGCTGCTAAGTCGCATCAGTCGTGTCCGACTCTGCGATCCCATAGACGGCAGCCCACCAGGCTCCGCCATCCCTGGGATTCTCCAGGCAAGAACACTGGAGTGGGTTGCCGTTTCCTTCTCCAAGGGGTATGTTGGTGTGAGCAATTTTCAAACTCCCTCTACCGGGTAAAAGCCAGCAGAAACCATCTCTTACCTCTTTTTCTGGCCGACTGCCACCTCCATGGTCCACCTAGGGTAGACATTTTCCTGTGTTCTTTCTGCCTACTAAAGCCAGCAGGTACCTTCCACCAC
>NW_011488866.1:21702-23461 GCF_000754665.1 Bison bison bison
TTCTACCTTCATTCAAAGAATAATTAATACTAAACCTTCTCAAACTCTTCCAAAAACTAGGAGAGGAGGTTCCATTTTAAAACTCAGTTTACAAGGCCACCATTTGCTGATAACCCAAACCAGACAAGGACACCAGAAAATTACATGCCAACATCCCTGGTGAATGCAAATGCAAAGATCCTCAACATTTGTAAAATAATTCAACATATTTATACATTTCCAAGATGCAAAGATGATTCAACATCTACCAATCATGTTATGCCATATTAATAAAATGAATGATAAAAATCATATAATCCCAATAGTTTCAGACAAAGCATTTGACAAAACTCACCATCCATTTATGATAAACACTTTCTCAACAATGTGGGTATAGTGGGAACAAACCTTGACATTATAAAGCCCATATATAAACAAGGCCACAGCTAAGTTTATACTCGATGGTAAAAAACTAAAAGCTTTTCGTCTAAGATCAGAAACAAGACAAGGATGCCCATTCTTGCCACTTGGATTCAACATGCTATTGTTAGTCCTAGCCAGACTTGGTACACAACAAAAAAGAGAAAAAAGATATCCAAATTGGAAAATAAAACTGCCATTATTTCTGGATTTCATGATGTTATATACAGAAAACCCTAAAGACTCCAACAAAATACTGTTAGATTAATAAACCAAATTCAGTAAAACTTCTGAATACAAAATGGATATACAAAAATCTTGGGCATTTATATACACTAATAAGCAAATCTTAAAGTCTTTCCAACAGTAGTAGATATAATGATTATCTGATATAATTTGCCCATTCTCATCCAGTTTAGATCACTGATTCTTAAAAAGTTGATGCACAGTCTTGCCACCTCCTGTTTGACCACGTTAAATTTACGATGATTCGTGGAACTAACTATGCAATATGGTTCTTTACTGTATCCGACTTTACTTTCAGTACCAGACACATCCACAACTGGGCATCATTTCCGCTCTGGCTCAGCCTTTTCATTTCTTCTAGAGCTATTTCTCTGCTTTTCTCCAGTAGTATATTGTGCAAAAATCAAGACAGGGAGCTGACTGTGGCTCAGATTATGAGTTGCTTATTGCAAAATATAGACTTAACTTGAAGAAAGAAAGGAAAACCACTAGGCCATTCAGATGTGACCTAAATTAAATCTCTTACAATTATACAGTGGAAGTGACAGATTCAAGGGATTAGATCTGGTAGACAGAGTGCCTGAAGAACTGCAAACGGATGTTCATAATATTGTACAGGAGGCGGTGACCAAAACTATCCTCCAGTAAAGATATGCAACAAGACAAAATGGTCTCATGAGGAGGCCTTAAAAATAGCTTTGAAAGGAAGACAAGCGAAAGGCAAAGGAGAAAACGAAAGATATACCCATCTGAAAGCAGAGTTCCAAATAATAGCTAAGAGAGATTAAAAAAAAAAAAAAAGCCTTCTTAAACTAACACTGCAAAGAAATAGAGGAAAAGAATAGAGCAGGAAAGACTAGAGATCTCTTCAAGAAAATGAGAGAGACCAGGGGAACATTTCATACAAAGATGGGCACAGTAAAGGACAGAAATGGTATGGACATTAGAGAAACAGAAAATATTAAGAAGACATGGCAAGAATATACAGAAGAACTGTACAAAATAAGGTCTTAATGACCTGGATAACCACATAGGTGTGATCACTTATCTGGAGCCAGACATCCTGGAGTGTGAAGTCCAGTGGGCCGTTGGAATCATTACTATGAATAAAGCT
>NW_011488867.1:0-1204 GCF_000754665.1 Bison bison bison
TTCTCTGTACACGTTTCCTTGTCTTTTCCCCAACTGACCTGGCATCCCACGGGGGCAGGGGCTGGGTGTCTGATGGGCACTGGCCCCAGTCCCGGCCTACCTAGCCTGAGATCATAGGACACCCCCCCACACACACACACACACAGTAGTGGGGCCAGCAGGACAGCAAGAATCAGCCAGCCTGGGTCCACGAAGCATTGGGTGTGGGAACTCGGAAATTCTGCCCCGAGTCACATGACTCTCCTCACTTGAGGCAGGACAACTTTGTGCCCAAGATACACAACCCAGAAATCATCAATCCAGAGTGTAATAATTTGGTCACATAAAATTGTGTAACTTCTTGACAGCCGAAACCAGCCGGCCTAGTCTTTTGAGACAAGAGACAGGAATCCCACAGCGGTACAGTGGTTAAGACTCCATGCTTCCACTGCAGGGGGCGGGCTCGAGTCAATTCTTGGTCTGGGAACTAAGATCTGGCATGCCATGCTGCGCAGCCAAAAAAGAGAGATCCTTTCTTCTGCGGCCCCTAAGGTGCTCGGTCCTTCTGAAAAGCCAAGGCTGTTTTGGGGTGAGGCCCTCACTTCATCTGGCAACTGGCACCGAGCCAGCAGCCCCACCGAGCACTCGCCCGCACTGTGGCCTCTGTCTTGGAACTTCTTTGCACCTACTCGGCCCTCATTCTGCCTAGTGAGGTGCTGGTCACAGAGGATAAGATCAGTGCCCTCGTTAAAGCAGCGAGTGTAAATGTTGACTCTTTCTGGCCAGGCTTGTTTGTAAAGGCTTTGGCCAGTGTCAGCATCGGCAGCTTCATCTGCCATGTGGGGGCTGGTGGACTTGTCCCGACAACTGGTACTGCGCCACCATAAGGTCCTGCCCCCTCCACCACTGCAGCCCCAGCTGAGGAGAAGAAAGTAGAACAAAGTAAAAAGAATCTGAGGACTCTGATGATGACATGAGCTTTGCTCTTTTTGACTAAACCTCTGTAGTAACTTCCCTGGTGGCTCAGATGGTAAAGTGTCTGCCTACAATGTGGGAGACCCGGGTTCGATCCCTGGGTCAGGAAGATCCCCTGGAGAAGGAAATGGCAACCCTCTCCAGTACTCTTGCCTGGAAAATCCCATGGATGGAGGATCCTGGTAGGCTACAGTCCATGGAGTCGCAAAAAATCGACACGACTGAGCAACTTCACTCACTTTAGTAATAA
>NW_011488867.1:4477-6118 GCF_000754665.1 Bison bison bison
CTTCCCATTGAGCAGTCGTCACCCTTCCCTGCCTGAAGCCGAAGGAGGGGCTGGCTATCCACAGCCCAGGCAGGATCAGGTGTCAGGTTTGTTGAGTTGCTCAACAGCTCCTCACTTGGGCTGATAACATCTGGACACATAGGAGGGTGGGGCGAGATCAGATCCAGTGCCTGGGTGTGGGGACGAACTATCTGATGAGGCAGAGGAAAAAGGCCTACATGCTGAGGTCAGGGATGGGAAAGGAACATCGGCCCTAGGACCAAGTGTGGGTCTGGGGGAGCATGGAGACCCGAAGAGCTTCCCAGGTGGTGCTAGTGGCAAAGAACCCACCTTCCGATGCAGGAGATGTAAGGAGATGCGGGTTCAATCCTTGAGTTGGGAAGACCCGTGGAGGAGGGCATGGCAACCCACTGCAGGATTCTTGCCTGGAGAATCCCATGGACAGAGGAGCCGGTGGGCTACAGTCCACGGGGTTGTGAAGAGTCAGACACGACTGAAGTGACTTAGCACACACGCGCGGAGAGCAGCAAGGGGGTTGTCTGCCCAGGAACTGCCCTGACAGTTGTCTGGTCTGCAGGTGTGGTCAGCCTTCTCTCGCTGGTGGGAAGCCACTGCCTTTCCTGCCACACGTTCCTCACCAAGAGGATCTCCCAGCTCCTGGGTGATGCTGCCCAGACCTCCTCAATACCCAGCACCACCACCCACTTTGGCCAGACTTTGCCGAGGCTTGTCTGTCTTTGGCTCCAGGATGGCCCGCCATCCAGTTGGAGCCACAGATGAAAAGCAATGCCAGTGTCCAGCTGCCCCATGTGCCCAGAACCAGCAGCTCTGGAACCCCAGCCCCCGAGTACATTCTTGCAGTGGGATCATTTCGGGGGAGTGGGGTGGCACTTTGGTTGGCATTTTCCAAGGCCCTCTCCTGCACCCTTTTCCTTTGGGTCACTGGTCTTTTCTTATTGACTGGTTCAAGTTCTCTATACATTAATGATATGAGCCCTGAGTCACATCTTGGTACTATTTTTTGGCCCATTTTGTCACTTGTCTCTTGACTTTGTGGTTTGGGGTTTGCGTTTGACTAGGCAGATGATCTTAGAGTTTGTGTCATCAGACTTTCCAGGGTCTTCCTATTGGTTTCTGGGGTTTCTTGTCGGTTTGTTTGCTGCCAATTGACTTACGGTGATCTTCTCTATTTAAAGTCATCGTGTATAAATTACCCATTGCTGAATAACAAGGGTAAAAACCTGCCTGTCAACACAGGAGACAGAAGAGATGTGGGTTGCGAAGATCCCCTGGAGAAGGAAATGGCAACCCACTCTAGTACTCTTGCCTGGAGAATCCCATGGACAGAGGAGCCTGGCAGGCTACAGTCCATGGGGTCTCAAGGAGTCAGACACGACTGAAGTGACTTAGCATGCAACCATGTGTAGCAAATTACCCCAGATGTAGTGTAGTCCCTTAAAACAACCAGCACTGGTAATCTCCCAGGTGTCTGAAGGACAGAATTCTAGAAGGCCTGGCTGGGGCTTCTGGCCTGGGGTCCATCACAGGCTGCAGTCAAGGCTTCTCTGGGGCCACAGCCCTCTGGTCTGCCTGGGGTGTTGGGGTGGGAGATGGGTAGGCTCTGCTTCTGGAGGGTTCACA
>NW_011488867.1:9241-10130 GCF_000754665.1 Bison bison bison
GCCTGGTCAAGGCTCTAGCCTGGTCTGGGCCGTGGTCTCTCCTTGGGGCTGTCCTCAGGGTTGTTCCCCCTGCAGGTTCCAGCTTCTCCCCTTGCCGCCCTGTAGCCCTCATGACCGCCCGGGTGCAATGTGGCATCCAGGGAGGGGATAGGTCTCCTGGTTACACTCTCTTCTGGGGCCATTCTCCCTCCAGGGGCCCCCACCAAGCAGGCTTTGGAACACAGGATGGCAGGGAGGACTGTCTGCTCTTGGCAGGCTGGTCCAGGCAGGAGAATCTGGGTGAGTCTGGGTAGGGGAGTGGTGCCTGGTGAGCCGACAGAGGTGAGAAGGGGCTGATTGGGGGTGGGTCCCCTTCCCTGCCCCCACCCCAGAGTGGGACTTCTCCAGGCTTGCATCTGCCTCTTTTTGCCACCTTGTCCAGCTGAGCAGCTTCTAGAAGTGTTTCGTGTAGACCAGTGGCTGTACGCACTCTGCCTGCTCCCTCCATGGCAGAAGGGGCTGGGGGCTGGGTGAGCCCTTGATCTGGTCCTGTTCCTCTCTTTTCCTGAGCTCACGCTCATCACTGGGGTGGCTGAGAAGCAACTGCCGTGAACCCTGGGCTCATGCTGGCCCAGAAGGTGCTTCCAGAAAGGGGTATGGCTTCCAGGTGCCCCGTTGAGAGAGGAAGCCTGAAAGCTGAAGCCTTGGCTGGCTTTAACAGCCTTCCTGACCTGCAGACCCGGGGCGGGTTGTGTGCAGGTGGGAATTCTGAACAGCGATTCAGAACAGCACGCCAACGGGCTGAGACTGCCCTACCCTGCCGAGGGCACAGCCCACCCAGGCACACGAGGCCAGACAGGTGCAGGCTTGGAAGGACCTAGTGGATAGGCAGATGGTGGCTATGGGGCAG
>NW_011488868.1:0-325 GCF_000754665.1 Bison bison bison
CTTGCCTTAGGAAGTCTCAGCCAGACTTAATATTGGTCACTATGGTCACTCAGTTCCTCCTCTGTGCTCACATCCTCTGTCCTCACAGAAACATACATGGTTCACTACAGAGAACCCTCTGAGGGTACTTGTGTATACTAGAAACAGGCAATGGTGAAGTGTGAAGAGAAGACACAGAAATGGAAACATGCCTCTGGGGTGCTGTACAAATATCCAAAGATCTGAAGTTCTTGATACTTGGCATTTTTAAAAGAAACTTCTTAATGTGTAAATGCAGAAAGGACATTTGCAGGAGTAAGGACAAAGGAATCGTCCCATTGGGACA
>NW_011488868.1:4053-6320 GCF_000754665.1 Bison bison bison
AAGGTTATGCTAGTCTTATAAAACAAGTTTGCAGAGTGTTCCTTGTTTACCCTGAGAATTCCTGTGAGATTACTGCTTTCTTCCCTAGATTTTTGGAAAAATTGATTGGCAAAACCAGTTGGTTTCATTGTGGGGAGGCTTTTAATTTCAGATGTAATTTTTTTCATGCAAATAAATTCTCATATTGTATGTCTTCGTGGGTCTATTTCAGTAAAGGATTTCCCCCTGCTAGGAATTTATTGAGATGAGCAGACTCTCCAAATAGTAAGTGAACTGTGGTTCATAATATCTTTCTTATCTGCAAGATGTGTTGTCTCCCCTTTTAAAAATCCTTGATGCTGGTGATTTGTGCTTTGTCTCTTTTTCTTAATAAGTCTCTCTAGGGGTTTATCAGTTTTATCATTCCTTTCAAAGTGCCAACTTTTGGCTTTCTTTTTAAAGAAACTTCATATTTGCTTTCTGTTTCCTTGTTTTCTGCTCTTTTTTTTCCATCTGCCTTGTGTTTCATTCTCTATGGTTTTTTTTCTGGTTTCTTGGGAGAGAGGCTTAATTGATTTTTAGCCTTCCTTCTTTTCATTATATGTGTTTAAGGCTTTAAGTTACCCTCTAAACATAGTTCGCTGCATCCCACAAGTTTGAATAAGCCAGATTTTCATTATCTTTTATAGAAAAGTATTTTCTAATTTTCATTGTGCTTTTTAAAATTATTAGTCATGAAATTCTTCAAGCAGTATGTCACTTAACTTCCCAATGTTTGGGGAGGTTTTTCTAGTGACCCTATTTTGATTTCTAGCTTAATTCCATGAAGAGCCCTGTCTTCGTCTTTTTGGGCTACAGTTATAAATCCCGTAGACTAGCTGATAAACAACAGAAAGTTGTTTCTTGTAGGCCTGGAGGCTGGGGAGTCCCAAGATCACCAGCAGGTGCCTCATCTGGTGAGGCCTGTTTCCTGGTTCCTAGACTGCCTGCTGCTTCTCCCTGTCCTCGCAGCACGGGAGCCCATTCCCTCCTGGCCTGACCCCTCCCAGAGTGCCTGCCTCCTCGGATCATCACCACCTGTCAGGTGAAGTTTGAGGGCCCATAAACCGTCAGCCCATGGCAATCCCTAAGTATACCCTGCATTATTTCAGTCCTTTGAAAAAATTTGAGCTTTCCTAATGGCCCAATATATATTCTTTTTGGTATATGTTCCTTGGGCTCTTGAAAATAATATGTATCAGTGGGAATGCAATGTTCTGTGTGTATCAGTCAGATCAGGCTTGCCACTCATGTAATTCAGATTCCGGTAGCCACATTGAGTAAAAGCAGAAGTAGGTGAAATTACCTGTAATGTATTTTATTTTAGCACACATAAAATATCATTTCAGTGTGTAATCAACATGATAAAACCTAATGAAATAGTTCACGTTCTTTTTTTCATGCTAAGTCTTTAAAATCCAGTATGTGTTTTAGGCTTTCAGCGCATCTCATTGTAGAGCCAGCCACATTTCAAGTACTTCAAGGCTGCAGGTGACTACATACCAGGGGGCCCAGTTCCATGAGAGATGTCTCTTTAACGTCTCCCACTGGGATTATGAACTCGGCTGTTACTCCTTTTCTATTTCTGTCAGTTTTTATGTATTGATATTTTGAGGTTATGTTATTAGGTACATTCACATTTAGAAACCTCATCTTCTTGCTAGACTGAACTTGTATCAGTATGAGATGCTCCTTTTTATCACTAATAATGCTTCTTTCTTTAGAGACTATTTGACAGTAATATTGCCACATCAGTTTTCTGTCCTTGTTGGCCTGGGTATCTTTTAGGTTCACCTGTCTAAAAGATATTCCATCTTAACATGTAGCTCTGTGAATAGTGTATAGTTTTCATTGTAATCAGTTTGACACTTTATCTTTTAATGAGAGTATTTGCTCTGTTTATAATGTTGGTATTCAGTGTGTAGACACCGTGTTGCTGTGTGTTTTCTGTTTGTCTCCCCTAGTCTGTGTTCTTTGCTCTTGCCTTCTTTTAAAGCTATGAAGTGTTTCTCTAGTTCTGTGCTCCTCTGTCAGGTTGTTAGGTGCACATTTGCAGACACAGCGTGTGTTTCACACTCAAGACTAACTTAGTACTTTTACTGCCTCCCTGACTTGACTGTTTCCTCCTTGTCACTGTTACACTTTGAACTGTTAGATATATATTTGGCATTAACATCATTGTTTTGTAGAGTTTGTATTTACCCTCACAGTTACCTCATTGTTGGTCTCTACTTGTTTATATTTCTGTC
>NW_011488868.1:8253-20557 GCF_000754665.1 Bison bison bison
ACAGAGTCGGCTTTGTTCAGATGGACCGAGGGAAGGAGCGGGCCTCTCAGTCTTCAGCTCCCTCACTGGGCTTCCCTTTTGTTTGAAATCTTGGATTGTGGCTGCCTAAGGACCTCTTTTAAACTGTATTTAGCTTTTCTAGCTCTTGGTAGGCTGACCTACAAGCTGCTTGCATCTGTCACTGGAAGTGGGAACACCCTGGGTGTATTCTGTCATCTGAAGCCACATGTAACAGTCACAGTACTTGTATTGATCAACTTTGATACTGGGGAAAACGAGAACCAGGGGTCCTTGCTTAGTACCCACGGTTGTGTTTCTGGTCAGAATCCCCAGCTTGCCCAGGCTGTTTCAGTGCCATGTGAACTTGGGAAGGAGGTGGAGCAAGCAGCCCACGTGGCCTGGAGACAGAGGAGCCAGTCTCCCCTCTTCCCTTGCCCCTTCTGGCCCAGGGCAGGCCTTGTGATGATGGGCTGCTGGTGGTGGAGGAGAAGGCTGAGGAGGGAGGGTAACGTGACCTGTACTCTGTGACATGGTCACATGTGGGTTTTCTTTTTCGGTTTGAAGACTGCTTTTAGTCTTCCCTCCAGTTTTACTTTAAGGTGGAAAATGAAGATTTTATTCTTAAAGTTCAGCACAGTGATTTTACAGTCTTTTTGAAAGCAACAGTTGAGGTTTTAAAAACACATCTCAGAGAACTCCAGTAGATAAAGTCAAAAAAAGAGAACGTGTTCAGGGTGAACTGTGGGTGGGACCCCAAACTGTACTCTGTCTCTCCCAGAGTGTGTAATTGGTGAGATGGGTGGATATAGCACCCCAAGCACCCTGGGGACCGAGGCCCTCAAGTGACAGCAGAGGTCCAGGCTGAGCCAGGAGCAAGTGACCTATGCCCTGGCTAGTGGAGAGCCGCGAGGGTGGGAGTGGGGCCAGGAGAGGGGTGGGAGACTCAGGGGCGGAGGGTGGGGCAGCACCTGGTGGGGTCTGGGAGGCGCTGGCTGTCGTGGCTCGAGGCAGGGACACCCCTGAACCTCCACCTTGCAGCCCCCACAGAGCAGTCATCTGACAGCCCAGGGTCGAAGTTAAAAGGGCGAGTTCACAGCAGGTTGAATGAACCGCTGTACCCATTGTGGGTTTATTTT
The DNA here is from genome assembly GCF_000754665.1 of Bison bison bison. Lineage (NCBI taxonomy): Eukaryota > Metazoa > Chordata > Mammalia > Artiodactyla > Bovidae > Bison > Bison bison. The sequence goes on from NW_011488868.1 coordinate 9,390, forward strand.
AAGTGGCTGGAGCGAGGTGGTCAACCCTTGCTGAGCTCGAGTGAGGGAGTCAGTCTGGGAGGATCGAGCTCAGGGTGAGAGTGAGGGGCAGCTAGCGTGGTGAGTCCTCCTCAGCTGGGTGGATTCTGGGGACGCCCTTGAGTTCATAGGTGCCCTTTCAGTACCCTCACTGGAGGCTTGTTTGGGGCTTAAAGGGGGCAGAAGCCCACTTAGAAGATGTGCTCATTCCCAGGGGTGGTGGTTTCTGAAGGAGTTTATTCTGGTTGGTTCGACTGTGACCCAGTATCTTGCAGGCTCATGTTTGACAGGGGGCCTGAGCGGTGGGCATGGCCTTCCTTCTCCCGCACCCCACACTCACCTGTCATCTTTTTGGCAGCCCGTCCCCCCTCTCTGCACCCTTGACGGTGGGCCTGAGCCCAGCCCCCCTGTTACCACGGAGTCCCTTGTGACTGAGTGGGTTCCGGTTCCAGGATCCTGGGAGACGTGCTGGAGGCACAGCCTTCATGCCATTACTCCTTGAGACAGTGGTGCTAGTGGTCATAGTGTGAGAGCAGTGGTCATAGTGTGGGAGCGGTGTGTGTGAGTGGTGTGTGAGAGCAGTGTGTGTGAGAGCAGTGGTCATAGTGTGAATAGCAGTGGTTGTAGTGTGGGATCGGTGGTTATAGCTCAGGAGCAGAGTTATCCTACCGTGAAACAGCAGTTGCCCCTGAGTGGGGGTCTGCCCACATCCGCGAGGTTGGGTTGCAGAAGGGCCCGCCTGTGGGCACTTTTTCAGTGCTGCAACCCCAAGGCAAACGCCAAGACAAGGAAGAATTTGGCCTCGGCCCAAGTCCTATAAGAAGAGTGGCCTGAGGTGATGTCAGGATGCATTTAACAGGAGGCTTCCTGTGTGCTGTTTTGGATCTGTCAGGAATTCTCTGCTCCATTAATTCCTGAATGAGAGCAAGCCTCTCCTGCGGGCTGAAGAATCCAGGCATTTCCTTCATTAATTTTTCTATACAGTGATAAGTACCCTCTTCCTTCTTGTGAACCATATGGTAAAAGTGACTGTTTACAACTCTCTCTCTCTCTGTAATATGGATTGCCTATGTTTTGTAAGTCTGGAATTTTAATTTTTATCTTTGCTGGGAATAACTACCTTGTAAGACAGTATATATTTCCACACCATGTTGCTTAAAACAACTTTGTTCCATCAGAGCTCTGGTCCCCGTGTCTTTCTTTCTTTCTCTCTCCCTATCTCTTTTTCAGGCTGATCCCTTGGAGCTCTGCAGAGGCTCTATGAGTTCACTTTCCTACCCGGGCTTCTAAGACCCTCGCGAGAAGGCACTCTGCATGTTCACTCCATCAAGAGGGCACCTGAGGCCTCCGTGAACAGAGCAAGTCCCTTCTCAGGGGCTTTATTGGCTTTCTGCATAAACCAAGGAATATCAGCCTCTTTCTGTCCCTTACCTTCTTATCGTCAACTCCAGACCACCAAGTTCAAGTCCATTAAAGGACCTCAACAAGTGGCGCCCAGAACAGGGACTTGGTACATGTAGGCAGATTCTTGGACGGAGTGACCCCAGGGCCTATTGAGGCCGGTAAGTATTAAGACATGGGTAAAAAGGCTGGAAAGCCCCATCACTTTTCTACTTTACTTCATCACTTATTTAAAGTTCAGGGATCTAACGAAATGCATGCTGATTTTTTAGCTAGATTAGAAACTGCTATTTCCTGTAGTGTATTTGGAGAAGCCAAAAGGCAACTAAAGAAATTATTTGCTTTAAAACTCTCTCTCTCTTTAATATGGATCTCCTGTTTTGTAAGTCTGAAATTTTAATCTTTATCTTTGCTGAGAATAACTACCTTGTAAGACAGTATATATGCCCACACCATGTTGATTAAAAGACCTTTAATTACTTGCAAATTACTTGCATTATGTGATAATGCAAATCAGGGATGTCAAAAAGCTATAGCTCCAATTCATGAGAAAGGGACTATTATTGATTATTTGAAGGCTTGTCGCAATCTAGGATTAGAAACTCAAAAGATGCAAATGGTAGCTGAAACAATAGCTGCTGCCTTAAGAAAGGGAAATAAAGGATGCTTTACATGTGGAAATAAGAACCATTTAAAAAGGGATGGCCCTAAGAAAGCTTAAAAAAAAAAAAAGAAAAGAAAAATATATAAGATTAAAAAAACCTCCAAAAATCTGCCCTGGCTACAGTACAGGAATGCATTGGGCCAAAGATTGTAAGTCTAAATCTGACAATGAAAGAAAACCTATTCCAGAAAACTCCAAGCAGGGACCCCCCGGGTCCCCTTCAGCAAAAACCTGAGACAAATTCCATCTTCTACCTGAAACCCTCAACATCTGGCAGTGCTGCCATCGATGGTATACCAGCTTTGTTTTTAGATACTATGAAGTTAATGAGCTCTATTTAAATTCAAATTCACGTGAACTGAAAAATATTAAATATATATAAGTATTTAAATATGAATATAATTTAAATATAACTGTTTGCTAATCTAATTAAGACATGTCTTAAGTCATCAGCATTATATAATACTTTTATTATGCCTAGGTTTAAGGTAAACTAAATTTGTCAACAAAAAGGTAACTCTCTCTCTCTATATATATATAAATATATAAATGAGATAAAAACTTTTAGATAAACTATTAAAAGTAATTATATTTTTAATAGAATAATCTATTATTATAATCTAAAATAGTCTCTTAGGATTGGAATAACTTAAATTTCTAGATTTGTACTAAACTAAATAATAAAAGTTTATTAAATAGCTAGGTCATTTCCAAATAAAATAAAAACATTAATTACTAAACATTAACTTCCTCTTACAAAAAGTTTTTCTTACAGAAAAACTAAAGAGATTTTAAACTATTAATAAATATATTTTATAATGTATAATATATTGATATATATAAATATAAATACATATTTATATGTAATAAATATATTCACCAATCTATAAAATGCTAATATACAAGACACTTCATAGTTGCTAAGGAAAAGTGAGATATATGCTTTTAATAAAAAGATATAAGATATGACATACTCAGATATACATTCCACATTTTCCCTGGGGGCCACTGCTCATTTAACAAACAATACAATTATTAAGATAACTTGGAAGAATGACGAGCCTATTTGGACAGAGCAGTGGCCCCTCAGGAAAGAGAAATTACAGGCGGCTAAGGAACTTATAGATGCACAACTAGAATTAAAACATATTGAAGAATCTTGTTCTCCTTGGAACTCTATTTTTGTCTTAAAAAAAAAGAAATCTAACAAATGGCGTCTCCTAACAGACCTTAGAAAAGTTAGTGCATCTATGAAACCTATGGGTGCATTGCAAGCAGGACAAGATTGCTTTTTTAATATACCTTTACACCCTTTAGACCAAGAGAGATTTGCTCTCTCTCTCTCTTATCCTAATCATATTAGACCTCATAAACGGTACCAATAGACGGTACTGCCACAAGAGATGATGAATTCTCCCACCATGTGTCAGTACTACGTAGCCAAAACCCTTGAGCCTGTGAGAAAGCAATTTCCTAACTTTCTTGTTATTCACTATATGGATGATATATTGTTTTCGGCTCCATCTATCTTAAACACTGAACACATGTTTGATATAGCTCAACCATGCTTTAAAAACTCTAGATTAATCATTGCCCCTGAAAAAATTCAAACCTCTACACCTTGCTATTACTTGGGGTTCGTTGTTAATAGGCAACGCATTACTCCCCAACTAACTCAGCTCCGTGCTGATAAATTATCAACCTTAAATGATTTTCAAAAGCTCTTAGGTGATATTAATTGGATTAGACCTTCTTTAGGCATTGCTAATTATCAACTGAATAACCTATTTAGTACTTTAAAAGGAGATCCTGATTTAAATAGCCTTTGTTCACTTTCTCAAGAGGCACGAGAACTCTGGTGCAAAATAAATTACAAAAACAATTTCTTACTGGCATCAAAATAGATTTACCTCTAGAATTGTTTACACTCCCCTCTCATTCTCCCACAGGACTTATTGCCCAACAAGAACACCCAGTAAAATGGATCTATACCCATTTTATGGAAATAAAGTCACTTACACCTGACCTTGAGTTAATTGCTCTAATCATCAATGGAAGAATTAGGACTAAAACTCTAATTGGCTCTGATCCTCATAAACTTGTAATACCTATCAATAAATACATATTACAGGTATTCCTTATAATCCACAGACACAAGACATAGTCAAAACAAACACATCACACACTAAAGTTACAAATAAAAAAATTTTTAAAAGGGGAATACACAGGTACACTACTGTCTTCCTTATCTAAAGCAGACTTTACTAGGTTCTAACATATTTTCTAAACCTATAACTATTTTTAATACAGCTTTATTTGTTTAAAATTTTTTAACCTCTTCTTAAGATTCGACCCAAGGGGGCCCCCGGCATTCAAAATGGAGATGAAACAAGAACCCCAGGAAGAAGAAATTCCAATACGGGCTATGTCTGCTCCAAAGATCTCCAGAAAGCACCACCCTCGGCGGCATCACCCCGATGATCTCCTCACTTGGAGACAAATAAAAATCCTACTAATCAAGCTGAAAATTTGGTCTCTCAACAGGGGTTGCCTCTGAGTCCTGAATACATTCTCCTGGCAACGCTCAGTCTTTTGGCCTGTACCTCCCCCTGCTCAAGCTTGGACTAACACCCAACTCCCCTCTATTACAAGTGGTCAGATGGATGGACAGAGGACCAATCATTTCAACTAATGACTCTATACATATGCTTTCTCCCTAGTACATGAAAGGGCCCTCACACGCTGGGCAGGAAAGAAAACTCATTAATATTTCTTTAGGCTATGAAGTCCTTCCCTTGTGCATGGGCCCAGCAAAATTGTGCATAAACGTCAGTCGACAAATTTGGGCTTTCGTCCTGCCTCCAAAAGAAGACTTTTGGACACTGCTTGGATTATTTACTGCCCTTTCGTTGTCTGTAAACCATGTTTATATTACTGAAACTTTAGGTAAAGAATTAGGGAAAGAACAAAGAACTTTATGCAAAGGCTTTACTTATAAAAACTTTACTTATACTCCCATTCCTTGGGACAAACATCAAACCAAATCAAGAAAATCAATGTTTATGGCTAATCATACAGTTGTTGATTGGGGACCCCATGGTATGTGGTTATCTGACTGCTCAGATGATATTAACAACACTGTGTGTGATATGGAAGGTCACTGACACTACAATGGAACATTACTATGACAAAGGACTTCTTGAATGGCTTGACTGTGGATTAGCCCCACCTCCTCCTAAGATCCTCCTCGATAAACAGAGTGGGCCTGAACAATGGGCCATTTGGAAACTTGCTGCGAGCATCAGAGCACAGAAGAACTTGGAACTTGGACCGGACATTTCATAGGGACCAGTCGTCATAGTAACTATTTCTTTCGCTACAATCAGTCATATTTTATACAGGCCTGTGTCCCACTTCATTTTGTTATAGCCATAGAAAATTTACAATTTAATAAGACTTTTATGTTCTGCAACTTGTATTAATTGCAAACTATATACTTGTATTAACTCCTCTATTTCTTTAAGCTACTCAATTTTGTGTTATTCCTGTTCACTTCAATCATAGTGCCTACAACTGGGAACAAATCACATTTCATTTACAAAATATAAGTGATAATGCCTCTCTGAATGTACAATTACTATAAAAGAAAATCTTTAAAACTTTTTCTAAAAATCTGCCCTCTGCCCCTAATTTGGAAACTTTAGCTGAACAAATTACCTGGGCTAGACCCACGAGGATGGTTTCAAAGTATTACCCACAGTATCGGGTCTGGAACTGTAGCTTTGGTGATTGTCTTGATAATTATATTTGTTGTTTACCGTCGCCTTTCTATTAGGTTGGTTAATACTAACCAAACTCATTTGATCAAGACCTTTTTTTTAAAATATAATAAAATAGAGGGAATTGTCAGGAAGCATTTAACAGGAGGCTTCCTGGTGCTGTTTTGGAACTGTCAGGAATTCTCTGCTCCTTTTTAATTCCTGAAGAGGAGAGGAAAGCCTCTCCCATGGGCTAAAGAATCCAGGCATTTCCTTCATTAGTTTTTCTATACAGTGATAAGTACCCTCTTCCTTCCTGTGAACCATACGGTAAAAGTGATTGTATACAACTGTCTCTCCCTTTAATATGGATCACCTATGTTTTGTAAGTCTGGAATTTTAATCTTTATCTTTGCTGAGAATAACTACCTTGTAAGACAGTATATATGCCCACACCATGTTGATTAAAACACCTTTGCTCCATCAGAGCTCTGGTCCTCATGTATTTCTCTCTCTCTCTTTTTTAGGTTGATCCCTTGGAGCACAGAGGCTCTCTGAGTACACTTTCCTACCCGGGCTTCTAAGACCCTCTCGAGAAGGTGCTCTCCATCTTCACTCCATCGAGAGGGCACCTGAGGCCTCTGTGAACAGAGCAAGTCCCGTCTCAGGGGCTTTATTGGCTTGCTGCATAAATCAAGGAATATCAGCCTCTTTCTCTCCTTTACCTTCTTATCGTTGACTCTGGACCACCAGGTTACAGTCCATTAAAGGACTTCAACAAGGTGAGAGCAGCCAGGGACTATGCCCATCGGATTGGCCCTCACCCAGTGAAGCGTTGGGGTTGTGTTTCATTTTGTTAGCATAGTTGTGGGCCCTGCCGGCCAGGGAGTTTTGGCCTTAGTGGGCAGGATCGACCCCAGCAGTTTACCTTGTAAGAGGTTGTGCAGGTGTTGCATGGAGGATGGGCGGGGGCCCCACAAGAAGGGAAACACTGGCTGGAGGAGTCACGGGGGCACGTGCACTGAGCTATCAGGTTGGTCCTTGAAGCAGAAAGGCTAGGCCCCTTAAAGTCTCCCTTCTTCCAAAGAAAGAATACACTGGCTGGAGGAGTCTCTGGGGCATGAGGATCCATCTAGAGAGTCAGTCCTTGAAGTTGAAAGGCTAAGCCCATTAATGTCTCCCATCTTGCAAACCACAGAGCAATGTGTCCAGTACTTTAATGATGGGGACCTTCTGCTTACGTGTATGACATACACCCTTATAGCTTCACATGTCTACTACATGCCTCTTACAAGTGCTGGGCACTGTTCTGGGTGCTGGACACTCAGTATGTAGTAGGGGATACGTAGTCCAGGATCTTTCTATTTCTGCAAAGAAAAATAGAAGAACGAAAGACTCCATGTGGTTCAGCTTGAGTAAGTTCACCACGTCGACGGCTCCGCGTTCATGTAAATTGTGGTAAAATAGGTATAACATAAATTTAACAATTTAACCAGTTGACTGAATGACTGGGTGGCTTCAGTGGAGTCAGGCTAACAGATGGCCTTGGGGTGCCATCCGCCGTTCTCCCAGAGGAATACTCCAAAACTTGGTGGCCTTGTAGGCCTTCCCTTTATTCTTCACTCTCCCCAGTGGCTCTAGGTCATTGATCTGTGTGTCATTTAAGAATCTCTTTATTCACTTTGTTGTTAGGTTTATGTTTTGGAAAGCTTCTCAGACGTCCCTGGGTCTTGAGAAGGCAGGCTTGGGTTCCGGGTTCTCCCCTGCCACGTGCCTGCCAGGTCGAGGTGGAGGCCAAAGGCCAGTCTGAGTTGTGGTGGTCTGTGTGGTCTTGGGATCAGTGGACCCCCTCTTCTCTGGAGGGGCAAGGAGATCCTTTGTGTGGAGCCTGGAGAGACTTGACAGGGTCAGTCTTCACAGTCTCACTCTCTTTTTAATTTATGTTTGCATTTAGTTTCTCCTTTAACTGTTTTCTAGGAGTTTTCAACTCCTAGTGTAGAACTCAAAATATGCAGGGAGCAGCTTATTAAAAAAGAAGAAGAAATTGCTGAACTGAAAGCAGAAAGAAGCAACACCAGGGTCAGTACGGGGATTCTCACGTGTTGACATTTGCCCCACGTGGGTCACTGCTAGCCTCCGTGTTGCTATCTATAAACTCTGTCTGATTTTCAAGTCATTTTTCACATCTTCCCACTGAGAAGACCAGGGTGGATCAGTTCGTGATTCTCATACCTTCAAATTTATGATGAGAGCTAATGTAATTTTAGTACATTTGAGAGGGGAGTTCTCAACTTACATTTTTGTCCATGCTACACTTTGTGTGGGATCTTCGTTCCCCAGTCAGGGATTAAAACCCATGACCCCTGCAGAAGGGTGGAGTCTTAGCTACTGGGCCACTGGGGAAGTCCACTCTTAACTTTAGACAGAACTGGCGGGATTCCAACGTGCCTTAGCATGTTTCCAGCTGTAGCGTGAGTCTGAAAGGAGTTATCGGCCCTGAAGTCAAGCATGAGGTTGAAAGTGCTCCTTTGGCCCTGCCCTGCAGCTGCTGTTGGAGCACCTGGGGTTACTGGTTGCCTGGTACATGCTGTCCCTCCGGATTACAGCAGGAAAGCAGCAGGCACAGTCCCCAGCTAGCATGACCAGCGAGGTGGAGGTGCTCAGGGCGCTGAAATTGCTGTTTGAGCACCACAAGGCCCTGGACGAGAAGGTACCAGCCACCCATCCATTCTGGATTTGTACACTTAGTGCCTTGTTTTGACCTCACCGATTGCCTGGAAGTGCTGTGTTCCTTCCCTCTCAAAACAAGGCTAAGGCTTCCTTTCCCCCTTAGAGACCCTCCTACGGCTCTCTAAGCCACGAGGAAGAACTGACTAAGGTGATCGCACTCAGGAAGTTATAGACAAGCAGTCACAGGAGGAGAGCCAGTTTAAGGAACGCCTGGCAGCCCTCTCTTTCCATGTTTCAGAGCTGGAGAAGGACCTGGACACAGCCAGGAAGGATCTCCTCAAGTCCAAGGATGTGAACCTGAAACTGCAGTGGGACATCCGCAAAGTGAGTGATGGCGGTCATGTCTGTTGTCCTGAGGTGGACTGTGGGTCCCTTCTTCTCCCGGTGATCTCAGCCTTGGCATGGCTGCGTGAGTAAGAGCAGAGCACTGGAGAGACCACAACTAGCTGCCTCCCCACCTCTGCGTCGAAGTCTCTGGGGTAGAAGAGGCCTGGTCCAGGCAGTCCATTGGCAGTGGACCAACATGAGGGCAGCCCTGGCACTGTGCTGCACCCTGGGTGGGGACTCCTTCTTTCCACAAGTTCTAAGGGGCCCACTGTGCTCCTTTTGTAAAAATTCATTCATCCATTCATTCATTTATTGGTGTATAGTGGCTTTAAACTGCTGTGTCAATTTCTGCTGTACAGCAAAGTGAATCAGTCATCTATCTATCTATCTATGTATCTGCCTCTCTTTTAGATTTCCTGCCCATTTACTTCACCACAGAGCACTGAGTAGACTTCCCTGTGCAGTACACTAGGTCCTTACTCATTGACTTTATGTGTAGTATCAGTACTGTATATATGTCAACCCTAGTCTCCCAGTTCATCCCCGCTTCCACCTGCCTGTTGAATGCTGAAATTTCCTCCTGATTCCCTCAGACGAGTCTGGTGACATCTGTGGAGCCCGTTCTCTCAGAGAGATGGGAGCATGCTGTGTGGGCTCTGCTGAGGCAGCTTGCCTGGCCATCTTCTCTAGTTTTCTGAGGTTCCGCTCCTTGAAGGGATGTGTGACAGTGATACCAGCGGTCAGACAAGTCCAGTGTCATTTTCTCACCCTCAGATCCTCAGGCCCGAGCTGTGTGACCATGTGGAATCATGATGTTTCTGGCGGTCGTGTCTGTGGGGGTCATGATTTATGAGAAACATCCCTGGGATGTGGCACTGCTACAGGAATCGTCCCCACTGCCAGCCAGCCAGCTAGTCAGCCACCCTGTCCTTCTGGTGGGAAAGTGTTGCCCCGCACTGCCGGTGGGCACTGGCTGGGGATGGAGATTCGGGCCAGGGTTGTGCTGGTGCGGCTGTTGGGAGCATTGCCCGGAGCTCAGTGAGCAGCTGAGGGGCCGTCCGTTGGTGGTCGGCGGGTGGTGTCGGGTGCTCACAGACCCTCCCAGAGCAGGGTCACTAACAACCTCCAGGGGGCGCCCTTCTGCCTGTGATCTTCCTCTCCAGGCTTGGTTTCTCCTCCCCCGCTGGCATCTCTGCTGTCCGTCCCCAGTTGGCCTTGTAGTCCGACCTTTTGTCTTCCAGAAGCTCTGCCACTAAGGAGGCTAAACGGTTCGAACTTCCTTCCCAGCTTAGAAAGGTAGAATGTGTGCCTTGTGCGTCCCACACTTGGCGCTGCCTGCTGCCTGCACTGGCTTGCCACAGGCAGTCAAAGGAGGGGGTGCAGCAGCCGCGGTTGTGGGGCCCGGGGCAGGGGGGAGCACGTCTCCTCTCATGAGCCGGTCACCAGCACCCTCCGTGAGCCACGCGTCACACACAAAGCTGCACAGTCTGCATGAGCAGGCATGTGGGCATGCCTCCCACGAACCGGGGCCGTGGTCCACACAGAGCATGGTCCTCTTGCTGCTCCTGCAGTCACAGCCCGCGTGCCGTCAGGACAGGGTCGTTGCGAGCAGAGCTGATGCTGTTCTTGGTCGACAAGCGGGAGAGAGTCATGGCAGCATTGAGAATAGGCTGTGCCAGATGGAGGCCCAACTGGAGGAGAAGAACAAGGAGCTGCAGTGAGTGCCTGTGCTGATGGGGAGGCGGCGTCTGAGTGGGAGACACGGCTTGGGTGGGAGCCAGCGCTCCCTTCCCTGCTGCCGAGTGTGTGCATGTGTGGCCCCATCTGCTGATCCGGGCACCCACCTCCTCGGGAGCAGGGCCAGAGGTGGTCGCCCATAGGTATTGGGCAGGGGCCAGGGCATCCCCACGTTCAAAGAGGTGCTTGTTGCTCTGACCAGCCAGTCTGGGAGCTGCTTGGGATACAGGTGGACTTCACGACTGCCCCTCAGACACACCTGCGGGTGCCATCCCGGGGCCCATGAAACTGAAGGCATGGCGCCCAGGTGTGGAGCCTGCTTGCCTCGGACATGGCGGTGGACTTCCACATGTCAAACCGCTGGTCCAGACACGGTGTGTGTGTAGGATGGCTGCTGCTAGGCAGGAGGAGAACCGTAGTTGCGCTGTGACAGAAGGCGCGTCAGGAAAGGGTGATGGTGGAGGCTCCCATCACTGAGTCCTGAGAGAGGTTTCCTGGAAAGGTTGGCCACAGGGCGATACAGACTATTCAAG
>NW_011488868.1:20657-26715 GCF_000754665.1 Bison bison bison
CGGACTGCAGAGCCTCACAGGCGGGCTCCCAGGGGGCAGTGGTTCTGACTCCCATCGTGAGACCCACGGTGAGGCGCCCTCCCCACTTAGGCAGAGAGCTCAATGGCTCCTGATCAGAGGTGCTCTTCCTTACTTTCAGAATTGCTGTTCAGAGTCTGTTGAGATCAGGATGCTGTTTATGACTAAGCCAATTCAAAGCCAACTTTTGTTTTGCTTTAAAAATCTTTGAATGCTGATGCCTTATTGTGGAAGCTGTGACAGGTTTTCTTTCCTTGGGCTCAAAAATCACTGCAGATGGTGACTGCAGCCATGAGATTAAAAAATGCTTGCGCCTTGGAAAGATATGACAAACATAGCATATTGAAAAGTACAGACATCACTTTGCTGACAAAGATCCATATAGTCAAAGCTATGATTTTTCCAGTAGTCATGGATGGGTGTGAGAATTGGACCATAAAGAAGGCTGAGCCCTGAAGAACTGATGCTTTCGTATTGTGTTTCTGGAGAAGACTCTTCTAACAGAAAATAAACTGTTTTTAAATGTATTACAATGGAAATTTTCAAACATGCACAAAAGTGGATGGAGTAGTATGATAAATACCCATGACCCATCAATTAGTCTCAGCAATTTTTAACACAAAGCCAATCTCAAATAGATCTTTCTTCTGTCTTCTCTCCATTGTTTTTTATACAGTAGGTTCTAAAACAGCTTTTTAAACCTTGAAATTGATGCTCATTTTATAAAACACAGCCTTGCCAACTTTGTTAATACATTTAAAAATTGCTTGAGGTAATTATTTCCAGTTTTTTAATATGAATTTTTATATTGGAAAAGACCCTGATGCTGGGAAAGATTGAAGGCAGGAAGAGAGTAGATGACAGAGGATGACATGGTTGGATGGCATCACCAACTCAATGGACATGAGTTTGAGCAGATGCCTAGCAGAAGTCAAGTTACATTTTCCTTATGGCTAATCCACTGCTGTAACATGTATAGTATTTCTGGTTTTGAACACTGAATGTGTTTGCATTATAGTTGGATCTAGAGTGTGTAGCCATTATGTGTGGTTCAGAATTCTGAGTAATCTTTTCTGGGATCACCCAAAAGCTGAGACAAAGCGTGAGCCTTTCACGTGGACTGCGCTGTGCATCAGAAAGAGAATACGAGCCACCTACACAATCTAAAATTTCCTAAAACCCAACGGGCTACTTGACATCCTTCTTTCACTGTGAGTCTTGAAATCTTCTGTGTGATTTCCACATCGAGTGTTGCACCAGCCTGTCTCACGTGCTCAGTGGCTGCACGAGGCGAGTGATTGCCATGGCTGACAGCACAGAGATGCCAGGTTGAGTCGAGTGACTCGGAAACTTGACCCGTTTGACTTGCTTTACTCCATGAGGAAGTGAAATGGGCTGTAGAGGAATGAATGTGAGGAATGCCCAGGAATGCAGGTGAGCTCCATGGAGACCGTTTAAAGCAATGAGAGGAGTGAGGGCAATAGAGTGAGTCATGTGCCCCTGACCCGAACCCCCACCTGAAGTCCAGCTTCTCTGTAGACTTCATCGTTGTTAATGGCTTGCCATGTTTCCTCCAGAGAAACCTTTTCTACACCTGAGATGGAACTTCCTCCTCATTATGGTTTATGGGTGAATATTGTTCTGAGTGTTTATATTTTCTAGGGACTCTTAGAGAACATTTTCTCAGAATTAAAATGTTCAGAGTTAATACCTACTCATGTAACCTGTTCTGCACATTTTGGTGCAAGTCATTTTACATCAGGAAAGCAAGCGGTGCAGGCTGTGTCATTTGCTGTTTCTTAGGACCAGCTGATTCTAAACCTGGAAACCCTGAGAGCCGAACTGGACCAAACGAGAGTGCGAGGGGCTCCCTTCCACTATGGGTAGGCTGCTCCCCCAGGCAGCTCCCCTCAGCGCTGTCGAGTGTGACAAGGGCCTGTCTGATGTGTGGACAGTATGACTGGGTGTTGCTCATAGTTGCACCTCAAGGAGCCTGTAGCTTCGTGGCCAGCGAGAGGGAAGAGACAAGCATCGTTCCTTAGGGTCAAACTTGGTACCATGGAGTGGTAGTCACAGTATTGACAACACTCAAAACCACAGGCAGAGATTTGGAAGTGTGGGGGCGACCAGTTGATATTTGGGTGTATTCATTTGAGGGGCCTGACAGACTGTGACACTGATGTTTCTGAAAAGTTGCAGAAGGTTAATGACCTGTAGTCTTTTTTACATGAATGGAGACTGAGACATGACTTGCTGTTGACTGCGGTGGGAGGAATCACCTGGCTTGTGAATGAGGCGAGCAGATTACTGAGCATCGTGATTTTTTCTTACTCATTGTTTTAGGGGCGGTAATTCTTATTAAGTATTTAAATGTTTCTTTGGCTTCTTCACGGAAAATGGTCACAAGTGAGAGAGAAACTTTAGCAAAGGTTATTCAGTGCTTAACTGGTGACATTCACTCATCTGTAGGAAATCGACTACTACTTGAAGCCTGACTTAGGAGACAATTTGGAGTCCATACGCATATTTCTGTGTTTGTGTACTTAGGGGATCCTCACAGTCCAGGGCCTCAACCCAGCCTTCTTCTAGAGTAAAGGGATATCATTTGAGACAAAGGCAGAGCCAGAAACTGGCGGGTGGAGTCCGAAACCACAGTGGGTGGAGTTCAAGGAGAGCACGTGCCCTGCAGAACGGATAGGGGACATGGCTGGACTTGCTGGTAGAGCTCTCCCAAGGTGAGAGGCTGGTGCTGTCAGAAGTGGGGAACCCCTGCTCCCGGGGTGGACAAGGTGAGTGTGAGGCAGACTGTGTAGACAGTGGAGAAAGAGGAGGTGGACATGGCCTCCTGCTCTTGGGGGTTTTGGGGTAATGAGGAGGGCCCTGGTGCCAGGACCCGAGGCCTGGCATGGTTTGGGGGCTCAGATGGAGAAGCCTAGGGCCTGGTCACCAGTCCCCTGTGTGTCAGTGAGTGTGAGAGACAAGAAGAGGAAGCAGCCACGGGGCAGGAGGGCCCGCTGTGCTCTGAAGGCAGTGGGCCCCAGCGGCTGGTGCGAGGAAGGGGTGTCTCCAGGAGGCAGCTCTCGAGGGGTCAGGACAGTGACGTAGCAGCACAGGTGCGGCTTCAGAGTGGGGCTTGCGGGCACTGTGGGCTGGGTGGGGGGCACTATGCTGGCTCAGGAGAAAGGGAGTGGGGACTGAAAACCCAGCTCACAGGCAGGGCAGGCATGGCATATTTGGTGGGGCTTCCCAGAGGAATTGGTCACCTTGTCTCTGAGACCTTCTCTGGGGAGATAGAGCTTCGGGTGACGAGGGGGAAAGAGATGGAGGCTGCACCCCACGAGGGGACTAGGAGGTGATGGTTGGGGTGCAACCCAACCCGGAGGCCTCTGTGGCCCTCAGAGGACCCTCGAGGGTCCGCAGTCCACAGTGGGACTGTGTCGTACCCCCTACCCAGTTCCCAAGTGTGTTCTGGCCCCAGACCCTTGGGTGGAAGTGGAGTAGAGAAGGGAACAGTTCTGTCAGGAGGGAGGGGAGACAGGAGGGAAGACAGGTGTGGCTCCGGGAGATTCCAGACTTCCATCTCCTGTGCAGCACAGTGTTCCTCGCAAAACCGTCGAGCAGAGCAGCGTGTGAACCCTAGCAGGCTGAGCTGGTGGTTGGCCCTGGCCACTCTGCAGATGTATGGGGTGTCCTGTCCTCGGAGGAGGGCCCTGTCTCCCGGGTTTAGGGACTCCTGCACGTGAAGGCACCACCCTCTTCCCAGGGACAAGACTGAGCAGAGCCCGGGCAGTCCTGCAGTGCAGGTGGCTCACAGTCAAGTCGGGGCCACCCTGCCTCTCAGCAGGCCCCTGCTGAGTGAGCTCCTGGCACCTGCAGGCCCAGGCCTTAGTGCTCAGGGCCTGAGCATCTGTGCTGGGCCTTGTTCAGCCCAGAGTCCGGTGATACCCTCACCTCTGTTTTAATGGGAGACACCAGTGGTGTTCAGCTCTGAGCTGTGGGTCCGAGGCCTTTCTGCTGTGGGTTGTCTGCGGCACCTTTAAAAACACTGAGAGCGGTGCAGACAGTGTTCCAGGCAGACCGGTGATTGTGATCCACGGACTTCACACGGGAGACGGAGGTCAGAGAAGGTGCAGGCCAAAGGGGAGGTGGGGTGCCAAGGGGAAAGCAGAGCAGGTGCAGGCCCCACCCTGGGACCTGAGAGTGGGCTCCAGGGGGACCCTGGATGCCCCAGACCCAGACAGCCGATGCTGTCCTAGTCAGCTCCACAACCTCAAGTCAGCACTGCCTTCCCTACATACGGGAGTTTTCCAGCTGCTGGGGATGAGCCCTGAGTGTCTGCAGAGCAGCAGGCGGCCTGTTGCTGTTGGAGCCAGGAGGGCAGTGCCCTCCCGGGGGCCCTTTTGCTGTGAAATTGCCAATCTTCCAAATGGACAGGCTCTGGCTTGACTGACAGAGTCAGCTCTCTTTTCTGCTAACAGCACTGCTCTTTGCCATGTGTTTCAGCCTACCCCACTTGGGCAGTGCCCTGGACCTCAGGTTCCTGGTGGCAGACCGGCCGGCAGACTACTCAGGAGATGGGGCAGTGCTGCGATGCCTCCAGAAACGCCAGCTGGCAGCGCTGCATGATGAGCCACCAGAAGCAAGGACCCCGCCGCCCCCTTCCCGTCCCTGGTGGGCACCTTGTGAGGCACCTGCCCCCTCACACTGTGCTCCTGAGGTCGGTTTGGAACAAAGTGCTGATAGGTCGCTTTATGTCTTCCCATTTTCCTTTTTCTGGCTAAGAGTTTACTTTTAAAGCATGCTTTTTTTTTTTTTTCCTTAAAATAACCAATTTGGATAACTTGTGGCCTACTGTGAGGCCCAGCATGGTACTAATTAGCATAGTTTTGAAATCATCCTATGAGTAAATGGATACACATATCCATCAGCTTATAGTGAGAAGAATTCTCATTGGAAGTTTAAGTGCTTTTATATTTTCACCTCATTCATGGCATGTATTTGTTCATACATGTCTGTGTTTTGACCTTCCATATTCAGTGAGCAGTTAGTTTGGGCCAGACATGGTCAGAAGTAGGACTCCAGCAGTGAATTAAAAACTGTGTGTGTTCTTTATCCACTGCTATGTAACGAATCATTGCAAAGCTTAGTGACTTCCCAGGGAGCAGCTCACAGTCCACAGTGCCTGTGCATTGTAGCAGGCAGGCCTGGTTCAGGGCCTCCTGAGGGCACAGACACGGGAAGGCCCCCCAGGGCTGGATGGCAGGCTTTCAGATTCACCTGGCTGCTGGGGACAGGCTGAGGTCCCTGCCGTGTGGCTTTCCCATGGCCTGGCTTTCCTCGGAATACCCTCTGATAGTGAGAGCATGGGGTTTAGCCCAGGGCCTTTCACGCCCTGGTCTCGAGGCCGCACACCTTCACTTCTGTTTGCGAGAGTGAGCTGCAAAGTCCTGCCTCGCTCAGGGGCTGAGCAGGAGTTGCCCCTTCTGCCTCTTGAAGGGAGGAGGATGGAAGAATTTGTGGACCCCTTTTTAAACCTACGTAGCCTGTCGAACAGTAATGAGCAGGGAAAGATCAGAGTGCCCGAGTTGTCCGAGGGGGAGGGGACGATTGTGTGTGAACAGGGTGGCCAGCAAGATGACACCAGGAGGGTGACCTTGAACCAGAGACCCGGAGGCAGGAAGAGAAGTAGCCACTTGGAAATAGAAAAAGGGTCGTGTCAAACAGTGGGGACAAGGGAGAGAGCGGGCCACATCAGGGAGGAGCCCGGGCTCAGGCCTGAGCAGCTCGAGGCCAGAGCCTGTTTCCTGAGGTGAGGAGGGCTGCGGGACGGGAAGCTAAGAGCCGGGCCTCAGCCCTGTTGAGGTGGATGAGCCCATGGGTGTCCCGGGGATGTGTCAGGAGAGCAGCTGAGTGTTCCGTCCTGCATCCAGGAGAGAACTCACTCAGCTCAGGGTGGACTTGGGGTTGTGGGCATACAGATGGCATTGAAAGCCACGAACACAGTAAAGTCACCAGGCGGGTGCCGGTGGAGAGAGATGGG
>NW_011488869.1:0-500 GCF_000754665.1 Bison bison bison
GCCACGTGATCCGTGCATGATAACCAAGTGATCAGTGTATGAACAGTCACGTGATCCATGCATGATAGCGACGTGATCAGTGCATGATCAGTCACGTGATCCGTGCATGATCTGTAACGTGATCAGTGTTTGATATCCACGTGACCAGTGCATCCCCAGTCACGTAATCAGTGCATTATATCTACGTGATCAGTGCATGTTCAGGCACATGATCAGTGCATGATAGCCACGTGATCAGTGCATGATCAGTCAAGTCGTCATTGTATAATCAGCCAAGTGATCAGTGCATGATAGCCACGTGATCAGTGCATGAGCAGTTACGTGATCCGTGCATGATAGCCACGTGATCAGTGCGTGATCATTGCATGATCTGTCACGGGATCCATGCATGATAACCACGTGATCAGTGCATGATAGCCTCCTGATCAGTGCATGATCAGCCACGTGAGCAGTGCGTGCTGTCACGTGATCAGGGCCTGCTGAGCTGCGTGATTCCTATC
>NW_011488869.1:4754-5065 GCF_000754665.1 Bison bison bison
CATGATCAGCCACGTGATTAGGGCATGATCAGCCACGTGATCAGTGCATGATAGCCACTTGATCAGTGCATGATCAGCCACGTAATCAGTGCATGATATCCACGTGATCAGTGTAGGAGCATCCACGTGATCAGTGCATGATCAGTCACGTGATCAGTGCATGATAGCCAAGTGATGAGTGCATGATCAGTCACATGATCCATGCATGATAGCCACGTGATCAGTGCATGATCAGTCACGTTATCAGTGCATGATCAGCCACATGATCAGTTCATGTTAACCAGGTGATCAGTGAATGAACAGTCACGTGA
>NW_011488869.1:8276-8715 GCF_000754665.1 Bison bison bison
TATGTGCATGATCAGTCAAGTGATCATTGTATGATCATACACGTGATCAGTGCATGATAGCCACGTGATTAGTGCATGATTACCACGTAATCAGTGCATGATCAGTTATGTGATCAGTGCATGCACAGTCAAGTGATCAGTGGATAATACCCAGGTTATAAGTGCATGATCAGCCACGTGATTAGTGCATGATCAGCCACGTGATCAGTGCATGATAGCCAGGTGATCAGTGTATGAGCATCCACGTGATAAGTGCATGATCAGTCACGTGATCAGTTCATGTTAACCAGATGATCAGTGAATGAACAGTCACGTGATCCGTGCATGATAGCCACGTGATCAGTGCATGATCAATCACGTGATCAGTGTATGATCAGCCACCTGATCAGTGCATGATAGCCTCATGATCAGTGCATGATCATGTCATGTGATCAGTGCA
>NW_011488870.1:0-324 GCF_000754665.1 Bison bison bison
TCTCTGCTAAGGCTTTGAGCAATTCTGTGTATGATGAAGAGGACTCAAAACAGAGGGAGTTTGGATGGAAAATTGAGAATTCTCCTTTGGACTTGTTTATATAGTCCTGTATTATATGTTTAGTTCTCAAACAGTCTTCTGTATTTGAATAGTTATAATAAAGCTTTTGTTTAAACAGTCATGACATCTTAAATTGCATCTTGTACCTCTAGTTTTTTTTCCCCCATTAGCTGAAAATAATTAAAGCATTCTTACTATAGCTGCAGACAGGGATTCTGAAATCTCCTGGCACTTTTTATTTGGGAGGTATCATCAAGATAATGC
>NW_011488870.1:424-1137 GCF_000754665.1 Bison bison bison
GGATTTGGAATAGCTCAACTGGAATTCCATCACCTCCACTAGCTTTGTTCGTAGTGATGCTTTCTAAGAACCACTTGACTTCACATTCCAGGATGTCTGGAGAAGGCTAAGCACCGAAGAATTGATGCTTTTGAACTGTGTTGTTGGAGAAGACTCTTAAGGGTCCCTTGGACTGCAAGGAGATCCAACCAGTCCATTCTGAAGGAGATCAGCCCTGGGATTTCTTTGGAAGTAATGATGCTAAAGCTGAAACTCCAGTACTTTGGCCACCTCATGCAAAGAGTTGACTCATTGGAAAAGACTCTGATGCTGGGAGGGATTGGGGGCAAGAGGAGAACGGATGACAGAGGATGAGATGGCTGGATGGCATCACTGACTCGATGGACGTGAGTCTCAGTGAACTCTGGGAGTTGGTGATGGACAGGGAGGCCTGGCGTGCTGCGATTCATGGGGTTGCAAAGAGTCGGACACGAGTGAGTGACTGATCTGATCTGATCTGATCTTGAGCATCATTTGGAGACTGGATTGTAAGTGGACAAGGATAGAAGCAAGAAAAGCAATCAGTAAGACTGAGCTTTGCTATGGTGACCCAGGAGAGAGATGATGGTCTTCTCTAGACTTGTAGCAATGGAGAGGTAGAAGAGATGGTAAGACTTAGGAGTAGATAGGAAATAGAGATTAAAAAAAAAAAAAAAAAAAAAAAAAAAAAAATT
>NW_011488870.1:3193-6049 GCF_000754665.1 Bison bison bison
GGATGGGGTTCAGAGGACATAACTAAGATGTAGAAAAATAAGAGAAGAAAAGCAGAAAGTGATCCTACAATAGCAAACGTGAGAGATTTTTAAGAAATATTTACAGTTAAATTATGCCAAATTCCTTAGACATTGAGGATGATATGGGATGAGAAAAAGGTCATTGAATGGACAAAAGAGTATCTTTGATTTCAACACAATGATAAAATTAAAAAAAAGAGACTGAAAGGATTTGAAGAGTCAATGATATGATAAAAAAGTAGAAGTAATGGGTAATGAGTAACTGATGAATTTAGGAATAGAAGTCAGATAACAACTAGGACTAGTGTGATAAAGGAAGGTTGTGCCGATTCTTTTTTTTTTTTCCCTAGAGGAAAAAGTTAAGGTAGTTAAAATTTAAAAGTTACTCAACTATCTTAAGGCTCAGTTTCACTATTTATGAAAAATGACTGGGTAATATAACCAAAGAGTAAGATCATTCTAAAGAATGAATGGGATAATGACTATCAAGAGTTTAATGCAGGACTTCTCAATGAAAAGCAGCTTTAAGAAACAATATTTATAATGGTCCAGAATATAAAGTCAGAGGATAAGAAGAGGCAAGAGATGAGATGAAGAGGTAAGCAGGCACCAGGTAACAAAGGATTGAGTGAAAGATTACTTATTTTCTGTATATAAAACAATTTGTTTTTATTAAAGGTATAAAATCACATAAAAATGGAAAGAAACAATTTTTATAATCCCATCACCCAGAAAGACACACACATGAACACCTTGGCCAGGCAAGTTTTTAAATGAGAATATTTTTAAATATAAAATATTTTTATAATTCACATTTCATCTTAAATGTTTTGCAAAATTTTGATATTAAATAATTTTACAGTTTTGGGGGGTGCATAGTATTCCATCATTTGGATGTTCTATATTTGATTTTTTTAGAATATTTCTTCCTTTAAAGAGTTGTAGTTATAATATTGTAATAAAATCCTCACAGATTTATTTTATCCATATTGTTTTTTGAAAAAATATTATTATATTTATTCATGACAAACTAGTAAGTCTGAATTTACTATATCAAAGTATACTGCTCATTTTAATGCATTTTTTATATGTTGACAAATTACCCATCATGCAGGTTTTAATATTTTTGTTTCCCAAAAAACAAGAACTTCATTATCATTGAATACTACAAATTTTAAAAATTCATGCCAATGTGATGGTCAAAAAGAACATCTAATTTTAATTTGCCTTTTCTTGTATTGAGGTTGAAATTCACTAATTATGAATTGTCAATTCATGTGTATACCTTTTCCCTATAGTATTTATAATTTATTTTCTGATTATCATTAGACTTTTTAATACTAATTATAAAATTAATATCAAGGATATTAATCCTTGATCTCCTACATTTGCTAAAGTTAATTTTTCCATGTTGTTGTTTACTTTCAATTATTGTTTTGAGACTGCATTAAAAAAATTTCCCCAGCTTTACTGAGGAATAATTGACAAATAAAAATTGCATATATTTAAGGTACAAAATGTGAGGTGTTGATGTATGTATACACTGTGAAATGATTACCAAAATCAAGTTAATTAATATATCTGTCTCTTCACAGTTACTTTTGGGGGGGAGAAAAATGAAAATCTATTCTCAGCAAATAAGTGTATAATACAATATTATTAACCATAGTCACTGTGCTATATGTCAGATCTTCAGAACTTATTCATCCTGCCTGATTGAAACTTTTTACCCTTTTATCAAGATTTTCCCATTTTCCCTACTTGCCAGTCCCTGGTAACCACCATTCTACTCTCTGCTTCTATGAGATCAATTTTTCAGATGCCACATATAAATTAGATCATAAAGTACTTGTCTTTCTGTCTCTGGTTTTTTCAATTAGCATAATGTCCATCAAGTTCATCCAAGTTGTCACAGATGGCAAAATTTCCTTCCTCTTTAAGACTGAATAATATTCCATTGCCTATGTGTGTGGGGTCTGTATCACTTTTTCTTTATCCAATCACCCATGAACAGATTCTTAGACTCTTTCCATAATCTTGGTTATTGTAAATAATGCTGTAATGAACTTGAGAGTGCAGATGTCTCTCTGAGACACAAATTTGACTTCTTTTGATCATATATCCATAAGTGGGACCACTGGATCATTTGGTAGTTCTATTTTTAATTTTGAGGGGAAATTCTATACTGTTTTTCAAATCGCTTCCCACCAACAGTGTAAGTGGCCCCCTTTTCTCTGCATTCCATCAAATATATGTTATCTTTTGTCTTTTTAATAGTAGTTCTAATAGGCATGAGATTATTTGTCATTGCGGTTTTATTTACATTTTCCTGATGATTAGTGATATTGAGCCTCTTTTCATATCCCTGTTGGCCATTTGTATGCCTTCTTTTGAGAAATATCCATTCAGTTCTTTTTTTTTTTTTCTTAGCTTTTTTTTAAAAATTTTATTTTATTTTAAAACTTTACAATATTGTATTGGTTTTGCCAAATATCGAAATGAATCCGCCACAGGTATACATGTGTTCCCCATCCTGAACCCTCCTCCCTCCTTCCTCCCCATACCATCCCTCTGGGTCATCCCAGTGCACCAGCCCCAAGCATCCAGTATCGTGCATCGAACCTGGACTGGTGACTCGTTTCATACATGATATTTCACATGTTTCAATGCCATTCTCCCAAATCTTCCCATCCTCTCCCTCTCCCACAGAGTCCATAAGACTGTTCTATACATCTGTGTCTCTTTTGCTGTCTCATATACAGGGTTATTGTTACCATCTTTCTAAATTCCATATATATGTGTTAGTATACTGTATTGGTGTTTTTCTTTCTGGCT
>NW_011488870.1:7970-10793 GCF_000754665.1 Bison bison bison
TTTTAATGTGTTGTTGGATTCTGATTGCTAGAATTTTGTTAAGGATTTTTGCATCTATGTTCATCAGTGATATTGGCCTGTAGTTTTCTTTTTTTGTGGGATCTTTGTCAGGTTTTGGTATTAGGGTGATGGTGGCCTCATAGAATGAGTTTGGAAGTTTACCTTCCTCTGCAACTTTCTGGAAGAGTTTGAGTAGGATAGGTGTTAGCTCTTCTCTAAATTTTTGGTAGAATTCAGCTGTGAAGCCGTCTGGACCAGGGCTTTTGTTTGCTGGAAGATTTTTGATTACAGTTTCAATTTCTGTGTTTGTGATGGGTCTGTTAAGATTTTCTATTTTTCTTCCTGGTCCAGTTTTGGAAAGTTGTACTTTTCTAAGAATTTGTCCATTTCTTCCACATTGTCCATTTTATTGGCATGTAATTGTTGATAGTAGTCCCTTATGATCCTTTGTATTTCTGTGTTGTCTGTTGTGATCTCTCCATTTTCATTTCTAATTTTATTGATTTGAGTTTTCTCCCTTTGTTTCTTGATGAGTCTGGCTAATGGTTTGTCAATTTTATTAATCCTTTCAAAGAACCAGCTTTTGGCTTTGTTGATTTTTGCTATGGTCTCTTTTGTTTAGTAGAATGAAAGAAATCTTAAAAATTAGGGCAGAAACATTCAGTTCTTTCTTTGTAAAATCAGGTTATGTATTTTCTTGCTATTGTGCTGTTTGAATGAATGTGTAGAGATTAAAATTGAAGTAAAATAAGTTTTTTTTTATAGTATGCACTTTTGTTGTAATGCTCAGAAAGGTATTCTACTACATGAGATCAATGGATAATTACCTTATTTTTAAATGTTTAAGGTTATTTATATGTGTGTATCCATGTGTAATGAACAGACACATATCCTTCACCCTTCTGTAATGTTTTCTTTGTAATGAATGAAGTGGACACATTTCATTTGTTTGTCAACTCTAGACATACCTCAGAGATACTATGGGTTCGTTTGCAGACCACTGCAATAAAGTGAGTATTGGAATAAAGTGAGTCATGTGAGTTTTTTGGCTTCCTAGCACATATAATAAAAGTTATATTTACACTAAACATACTAAAGACTATTAAGTGTGCAATGACATTATGTCTAAAAAACCAATTTACATGCCTTAATTTAAAAATACTTTATTGCTAAAAATCTAACCATTATCTGAGTCTTCAGCAAGTTACAATCTTTTTACTGGTGGAGGGTTTGAAATATTGTGAGAATTACCAAAACATGATATAGATACACTAAGTGCAAAAATGCTTTCTGGAAAAAGTGGTGCAAATTGACTTGCTCAACTCAGAATTGCCACAAATCTTCAATTTATTAAAAAAAAATGCAGTATCTGCAAAGCACAGTAAAGTGAAGTGCAATAAAAAAAGGAATGCCTGTGGTCAATTATTCCAGCGTGATTTGCTGAATAACATGAGCTTTACTGACTTATCAGAAGCATTTATACAATTCTTGCACAGCCTTTGAAGGTTCTATTTCTATTCTGATCCAGTGATATATCTTTCCATTTTTACATTATTCTAATATTATTTTCATTGTTACAATTTGTATTGCTTGTACTGTATTATCATTGTAATTCATTCAGGTTTTTCATTTTAAATAATTTAAATTTTCTTTTTTACTTAGAAAATGCAGGCTACATTGTACAAGTCAAACAATACAGACAGGCTTAAAAAGTAAAAGTGTGATCTCAGTCACTTGCCCTGCTCCCTCAAGAAGTCTACTTTCTGGGGATCATCACTGTTAATAGAATAATTTCTATTGATCTATAAATCATGTACACAAACTATTCTTCTATAGCACAATAGACTTTGTAAGAATCCTTAAATATGGTTATTTTTATTTTTTATGCTTGAATTTTGAGAAAAAGCTGGGTTCTAATGTTAGACTTATATGACAATAATTTCCCTTTTAGACTTTCAGTAATAAAGGAGCTTTTAAATAGCTATAAGTATATTTTATTATGTCAAACTCTAATAAGTTAGATGATCAAATTATCAAAACTGATTAATGCATTTGAATCTTATTATTAGGTATTTGACATTTTATTTACTATTCTCTTCACTTTCATATATGTTTGGAAATTTCCATAGTAAGACTTTCAAAAAGAGAGAAAAACATGACTAAATCAAACTATTAAGTTTGTCTTCGCCCTTCATTCCATATACCTAGAAGCCTCTCATCATTCCCTATCATATTTGACCTTAACATTGAATTCTGCTAGCAACACAGATCCACTTCCAAAGGATGAACAAAGGGCAAAAGAAAGAAAAGTGTAAAAACAGGGAGAAGAAGCATTTTCCTCACTCAGACCTAGCAGCCATATGTTACTATGCTTTGTCCTTAATTTTCCTAATCTTTCAGTTACTTCTAGATTACAATCCCATTACTGTAATGGGATATTATATAATATTATGGGCTAGCTTTGTTTACTGTCCTAATTTCTTTAAATGGTTTGTATGTTATTTAATGTTTACATAAGCACTATAAGATATGTATTATTAATCTCATCATTTTGCAGATGAGGAAAGCAAGGCACAGAAAAGCCAAGTAATTTGCTATTGGTCACACATCAACCAGAAAAACTAGGATTTAAACCCTGTAGTTTAACTGCAGAGCCCCAACTGCCAATCAGTGAGTTATGCTGTCTCCTGACAAATGGCAGCAGCCCATGAGCAGTTGACTCTCACTGTAGGAGAAATGACTGTGGGAACACAGATATACCACAAATATACATGTATACACAGATACACACACCCATTCACACTCCATTTAAAAGTTTAAAAT
>NW_011488871.1:0-324 GCF_000754665.1 Bison bison bison
AGCAGGTTAGAACTGGGAAGTACACAAAACCCAGGGCCTGCCTCAGAAATTTCCCCTGCAGAGAAACCTGGAGCCTGAGCAGTGTAGACAGGGAAAGCACACATGCCGTGAGTGGGGGAAAACCCAGTGTGGTCCATACACTGCGAGCACTCCCCACACAAGCCAGTGGTATTTATTTTCAGTGTTCCTCCCTCCCGTAGCACACCTGAAGAAGTGATCCTAAATAAATGACCACCTTCACCCCCTTTTGTCAGGGTGGAAATTAGACACTGAAGAGACCTGCAAACAGAAGAAGCCAAAATAAACAGAGGGAACTGCTTTGGA
>NW_011488871.1:4768-5053 GCF_000754665.1 Bison bison bison
AAAAAAAAAACAAACTACAGACCAATATCACTGATGACCATAGATGCAAAACTCCTTAACAAAGTTCTAGCAAAGAGAATCCAACAACATATTAAAAAGATCATACATCATGACCAAGTGGGCTTTATCCCAGGGATGCAAGGATTCTTTAATATCCACAAATCAATCTGTGTAATACACCACATTAACAAATTGAAAGATAAAAACCATATGATTATCTCAATAGACGCAGAGAAAGCCTTTGACAAAATGCAGCATCCATTTATGATAAAAACCCTCCAAAAA
>NW_011488872.1:0-383 GCF_000754665.1 Bison bison bison
ATTTTATTTTTAAACTTTTACAATATTGTATTAGTTTTGCCAAATATCGAAATGAATCCACCACAGGTATACCTGTGTTCCCCATCCTGAACCCTCCTCCCTCCCAATACCCTCACTCTGGGTCGTCCCAGTGCACCAGCCCCAAGCCTCCAGTGTCGTGCATCGAACCTGGACTGGCAACTCGTTTCATACATGATATTATACATGTTACAATGCCATTCTCCCAAATATCCCCACCCTCTCCCTCTCCCACAGAGTCCATAAGACTGATCTATACATCAGTGTCTCTTTTGCTGTCTCGTACACAGGGTTATTTTTACCATCTTTCTAAATTCCATATATATGCGTTAGTATACTGTATTGGTGTTTTTCTTTCTGGCTTA
>NW_011488872.1:4670-4994 GCF_000754665.1 Bison bison bison
AGCAGCTAGCAGAAAAGTATATAATGCTTTGTTCAATCTAGTGATGTGGGTACTTTCTACCCCCTTCTGATGTCTATGTCAAAAGCTTTTTCTATCGCTTTCACTTTAATAAAATCTGCACAAAACTCTGAGTGACTGAGACTGTCTTTGGCCCTGGAGTTAAATCTTCTCCTTCAGAGACCATGAATCTGGTGACACCATTCACTGTCTACTGTAAACTATCAGTATGTCTAAGGGATGCTTTCAAAAGTACAGATATACTCAGTTTTAAAGAAGAAGCTCATGAGGTGTTCACTCAGATATGGAGAATATATAGTTTTTACA
>NW_011488872.1:6066-6503 GCF_000754665.1 Bison bison bison
AGAGTTCTTTTAAAAGTATTTTTCAAGAACTAGATGAAAATATTCTTCAAAAATATGTCCTTGGAAGCAACTTAAACGTTCATTAAGGAAGGAATGGAAAAAGAAACTGTGGTGTTTATATATATTGACATAGTACTTAGCCATAATAAAGAATGAAATCATGCCATCAACAGCAACATAGCTGGATCTAGAGGTTGTCATACTAAGTGAAGTAAGTCAGACAGAAAAAGACAAATATCACATGATATTGCTTATGTGTATAATGTAAAAAAAAAAAATCTGATACAATAAACCTATTTACAGAACAAAAGAGTCACAAATGTAGGGGGAAAATACCTATGATGGCCAAGAGGTAAATGGAGGGACAGACAAACTGGGAGATTGGGATTGACATATACATGCTACTATATATAAAATAGATAACTAATAAGAACCTA
>NW_011488872.1:6631-8528 GCF_000754665.1 Bison bison bison
ACATGTGTACACCTGTGGAGGATTCATGTTGATGAATGGCAAAACCAATACAATATTGTAAAGTAGTTAGCCTCCAATTAAAATAAATAAATTTATATTAAAAATAAAAATGGTGGATCACTGATAACTGATTCACTTAGTTGTACAGCAGAAACTAA
The DNA here is from genome assembly GCF_000754665.1 of Bison bison bison. Classification (NCBI taxonomy): domain Eukaryota; kingdom Metazoa; phylum Chordata; class Mammalia; order Artiodactyla; family Bovidae; genus Bison; species Bison bison. The sequence continues at coordinate 6,790 of NW_011488872.1, forward strand.
CACACACTGTAAATCAAGTACACTCCAACAAAATTTAAGTTTAAAAATACATCTTATTGTTCTTTACTCCTTTCTCCTTGTTTAGTCCTTTTCAGTCTTCATTTTCCCTCCCCTACATTTTTATGAACATAAGTAATGAAAATGAGTATTGTAGCAAAGGGCAACAAAACAGGTAATCTCAGCATACAGTAATGATATCCAATATAGTAGATGTGTAAATGAGAATAATTTGTATGTATTAGAGAGGTTTATATGCCCTCTATCCTATGAATGAAAAAGAAATGTACAGGTTTTTAGAATTTGTCTACTTTATGTTATTTTCCAGTTTCTGTCATACTTTGCATCTTCTTTTACCACCAGGACAGCAAGGAGATCCAATCAGTCCATCCTGAAGGCAATCAGTTCTGAATATTCATTGGAAGGACTGGTGCTGAAGCTGAAACTCCAATACTTTGGCCACCTTATGTGAAGAACTGATTCATTGGAAAAGACCCTGATCCTGGGAATTATTGAAGGCAGGAGGAGAAGGAAATAGTTGGATGGCATTACCAACTCAATGGACATGACTTTGAGTAAGCTCCAGGAGTTGGTGATGGACAAGGAAGCCTGGCATGCTGCAGTCTACGGGGTCGCAAAGAGTCAGAGATGACTGAGTGACTGCACTGAACCTTCAGAACAATGAAAGTAGTAGAAAACAGGGGCAACCCCATTTTATAGAAATAGAGAAGCAAAATGGGAAAGAAGGTCTTGCTAACCCTGCAACATGAAAAGCAAAAAGTTTGCCAGATGAAAAATCCCCAAATGACACAAACCGTATACCCTTAATATTCTTAGTTTTTAAGAAAGCTGTTTATTACAATAGTACCCTGAGATTTTTGAGAGAAATATGAAAAAGAGCATTGCAGTCAATGAGAAAGAAAATAACCAAAAGGATTTGTAATTTTTATTTAAGTTAATCTCATGAAACCTATCTGTTTTGGCCTCTTAAATCGTGTATTGTCTTTTGTGTTTGAAAAATGATTCGAACTACATCCAGAGTCTCTGAATTTGGACCACTGTTCCTGGAAATGCCTAAAAGTTATGCCTTTGTTTTTCTTCTTGCCTCCATTTCTGATCAGAAACCATTAATATCTACAGAGAGCAATGATTTCTATTTGAGTGTTGCTTGAAGCAACTACAGTCTTCCACTCCAGCTGTTCTCTTCATGAAAAATTTTACATAACCTATCCACAGAAATGAGGTAATGATCAAAAAAAAAAAAAAAGGCAAAAGGCTTTGGAAACTTTAAGATTATTGCCAGTCTGTACCATGATTATACCATTAATAATCTTTATGCTTATTTTCTGTTCTGCTTCACTTTGGCCCAATTTCGCTTTAATAATTAGAACACTGTTGCTCACTGCAGTCCTAGTGAGTTATTTGAAATTTGGGGAACCATTAAAGGTCCACAAAAGCTGCATGTATCCTTTTCAAATCATCTGATGCATTGTGCCCATATCAGTATATCTTTATTCAAAATAACTCAAAATATTTCAAATTCAACATCTTCTTCCAACTCCCACTATCACAGACCTTGTCTAGGATCACATACTGCCTATCTCACTACCCTCTTCCCTCCAACCCATTCTATATTAACACAATAATAGTGGTAGACTTTAACATCTCACTCACATCAATAGACAGATCATCCAGACAGAATATTAATAAGGATACTTAAGCTTTAAATGATATATTGGACC
>NW_011488872.1:8628-9749 GCF_000754665.1 Bison bison bison
GCAAAAAAAAAATGTAGACAAAATGTACAAAAAAGTACCTAATGATCCAGATAATCAAGATAGTGTAGTCACTCACCCAGAACCAGACATCCTGGACTATGAAGTCAAGTGGACCTTAGGAAGTGTTACTATGAACTAATTTAGTGGAGGTGACAGAATTCCAGCTGAGCTGTTGAAAACCTTAACAGATGATGCTGTTAAAGTGCAGCACTGAATATGCCAGCAAATTTGGAAATATCAGCAATGGCCACAGGACAGGAAAAGGTCAGTTTTCCTTCCAATCCTAAAGAAAGGCAATGCCAAAGAATGCTCAAACTACCACACAACTGTACTCATTTCACATGCTAGCAAGATGATGCTCAAAATCCTTAAACTTCAGCAGTATGTGAACTGAGAACTTCTAGATGCAAAAGTTGGATTTAGAAAAGGCAAAGGAACCAGAGACCAAATTGCCAACATCCACTATATCATAGAAAAAGCAAGGGAATTAAAAAAAAAAAAGCATCCACATCTGCTTCATTGACTATGCTAAAGCTTTGACTGTGTGGATCACAACAAAATATAGGAAATTCTTAAAGAGATAGGAATACCAGACAACCTTACCTGTATCCTGAGGGATCTGTATGCAAGACAAGAAGAAAAAGAACTGGACATGAAACAATGGATTGGTTCAAAATTGGGAATGGAGTACATCAAGAATGTATACTGTCAATCTGCTTATGTAACTTATATGCAGCACACATCATGTGAAATTTTGGGCTAGGTGAATCACAAGCTGGAATCAAGAGTGCCTGGAGAAATATCAATAACTTCAGACATGCAGACAACACAACTTTAATGGCAGAAAGCAAAGAGGAACTAAAGAGCCTTTGATGAAGTTGAAAGAGGACAGTGAAAAATCTGGCTTAAAATTCAAATTTAAAAAATGAAGACCATGGCACCCAGTTCCATCACCTCATGGCAAATAGATGGGGAAAAAGTGGAAACAGTGAGAGACTTCATTTTCTTGGGCTCCAAAATTCTTTGGATGATGACTGCAGCCATGAAATTAAAAGACGCTTGCTCCTTGGAAGGAAAACTATTACAAACCTGCTAAGTAACTTCAGTCGTGTCTGACTCTG
>NW_011488872.1:10238-12281 GCF_000754665.1 Bison bison bison
GCTGGTGCACTGCGACGACCCAGAGGGAGGGTATGGGGAGGGAGGTGGGAGGAGGGTTCAGGATGGGGAACACAGGTATACCTGTGGTGGATTCATTTCGATATTTGGCAAAACTAATACAATATTGTAAAGTTTAAAAATAAAATAAAATTAAAAAAAATTAAAAAAAAAAAAAAGAAGAAGGCTGGGCACTGAAGAATTGATGCTTTTGAACTGTGGTGCTGGTGAAGACTCTTGAGAGTCCCTTGGACTGTAAGGAGATCAAACCAGTCAATTCTAAAGGAAATCAACCTTGAATATTCATTGGAAGGACTAATGATAAAGCTTAAGCTCCAATACCTTGGCCATCTGATGTGAAGGGCCAACTCATTGGAAAAGACCCTGCTTCTGGGAAACATTGAGGGCAAGAGGAGAAGGGAGCAACAGAGGATGAGATGATTGGATGGCATCACTGTCTCCATGGACATGATGATCTTGGGCAAACTTGAGGAAATAGTGAATGACAGGGAGGCCTGACATGCTGCAAGTCATGGGGTCACAAAGAGTCAGACATGACTTCATGACTGAACAACAAATTTAAGAAAATTGAAATTGTATCAAGTATTTTTCTAATCATAATGCTATAAGATTAGATAATAACTACAGGGAAAAATTGTAAAAATCACAGACACATGGATGTTAAACAATATACTTCTGAATAACCAAGAGGTTACTGAAGAAATCAAAAATAAAATAAAAAGTACCTAGAAACAAATGACAGTGAAAACATGGCAACTTAAAACCTATGGTATGTAGTAAAAGTAGTGGTAAGAAGGACTATAATAATACAAGTCTACCTCAAGAAGCATGAAAAGTTTGAAATAAACAACCTAACCTTACACCTCGGAGAAGGCAATGGCACTCCACTCCAGTACTCTTGCCTGGAAGATCCCATGGATGGAGGGGCCTGGTGGGCTGCAGTCCATGGGGTCGCTGGGAGTCGGACACGACTGAGCCACTTCACTTTATTTTTTACTTTCATGCATTGGAGAAGGAAATGGCAACCCACTCCAGTGTTCTTGCCTGGAGAATCCCAGGGACGGGGGAGCCTGGTGGGCTGCCGTCTATGGGGTCACACAGAGTCGGACACGACTGAAGTGACTTAGCAACAGCAGCAGTAGCAGCAGCAACCTTACACCTAAAGCAACTAGAAAAATAAGAATAAAAAACCCCTGATAATTAGTAAAATGCAAAAAAAAATTGTAAAGTACAGAGGATAAATAAATGAAATAGAAATGAAGGAGACAATAGAAAATTTCAATAAAAGGTAGTTCTTGAGATGATAAAAAATGGCAAACCACTAGCCAGAATCATCAAGAAACAAAGGAGAATACTCAAACCAATAATATCTGCAATGAAAAATGAGACATTACAACAGAAAATACAGAAATGCAAAGAATCATAACAGATAAATATGAGAAACTATATATCAATAAAAGGGACAAGCTGGAAGAATTGGGCAAATTCTTATAAAAGTATAACCTTCGAAGACTGAACTAGGAAGAAATAGAAAATATAAATAAACCAGTCACAAACGTATTCAAAACTGTAATAAAAAGTCTTCCAACAAACAAAAGCCCAGGGCTAGAAGGCTTCATGGGAAAATTCTAACAAACATTTATAGAGCTAACACATATCCTGCTCAAACTCTTCCAAAAAATTGCAGAGAAAGGAAAACTCCCAATCTCATTTTATGAGACCACCATCGTCCTAATATCAAAACAAGACAAAAGTACCACCAAAAAATAAAATTACAGGCCAATATCACTGATGAACATGCATGGAAAAATCCTTAAAAAAATTCTAGCAAACAGAATCCAATAATGCATTGAAAGGATCATGCACCATGATCAAGTGGAATTTATCCCAGGGATGCTTTAATTTAAAAATGACTGTGCTCATCCGCTAGTCCTTTCTGACTATTTGTGGCCCAATGGATTGTAGCCTGCAAGGATCCTCTGTCCATGGAATTTTCCAGGCAAGAATACTGAAGCTGGTTACCTT
>NW_011488872.1:12381-12845 GCF_000754665.1 Bison bison bison
CTGGCACATGGTTATCAATATTTGTTTTATAAAATAACAAACTTACTTTCAGACCACAATTATGAGTTAAACTTCAATAATTGAATTGTCACAATGATAAACCCTACATGTCCATTCTACTAGAAGCTGAAATTTTTGATGTACTGAGTTTTAAATTTTTAAACTTATTATTATGAAACCAGGAGATCAAACCAGTAAATCCTAAAGGAAACCAACCGTTACTATTCACTGGAAGCACTGACGCTGATACTCAAGCTCCAATACTTTGTTCACTTGATGCGAAGAGCCAACTCATTGGAAAAGACCCTGATGCTGGGAAAGACTGAAGGAAGAAGGAGAAGGGGATGATAGAGTATAAAATGGTTGGAAGGCATCACTGACTCAATAGATATGAGTTTGAATGGACTCTGGGAGATGGTGAAGGGCAGGGAAGCATGGTGTGCTTCAGTCCATGGGGTTGTGAA
>NW_011488872.1:12945-13622 GCF_000754665.1 Bison bison bison
TGAGTGACTGAATAACAATTATGAACATTTGAAACATACAGAAACCTTGAAAATGAACAGACATCAATGTAAGGCTACACAGATCATGAAGAACCAGGAAAACATGACATCATCAAAGAAAGCTAATAAAGCTATAGGAAATGATGCATTGAAATGGAAATCTATGTAGTGTCTAAGAAAGTATTCAAAATAATTATTGCAAAGAAATCAGAGAGATATAAGAAAACACAGAGATATCTCAACAATATCAGGAAAACCACACCTGGACAAAATAATTATGACAAAGAGATGAAAAATTATTTTGAAAGGACATGCACAGACTGAAAGTGAGGGATGAAAAAGATGTTTTGTGCAAAAGAAAACTGGGGTAGCTATAATTATGCCAGAAAAAAATTTTAAAACTTCAATATCATGAAGCCATATATGGCAAGCCCACATCTAACATCATGTCAACAATGAAAAATTGAAAGCTTTTCTTGTACATACAAGATCATGATGCCTACTAGTACTACTTTTATCAACTCAGTTTTGAAAGTCCTATCAGCAGAAATAAGGCAAAAAAAAAAAAAAGTAATAAAAGGCATACAGATGGGAAAGAAAGAAGAAAATATGTCACTATTCAAAATGACATTATTTCCAGAAAACCATAGAGAAGCCATTATAAACTCTTAGAATTA
>NW_011488872.1:13722-14154 GCF_000754665.1 Bison bison bison
AAATTATGTAGTTGCAGAATATAAAATAAATATACAAAAATATATTGTGTTTCTATATATTGATAACAAACTATCAGCAAAAGAAATTAAAAAAAAAAAACCATCCCATTTACAACTACATCTAAAATAATAAAACCTAGGAATAAATGTAAGTGAATTATGTGCACACTGAGAACTATAAGGTATTAATGAATGAAACTGAAGGAGTCTTAAATAATTTAAAAGATATTCTGTGTGTATGGATTCGAATAATTAATATTGTTAAATTACCTATATTATACAAAGCAATCTGTAGATTCAAAACAAACCCTATCAAAATCCTATCACTCCCATTTTTAACAGGAATATAAAAAACAATCTTAAAATTTGTATGACACCACAAAAGACCCTAAATATCCAGGGCAATGTTGAGAGAGAAGAACAAAGCTGGAA
>NW_011488872.1:14254-14550 GCF_000754665.1 Bison bison bison
GGATGTAACACACTTCCTGACTTTAAGCTAGTTCCCAAAGCTATAATAATTAAAGCAGTATGATGTTAATATTTAAAAACACATAGAAAAACTGAAAAGAATATAGAACCCCAAAACAAACCTATGCATATATGGCTAATAAATTGTGACTAGGACCCAAGAATAAATGATGGGGAAAGGACAAACTTGTCAATAAATATTTATGGGAAATCTGAAAAGGTACATGAAAAAGGATGAAATGACTACTATTTATACCATACATAGAAATTAAGTCAAAGTAAATCAAAAACTTGAAA
>NW_011488872.1:14650-15096 GCF_000754665.1 Bison bison bison
CTGGAAGAAAACTTAGGTGGTAAACTTTTTGACATAGATCTGGCAATTATTTATTTAGATATGATAGCAAGGACAAAGAAAACAAATGTAAAAACAAACAAGCAGGGCTACATTAAAACTTTTTTTTTCCACAATAGAGAAAATCCTCAACAAAATGAAAGGCATCTACTAAATGAGAAAAAGATATGTTTAAATCATATATCTGGTAGGGGGGCAATAATAAAAATATATAAAGTTATCATACAGCTCAACAGCAAAAAATTCAGTTAAAATGGGAAGAATATCTAGAAAGATATATTTCAAAGAAGACATATAAATGACCCACAGATGTATGAAAAGATGCTTATATCACTAATCATCAGGGAAATCAAAATCAAAATCACAATGAAATATCACTTCACACTTGCTACAATGGCTACTACTAAAAAGTCAAAAGACAGTAAGTA
>NW_011488872.1:15513-16782 GCF_000754665.1 Bison bison bison
ACACACTGTGGAAAATAGCACAAAGGTCCCTCAAAAAATAAAAAAAAAACTACCATGTAATCTAGCAATTGCACTTCCAGATATTTATCCAAATTTTTCTAAAATACTAATTCAAAGAGATATATATGCATTCTTATGTTCACTGTAGCATTATTCACAATAGTCCATTGATGTATGTATGTATGTATATACATATATATGTATATATGTGTGTATACCGATTTTATTGCATGTTTACATATATTTACACACATATATGTATGTATGTATTTCAGACTTTCAAAAGAATAAAATCTCCAGTTATGTGTCATGGAGATACAATCTATAGCATGTTGAATATAGTTAATAACACTGTAGTGCATAACATTATAGTGTAGTTGCTTAGAAAGTTTCCCCATCTATTTCTCATGAAATGATAGAACCAGAAGCCATGATCTTCGTTTTCTGAATGTTGAGCTTTAAGCCAACTTTTTCACTCTCCACTTTCACTTTCATCAAGAGGTTTTTTAGTTCCCCTTCACTTTCTGCCATAAGGGTGGTGTCATCTGCATATCTGAGGTTATTGATATTTCTCCCGGCAATCTTGATTCCAGCTTGTGCTTCTTCCAGCCCAGTGTTTCTCTTGATGTACTCTGCATTTAAGTTGAATAAGCAGGGTGACAATATACAGCCTTGACGTACTCCTTTCCTATTTGGAACCAGTCTGTTGTTCCATGTCCAGTTCTAACTATTCCTTCCTGACCTATGGGAAAGACTAGAGATCTCTTCAAGAAAATTAGAGATGCCAAGGGAACATTTCATGCAAAGATGGACTCGATAAAGGACAGAAATGGTATGGACCAAACAAAAGCAGAAGAGGTGGCAAGAATACACAGAAGAACTGTACAAAAAAAGATTTTCATGACCCAGATAATTATGATGGTGTGATCACTCACCTAGAGCCAGACATCCTGGAATGTGAAGTCAAGTTGGCCTTAGAAAGCATCACTACGAACAAAGCTAGTGGAGGTGATGGAATTCCAGTGGAGCTATTTCAATTCCTGAAAGATGATGCTGTGAAAGTGCTACAATCAATATGCCAGCAAATTTGGAAAACTCAGCAGTGCCCACAGGACTGGAAAAGGTCAGTTTTCATTCCAATCCCAAAGAAAGGCAATGTCAAAGACTGCTCAAACTGCCACACAATTGCATTCATCTCACATGCTAGTAAAGTAATGCTCAAAATCCTCCAAGCCAGGCTTCAGCAATATGTGAACGGTGAACTTCCAG
>NW_011488872.1:16937-20283 GCF_000754665.1 Bison bison bison
AACATGTGTGCTGCATATAAAAGCCTAACTTCAAATCTGGATACCCACACAGACTGAAATTGAGGGGATGGGAAAAGTTATTCCATGCAAATAGAAATTGAAAGAAGGCCAAAGTAGCAACATTTATATGAGAAAAAAAATAGACTTTAAAATAAAGATTGTTACAAGAGACAAAGTGAAATTGAAAGTCACTCAGTTGTTTCCAACTCTTTGTGACTCCATGGACTACACAGTCCATGGAATTCTCCAGTCCAGAATACTGGAGTGGATAGCCTTTCCCTTCTCTGGGGATCTTCCCAACCTAGGGATTGAACCCAGGTCTCCCACATAGCAGGAGGATTCTTTACCAGATGAGCCACAAGGAAAGTCCTATAACAGACAAAGGAAGTCACAAAATGATGACCGAAAGCATCAACCCAGGAAAAAGATGTAAGAATTGAAAACATATACACACCAAAGAGGACCACCCAAATATATAAGGAATATTAATGAACATAGGAATAGAAATCAACAGTAATATTATAGCATCATAATAGTAGAGGACTTTAACACTCCATTTATATCAATGGACAGAAATCTGAGAGAAAATCAGTAAGAAAACTCTGACCTTAAATGAGACAGTATGTGAGATGAACTTAATTGATATATGTGGAACATCCCATATGAAAGCAGGAGAATATGCATTTTTCTCAAGTACATATGTATGATTCTCCTGGATAGATCACTTCAGTTTAGTTCAGTTGCTCAGTAGTGTACAACTCTTTGTGATCCCATGGAATGCAACACGCCAAGCTTCCCTGTCTATCACTAAAGCTTGGAGCTTGCTCAAACTCATGTCCATAGAGTCAGTGATGCCGTCCAACTATCTCATCCTTTCTCATCCTCTTCTCCTCTTGCCTTCTATCTTTACCATCATCAAGGTCTTTTCCAAGGAGGCAGTTCTTCACATCAGGTGGCCAAAGTATTGGAGCATCAGCTTCAGCATAAGTTCTTCCAATGTATATTCAGGACAGATTTCCTTTCAGATTGACTGGTTTGTTCTCCTTGCACTCCAAGGGGCTCTCAAGAGTCTTCTCTAACACCACAGTTCAAAAGCATAAATTCTTCAGCTCTCAGCACATGCCAAGCTACAAACAAATACTTTGATAAATTTTTAAGAATTTAAATCATATCAAGGGGTTGGCTTCAAAATGACAGAGGAATGGGATGGGGAGACCATGTTCTCCCCCACAAATGTATCAAAACTCATCTGCATGTGGAAAAATTCCCACAGAGTATCTTCTGAATGCTTGCAGAGGACCCCTGATGTCCAGAAAGGAAAACCAATCTCCTCAGAATGAGGTAGGGCAAAAGATAAAGACAAATAAGGAGACAGAGGATTTTTGAACAGAGACCCCTGTCCCAGGGAGGGAGTCATGAAAGAGGAGAAGTTACTACACAATAGGAAACCCATCACAGGCAGGGTAAGGTAGGATTTTTGGATCCTCAGAGGGAAGCACAATGAGGAGAATGGAGAAAACTCACCACAGAGATCACGTGAAATGGAAATTTTCAGCCGAGAAATAGCTCAAATGCTTGTGTCTGCCCACAGCAAATAGGGGCTGGGTGCAGAGGCTTGGGCTTCAGGGGTCACTCTTCAAGAAGAAAACTAAGGCTAACTGCCATGAAGATACTCTGAGGGGGCTAATGTGACACAACAGAGGAACAACAACAACAACAAGACTGGGACCACCAGAGTGAAAAGAGCATTCCCACACAAGGCTCTAATGCCACACTCTAACTCCAAAAGTGCCTGCAGAAACAAGGACCAGGCCCTACTGAATACTGAAGTAGGGGTGAGCAATCTGCAGTGTATGGTCTCAGAGACAGAAGAGCAGGGATGTGATTGCCAAAGGTGGAAGTCAAGGGGTGACACACTCATGGTCCCAGAGAACACAACTACCACCAACCTCTGAGTGTCTGTGTATATCACAACCCACATATTCCTGGGCTCCTCAGTGGCTTGGTTCTGCCAAAGGTGTCACACCCTGGCTCCAATTCCTCTAGGGAAGTACATGATCTGCCTTAGGCTGTGGAGAACCCCTGTGTGACTCAGCCACAGTGAGCACTACCCACACACACTTGTGGCATTTGCAGTATCCCTCCTTCCCTATAGCACAACTAAGCAAGTGAGTCCAAATAAGTGACCACTTTTGCCTCCACATGCCAGGGCAGAGATCAGACACTGGAGAGAGACAAGCAGAGGTGGGACCAAAACCAAAGCAAAAGCATGAGGAAAGTTAAGAAGGGTGAAGATCCAGCAGTTTATATTCTCACAACTAATCTGAAACTGTGCAGTTTAGTGGCAAGAGTAGACCTTAAGAGCAAGTACAAGGGGGAGCTTCCTTCTTGTAACCAAGTACAAGGGGGCCTTCCCTTGTATTTCAGTCAGTACGGAATCTGCCTGCAATGCAGGAGACCTGGGTTCTATCCTTGGGTCAGGAAGATCCCCTGGAGAAGGAAATAGCAACCCACTCCAGTATTCTTGCCTGGAGAATAAGAGGAGCCTTGCAAGTTACAGTCCATGAGGTCACAAGAGTCAGACATGACATAATGACTAAATCACCACCACCACAAGGGAGAGAAAGGGAAGATCTGAGTATGAACTGATTCCACACTGCCCTCAACATGTCCAGAGATCTTCCTAGTTATATTGGAAGACTTTTTGTTTGGCAAATTGACTGGAGCAGGAAAACGGAGGAATCACTCTTGGACATCCCTCTAACTACCACTCTATATATACCTCCTGCTCTATGTTTTCCTATTTTTTTCTTATATTGTCCAAATATGGTTGTTTATTACTCTTTTAATTTTAATTTTTATAATAAATTTTTACCTTTAAAAAAGACAAATCATTTTAAAATAAATTTCATATTTTTAAATTTTTGTGTCTGATTATTGTTTTTTATTTCATATTTAAAGTCTTTTTTTTCTATATTTATAGTTTTTGTTTTTTGATCTTTTATTTTTAATTTTGTATTTTGGGGACTCTAAATTTTAGTACCCATTTTCACTTAGGGGTTTGATTATTGACTTGACTGCTATCTTCTTGTTTGACTTTTCGTTTCCTCCTTCTCATCTCCTTTCTCCATATTCTGCTTTCTATATAAGATTGTGAATCTGTTTTGGTGTTCTGCTCTTTAGAGAGCTGTTTTATCATTAATCTAGGGATTTTTTTCTTCTGTGCTATGCGGCTTCATAAGTTTTGATACTATATAAGAGGTTGGTCCTGAACTCCAAAAGCAATAGACTCAAGTACAGGACTTTGGATCATCAGAGAACTCCTGATTTCATGGAACATTAATAG
>NW_011488872.1:22838-25022 GCF_000754665.1 Bison bison bison
AAGAGACCAATCACAACACAGACATCAAAACTTTAATAAAAACTCTTCTGTCTAACAAAAACCCAGGGCCGTTTGGCTTCACAGTTGAACTTTATCAAAAGTTTAGAGAAGAGCTAACACCTATCATGTTCAAACTCTTCCAGAAAATTTCAGAGGAAATAAAACTCCCAAACGTGTTCTACAAGGCTACCATCACCTTAATATCAAAACCAGACAAAGATGCCACAGAAATAGAAAATTAAAGGCCAATAACGTTGATGAACATAGATGCAAAAATCCTCAACAAAATTCTGGCAAACAGAATCCAGCAACATATTAAAAAAGATCATATATCATGATCAATTGGGTTTTATCTCAGGGATGTAAGGATTCTTCAAATTATGCAAATCAATAAATGTGATATGCCATAATAACAAACTGAATGATAAAAAGCATATAATCATCTTAACAGATGCAGAGCAAGCTTTTGACAAAGTTCAACATCAATTTATTATTATTTTTTTAAAAATCTCTTTAGAAAATCAGCATAGAAGGAAAATACCTCAACATAGTAAAGTCCATATACAAAAAACGTAGCAAATATTATCCTCAATGGTGAAAGCCTGAAAGCATTTCTTTTAAAATCAGGAACAATATAATGGTGCTTACTCTCACCACTATTATTCACCATAGTTTTGGAAGTCCCAGCCACAGCAATCAGAGAAGAAAAAGAAATAAAAATAATCCAGATTGGAAAAGAAGAAGTAAAATTCTCAGTCTTTGCGGGTGATATGATTCTTTACATAGAAAATCTTAAAGATGCCACCAGAAAATTGCTAGGGCTAATCAATGGATACAGTAAAGTCATAGGATACAAAATTAATACACAGGAATCACTTTCACTTCTATACACTAACAATGAATAACCAGAAAGAGAAATTAAGGAAACAATCCCATTCACTATTGCAACTAAAACAATAAAAGACTTAGTGATACATTTACTGAAATAGACAAAAGACCTGTATGGAGAAAACTATAAGACACTCATGAAAGAAATTAAAGATGACACAAACAGATGGAGAGATATACTTTGGATTGGAAAAATCAAAATTGTGAAAATGACTATTATACCCAAAGCAATCTACATATTCACTGCAATCCCTATCAAACTACTGATGATATTTTTCACAGAGCTAGAACAAATGATTATAATTTTTGTATGGAAACACAAAAGACCTCAAGTAGTCAAAGCAATCTTAAGAAGGAAGAATGGAGCTGGAGGAATCAACCTTACAGACTTTAGCATATACTACAAAGCTACAGTCATCAAGACAGTTTGGTACTTATACAAAAACTGAAATATACTTCAGTGAAGCAAAATAGAAAATTTGGAGGTAAATCCACACACCTTTTAGCACCTTATCTTTGATAAAAGACACAAAAATATACAATGAAGAAAATACAGCTTCTTCAATAAATGGTGGTGAGAAAATTGGGCAGATACATATAAAAAATAATGAAATTATATCACTTCATAACTCCATACAGAAAAATTAACTCAAAGTAGATTAAAGACCTAAATATAAGACCAGAAACTCTAAAAAACTTAGAGGAAATCATAGGCAGAACAATCGTTCACATAAATCTCAGCAAGATTGTCAATAACCCATCTCCTAGATAAATGGAAATAAAAACAAAAAAATAAAAAGTGGGATCTAATTAACCTTGAAAGTTTCTGCAAAATTGTTGGGGTCCTTTAATGGACTTGAATCTGGTGGTCCAGAGTCGATGATAAGAATATGAAAGAGAGAGAGAAAGAAATAAAGAAAGAAAGACACAGAGACCCAAGCTCTGATGGAGCGAAGGTATTTTCATAGAAGAAATGCAGGCTTATATATCTTTAGTAAGATAATTACTCAGCTATTACACAGGATGAAATTTTATCAATAGCCACAATATGGACAGACTAATACAAGGTCACTGACGCTGAAAAGAATCACTGAAGGGAGTTACTGAAAGGAATCCAGACCAGATCACATCAGATCAGTCGCTCAGTCATTTCCGACTCTTTGCAATCCCATGAATTGCAGCACGCCAGGCCTCCCTGTCCATCACCAACTCCCAGAGTTCACTCAGACTCATGTCCATTGAGTTGGTGATGCCATCCAGCAATCTCATCCTCTGTCATCCCCTTCTCCTCCTGCC
>NW_011488873.1:0-324 GCF_000754665.1 Bison bison bison
GCCCCCACATGTTCTGAATGGTAAAGAAGAACCTCCATACCCAACCACCCGAAAAGGTAAACCGGCCAAGGACTCACTGATATCTTCGATGACCACGGTGTTATCCATTGAAACATAAACAGCCAAGGAATTCCATTCGTCAAATAAAGCAAGTTTTCTGCAAAGCAACATACAATGAAGTCACAATTGGGGAAGATGGACATCTCGACAGAAAATAGTACCATCTATGTATGTCCAATGTTCCAGAAGTTACCGAATGCTGAGCCACACAGAAGTAGTTCTCTCTGTGGGATTCAGGTCAGGTCTGGCTCCTTTGACCGAGCT
>NW_011488873.1:424-826 GCF_000754665.1 Bison bison bison
CTTACTTTGAAGGCGTCGACATAGACGGGGTTGATTTGGTTTATGCCTAGGCGGAGGGGCACAATGAGCAGCAAGGGTTTCCAGGCCGTGCAGCAGGCCGAGGGGCCCTTACTTTGGTTGGAAGCAGTCAGAGACTCCAGGGGCCTCTCAGCAGGTGTGTCAGCACTCAAGGACAGGGTACGGCACATTTTTTCTAGAAACAGAAGACAGGGCTAGGTAAAAAAGGGGTACCCGGCCCTAAGAGATGCACCATGGGCAAGACTAAGGGAGACCTGATGTGACAGTCCCCACCTGGAAGGCCCTTCCCGCTGCCACCCGGGCCCTGCTGCCCTACTTGCTACAGGAAGCCCCGGGTACTCGTCCAGCCCTTACTTCTCTTCCTTCTGACAAATGAACACTCCT
>NW_011488873.1:4858-5867 GCF_000754665.1 Bison bison bison
AGTCTTTTTAGGGAAAAAAAAAAGAGTTAAAATCATGTTTATAACCATTTGTTATCTCTGCAGTCTTACTCTGACTACAAGGTTAGAAGGAAAACAAAGGCATTACATCCAGAAAGTGGGAACGATCAGGTCAGAATATTCCCAAGTATCTTTAATATTGATGACCAAGACATCTGGAAACGGATTTCTTTCAGAGACTCAGTGGGTGTAAAGTAAAAACAAGACAAGAAGTTGACCAAAAAATTGACTTTGCCCATGAGCTGGAGTTGGATAAATATTACTTGAAAACAGGGACACAAGGCCTTTCTGGTCAGCTATTCAGTGACCAGGATGTCACCTCAAAACCCAGCAGTATATCCAGGTCTCACTCAGACACTGTAGTGTCTCACGTCCACACAAACACCAATGGCTTTGGTTTGTATATTCCAGTAGCACTGACAAGAGTCTCATGGGGGGTGAGGGGAAGTGCCATCCTGACACACCAGTATTTCCAGGGGAATAAAAACAATTTGCAACTAAGAAGGTTTTTTAAAGAAATGCACACTGCCATTTTTTACACAGCCTTTTTAAAAGGCCACACTGAGCTTTGGAAAAACAAATACCTTTGCTATCAGGTGTTGAAGGTTTCCTTATGACCAAAACTAAAATAATTACACCTGTAGAGATCTGACCTATGCCTCAGGCACAGCCCCCCAGTTCTACAGGGGCTGCTTATGACTTGCTGAGGACAACTCTGAAAAAACTCTCATCATCACCTCTGTGGACAGGACACACTGTTCCCATTCCCTCAGCTCTAGGAACTCTGTCTAATGGGACAGATTTCTGAGACTTAGTTGGCTTCCAAGACAGAAATTTCTCTCCTGAGGTTTTAGAAAGTGTTTGAATTCACAAGTGAAATCTACTGGAAGGCAAAGGCCATTATCTCCAGAGTCTTTAATTCTCTTTGCTTTTTTTTTTTTTTTAGAATTTTTTTCAATAGGGGAACAATTTTTATTATTTATTTTTAAAC
>NW_011488874.1:0-973 GCF_000754665.1 Bison bison bison
AAATATAATACTGTGTGTCAGTTATAATTCAATAAAAGAGATTTAATAGCAGCAGCAGTGTGTGTGTGTGTATACCAAACACAGGACCCATAGTGTTTGTATGTTTCCTTGTGCTTCTGAACTAATCAAGTGGGATTTCAGAGAATCTGAAACGTGCAGAGAGATATATACAGGAGACACTGTAGATGCTCACTCTCAGTATGGTGGTATATGGGATTCCCACACAGTTCCCCTGCATCCATATACACACACCTGCACACGTTAGCTGGGGCCACCTTTCTTCCCTCAAGAGCACACTTGATCACCGTTTCCTGTGAATGCCTACTTTTCATGCCATTTTGCCGACTCTCTTTACAGCATGGATGCTCTGATGTTCAAAATATTTGCTTACATAAATTTCAACCATTAGCTGCATGCAATGCAGAAGATGCAGTTGTTGTCTCAGTCCCTCTCTTCACACCCAGAAATACACTGTTAGTAGGTCCTCCTTCTCTGTGCACATGGTACAAACGTGTATCAATGTTCACCTACAGATTTTAGCTCATCCATTATCAGTAGCAAATGCTGTGTTCATGACAGGAGCTATCATTTCCCTAATAGAGCCACGTGTGTACGACTTTGTTCACACATACCACTCATCGATCTAATATGAAGTAGATGATGGCCACACAGACATACTTTGGGCATCACCAGCACAAACTTATTCCTGGTCGAGGTTCCGAGTCTTGTGCTCCGGGGAACTCTGTGTTCTGGCTCTCAGAGCACAGGTGTCATGTGACGACTCAGCAAAAGGGAGAAGGAGAAACTGGTGAGTGAGCCACTGCAGTCTCCCTGCATCAGCCCATCACACAAACTCAGGGATGTCTGAGTTACCTCAGCCCCAACCGGTGAGCTCCCCATACCACAAGGCACACGTACATGCACCTGATGCTGGCAAAGACTGAAGACAAAAGGAGAAGAGGGCAGAAGAGGA
>NW_011488874.1:3524-6075 GCF_000754665.1 Bison bison bison
CTCCAGCTCTGTGTGCTGCTGAGTGGTGCTGAGACGGGGTTCTGCCAACCCCATTTTCACTCTGCCATCTGGCTCCCTGGGAGGGTCGGCCAGCAGGGTTGGTGGGGGGCGACAGGTGATCTGGAAGCAAGACAACTGGCTGTACCTTCCTGTCTGTTCCTGCTCCTCTCAGGGTCACCCCCATGACTGCCCTTTCACACAACAGGGATAGGGACGTGTGACTTCAGTAGGAGCAATTGGTCCATAATGTGGCTCACCTCCAAACTCCAAGGGCTGTCTCCATGGCTGCCCACAGAAAGACCAGCATCAGTAAACTGGGGAACTCTCTCCTAAGGGATCTGAGCCCTGGGGGAAGTTGTTGGGGAGGACAGGGTAGAAGGGCCTCCTCTCAGATCCTGACCCTGTGGTGCAGGCTCATCAGTTTTTCCCAACTTCACTGTGAGGAGTCTCAGTTTCATGCACCCTTCCCCTGACATCCTTGAGGAACCTCACAGAGCTGGACAGCACCTTTCCTCAGAAGTCTGAGCCCAAGCTCTGAGGCCTCCTCTTCCAAAGTCATGGGTTCTAGGAGCTGAGGTATCTTCCAGAGTTTTTTCCAGAAAGACCAGTGCCCCAATCTTCCTACCAGGGTGCCCTCCTTCTGGTCCCATTGCTCCCTTTTTGTCTTTTTTGGACTCCAGATAATTCTATCAAGCTCCCTCTAATGAAAATAATAAGTGGACCCTGCCTAATATTCAGGTGAGTTGTGCTGTCTTTGTTTTTTAAGGTCTTTCCTTTTGCTTTGGTTCTGTAAAGCCTTACTGTTACTGCTTGTGTGTGTATTTGCATATCTCATGTGTGTGTGTGCACACGCATCTGAGTATGAGTCTGTCTGTGTGTGTGTGAACGTATTATGCTTGGAGTTTAGCACATTGAGGTGACATTTTCCCTCACGTTGGAAATTTTCTATTTGTGAAATTGTCGGCTCTTTGCTCCTTCTGTATGCATGTTCTGTATCCCCTCTCTCTCTTCAATTGACCATCTCTTATGTGGCTAGGTGTACACACATTTTAAAAGTGAATATTTCCTTTTCTGAATAAAAATGTACCTCAGAAGACATGCCAAACATTTCAAATGTATCCTCGCTGCATTCTATGCAATGGTATGGAACCATTTTCTACACTTGCTTTCTGTTTGTTCATGTAGCCTAATGTTTCCTATTCCTTTCCTATCCCCTCAGCATCTTTGTAAAATTAAGATTTTGGTGCCTGTGGACATGTAAATGTGTGATCCCCGTACTGACTTACAAAGTGATTTGAAAAGTAACGTCTGCCCTCACCACACATTTCCATCCTTGTTCCTCTTCTGTTTCTGATGGAACCATGTCATGACATGCGTGTTTGCCTTTCTAGACTTTTCCACTGCATTTACACGTCTTTCATGTCCTCTGGTAAGTTGTATAGCATCAGACTTGTTGATTGGAGAAATAAAAGCTCTGTGCCATCATGTTCTTGGGTCCCTCACCTAAGGCACAACTGGAATAGAACAAGAGGTGCACCGGGACCTAGGAACTTGAAGCTTGTGCATTTGAGAGCTTTACCTCTCCATGTTCTCAAATTGACAGTGAAGTTCTGGCAGCAGGGCGACTGTTAATACGGCCTCCGGTCTGTTGTCCTCTGTGCATTCTGTCTCTACAGACATGTTTGATTTGATTGTGAACTGAAACATTGGATGCATGTTCATTTTTCCAAGCCCTCTGAAAATTCAGGCTACTTTAAAGGTTAGTTCAAAGTTCTGTTGTTAACACATAGTTCCTCCTGTGCATAAGGTGATCCATACTGACAAGTCATTATCTACCTTGTTGTCATTTGTCATCCACCTTACCTGTAAGAGTATTGCACACCAGTTAGTGCAAAATATGAAAAGAAATTCTTCTGCATGTCTGTGTACCAAACCTGAATGGAAGGTATTTGGGCAATGTGCCAAAGCGAATGCTGGGAGGGACATTTAATGCGTAATATTGTCACTTAACACCCTTCCCTTCTGATGGTCCCGCTTAAGGAGCATTGCTGTAGTAATCAGAAAAAAAGAACTACAATTGGCATCTTGGTTGTGCAGTGAAAGCACTCAAAGAAAGTGTTTCATTCTTGAAAGAATGTACACAAAAGTAAATACGAGAGAATACTGAAGTAGGTCGTACAATTTTTAGAAACTTTGTAGTATATAGCACAGTTCAGTTCAATTCAGTCGCTCAGTCGTGTCCGACTCTTTTCCACCCCATGAATCGCAGCACGCCAGGCCTCCCTGTCCATCACCATCTCCCGGAGTTCACTTAGACCCAAGCCCATCGAGTCAGTCCATCCAGCCATCTCATCCTCTGTCGGGCCCTTCTCCTCCTGCCCCCAATCCCTCCCAGCAACAGAGTCTTTGCCAATGAGTCAACTCTTCGCATGAGATGGCCAAAGTACTGGAGTTTCAGCTTTAGCATCATTCCTTCCAAAGAAATCCCAGGGCTGATCTCCTTCAGAATGGACTGGTTGGATCTCCTTGCAGTCCAAGGGACTCTCAAGAG
>NW_011488874.1:7269-24553 GCF_000754665.1 Bison bison bison
GAAAAGAAATGCAAAAAAGCAAAATGGCTGTCTGGGGAGGCCTTACAAATAGCTGTGAAAAGAAGAGAAGTGAAAAGCAAAGGAGAAAAGGAAAGATATAAGCATCTGAATGCAGAGTTCCAACGAATAGCAAGAAGAGACAAGAAAGCCTTCCTCAGCGATCAATGCAAAGAAATAGAGGAAAACAACAAATGGGAAAGACTAGAGATCTCTTCAAGAAAATTAGAGATACCAAGGGAACATTTCATGCAAAGATGCCCTCGATAAAGGACAGAAATGGTATGGACCTAACAGAAGGAGAAGATATTAAGAAGAGGTGGCAAGAATACACAGAAGAACTATACAAAAAAGATCCCCACGACCCAGATGATCACGATGGTGTGATCACTGACATCCTGGAATGTGAAGTCGAGTGGGCCTTAGAAAGTATCACTACAAAGAAAGCTAGTGGAGGTGATAGAATTCCAGTTGAGCTATTTCAAATCCTGAAAGATGATGCTGTGAAAGTGCTGCACTCAATATGCCAGCAAATTTCGAAAACTCAGCAGTGGCCACAGGACCGGAAAAGGTCAGTTTTCATTCCAATCCCAAAGAAAGGCAATGCCAAAGAATGCTCAAACTACCGCACAATTGCACTCATCTCACACGCTAGTAAAGTAATGCTCAAAATTCTCCAAGCCAGGCTTCAGCAATATGTGAACCGTGAACTTCCTGGTGTTCAAGCTGGTTTTAGAAAAGGCAGAGGAACCAGAGATCAAATTGCCAACATCCGCTGGATCATGGAAAAAGCAAAAGAGTATACAGCACAGGTATAGCTAGAATAAAAATTCTAGAGTCCTTGGACTGCTGTGCCTACATTAAGTATTCCTAGGTGATTAGTTTACTGGTGCTGAATAGTTTTGCTATTTTAGGATTGTGAGCATCATTTTACATTTTCCCAAGTGTCCTTTTAAAATCACAAACTAGAAGGAGCTGAGAATAACATCTACCCTGGAAGCAGAATCATGTGCATGCATGTGTAGGGGCAGAAAGCGTGGATGATATGCAACCATATAGGGTATCTTAGGTCTCTAATGTCATGCTGAGAGGGAGAAAGTGTGTGTAAGTGCATGTATGTGTATCTTGTGGTATGGGAAGCTCACCGGTTGGGGCTGAGGTAACTCAGACATCCCTGAGTTTGTGTGATGGGCTGATGCAGGGAGACTGCAGTGGCTCACTCACCAGTTTCTCCTTCTCCCTTTTGCTGAGTCGTCACATGACACCTGTGCTCTGAGAGCCAGAACAGAGTTCCCTGGAGCACAGGACTCAGAACCTCGACCAGGAATAAGTTTGTGCTGGTGATGCCCAAAGTATGTCTGTGTGGCCATCATCTACTTCATATTAGATCGATGAGTGGTATGTGTGAACAAAGTCGTACACACGTGGCTCTATTAGGGAAATGATAGCTCCTGTCATGAACACAGCATTTGCTACTGATAATGGATGAGCTAAAATCTGTAGGTGAACATTGATACACGTTTGTACCATGTGCACAGAGAAGGAGGACCTACTAACAGTGTATTTCTGGGTGTGAAGAGAGGGACTGAGACAACAACTGCATCTTCTGCATTGCATGCAGCTAATGGTTGAAATTTATGTAAGCAAATATTTTGAACATCAGAGCATCCATGCTGTAAAGAGAGTCGGCAAAATGGCATGAAAAGTAGGCATTCACAGGAAACGGTGATCAAGTGTGCTCTTGAGGGAAGAAAGGTGGCCCCAGCTAACGTGTGCAGGTGTGTGTATATGGATGCAGGGGAACTGTGTGGGAATCCCATACCCCACCCTTCTGAGAGTGTGTATCTACACTGTCTGTTGTTGTTGTTCAGTCAGTCAGTCGTGTCAGACTCTTTGCCACCCCATGGACTGCAGCATTCCAGGTTTCCCTGTCCTTCACCATCTCCCGGAGCTTGCTCAAACTCATGTCCTTTGAGTCAGTGATGACATTCAACCATGTCATCCTCTGTTGTCCCCTTCTCCTCCTGCCTTCAATCTTTCCCAGCATCAGGGTCTTCTTCAAAGAGTTGGCTCTTCGCATCAGGTGGCCAAATTATTGGAGCCTCAGCTTCAGCACCAGTCCTTCCAATGAATATTCAGGATTGATTTCCTTTAGGATTGAATAGTTTGGTCTTCTTGCAATCCAACAGACTCTCAGGAGTCTTTTCCAAAACCACAGTTCTTTGGCATCTGTTGGCACAGTTCAAAAGCATCAGTTCATTAGCCCTCAGCCTTCTTTATGGTTCAACTCTCACATCCATGTATGACTACAGGAAAAACCATAGCTTTGCCTAGACGGACTGTTGTTGGCAAAGTAATGTCTCTGCTTTAAAATATGCTGTCTAGGTTGGTCATAGCTTTTCTTCCAAGGAGGAAGTATATTTAATTGCATGGCTGCGGTCACCATCTGCAGTGATTTTGGAGCCCAAGAAAATAAAGTCTGTCACTATTTCCATTGTTTCCCCATCTATTTGCCATGACGTGATGGGACCGGATGCCATGATCTTTGTTTTTTGAATGTTGAGTTTTAAGCCGGCTTTTTCACTCTCCTCTTTCACTTTCATGAAGAGGCTTCTCAGTTCCTCTTCGCTTTCTGCCATAGGGGTGGTGTCGTCTGCGTATCTGAGGTGATTGATATTTCTCCCAGCAATCTTGATTCTAGCTTGTGCTTCATCCAGCCCAACTTTTCGCCAGATGCACTCTGCATACAGTGTCTGGTCTCTGATGTTTCAGGGTCTGTGAAAGCCCACTCGGTATTAGTTTAGAAGCCCAGGAAAGCATACAAGCAAACACTATGGGTCCCGTGTGTGGTACACACACACACACACACACACACACACACGCATGCACGCACATAAGCATATGCACACTAGTGCTATTAAAGCTCATTTATTAAATTGTGACACACAGTATTATATCCATTTCAGGTGCTGCTACTGCTACTGCTAAGTCGCTTCAGTCGTGTCCGACTCTGTGCCACCCCATAGACGGCAGCCCACCAGGCTCCCCCATCCCTGGGATTCTCCAGGCAAGAACACTGGAGTGGGTTGCCATTTCCTTCTCCAATGCATGAAAGTGAAAAGTGAAAGGGAAGTCGCTCAGTCGTGTCCAGCGCTCAGCGACCCCATGGACTGCAGCCTTCCAGGCTCCTCCATCCATGGGATTTGCCAGGCAAGAGTACTGGAGTGGGGTGCCATTGCCTTACGTGCAGGACTTAGTAATTCTGTGTTTTTATACATTACTCCGTGATCCCCACGACAAGTCTAGTTACCTCCTGCTACCATACAGAGTTATTACAGTGTGATTGACTATATTCTCTATCCTGTACATTACATCCTGGGGACTTTTGATTCATTGCTTTTGCTTTTGGCCTCTATCCAGAAACATCACTGTCATTCCCAATGTCAAGGAGCTTATGGCTTGTGTTTCCTTCTAGGACTTTTATGGTTTCAGGCCGTGCATTTAATCCATTTTTGTGTAAGAAAATGGTCCAGTTTGATCCTTTTGCATGTAGCTGTCCAGTTTCTCCAACAGCACCTGTTGAACAGGCCATCTTTTCCCTGTCATGTACCCTTGCCTCCTATGACGTAGATGAATTGACCATATACACCGGGCTCTGTTCCTAGGCTCCCTCTTCTGTTCCACTGGTCTGTGTGTCTGTTTTCGTGCCAATACTATACCTGTTTGATGATGGTAGCTTTGTAGTGTCATCTGAAATCATGGGGCCTGATTCCTGAGGCTCTCCCCTTCTTTCTCAATTTATGGCAACTGCAGCAGTTGCCTGTGGCAGACTGAACTTGACCAGAGGCAGCCACTTCCCAAGTTTCTAGCAGAGCTGCCTAAGTTTATTTTGCTCTGTGTAACTAGGAGGGACTCTCCCTGACAGGCGCCAGCTGCTCCCCACCCCCCAGTGCAGGAGGCTGTTTGGAGCAGAGAGACATCCAGAACTGTGGTCCACATTTGGTATCACCTAGGGTAAGTCACTCAAGCTTGTTTTGCATTACATTTGTTTGTTCGATATTTGATAATACCTGCTGTGATAATCAGAGATCTGTTCCATCCTATAGTCACCCTAAGGTATGAGAAAGATGATTTTTTTTAACACTGCATAGCCACTATCTTCTTTACACTATGGTGAGGGAAAAAAATTGGTTAAGATGAAATGTCTGAAATTCCAAAACTGGTTCTTTTTGCATAGGCAGTTGGAAAAAAATTGGCCTGATGAAATACTTTTTTCAGAATTCTGACACTGAGAAAATAAAAATATTTCCGGGAGAAAGCATAAAGTTAATTGAGTAAATTTAACTTTCCCCCACTGTTATTTTTGGCTATGTGTTTGTCAGGTGAATTGCCACGACACGTGTGGTCATGATTCCCTGTCTTTCCATTTTCACGTTGTTTGTTTTTAATAAGAGGAATCTTTGTTTTAAAAAGTAGAGGAAATTGTTGAACTTCACCCTTTTGTTTTTGCCCTGCAGGAATTAGTTGCTGTTCTTTGTGTGTGTTTGTATTTGTCTTGTGTGTAAGTGTGCTGGCTATGGGAAACTCAAATTTGTTTCCTGAATGCAGCCCCTTGAGGTGCATTCTCCAGAATGGGACCATTTTGGGTAATAATCCTTCTGAGTTAACTTGTAAATGAGCACCACTTAACTGACTCAAAACTAACAGCTCTTACAAATTAAATACTTCCTAACATTTAGAAAATTGACCAAAATGAATGTCAAACCTCTTGATCTGGGAAATATTCAGTACTGAATTGATATCTGGTATTGAAGCTAGCTTAAGTTTGTTGGTTTTCTAAATGTAACACAACTGTTGTACTTAGGTTTGTTAGAGATCAAATAAGACCTTATATCTGTTGCAAATGTGTCAGCAAGAAAATATCAGTAACTTGATATGATGAAATATTAAGTCTACCTAAAATAGCTTTCTCCAAGTTTCTTTCAAGTTTTGGAAACTTGAAAGTGATCCAAGTTAAATGGCAAGAATTCATTGACTATCTGGGCCACACTTCAAATAGGATAAAATATTGGAACATTGGTTGCTGGACAAATCTAAGTTTACCAACCTCTGCCTTCTTAGGAGAGGAAAACTAAAGCCTAAGTTTCCAATCAGAAAATACTGGTACGACAAACAGTTCACAATTACTTGCCTCTTAGTTTTCAATAAAAATTAAGGTGTTTAAGAGTTGAGGATTTGAATCTAAATATGTAATTAAAGCTACTAAGAATAAAGGAAAAAATGTCAGTATATAGTAGGGAAGTAGGATATATGTTTTGAGTAAAAAAAGGAGTTTTATACATGGTCAGGCTGAGATTAGATTAAACTTTTGCAAATGGATCTCACTAATATCTGTGGATAATTTGCAAAAAAACATGGAGAACTGCTATGTACTGCTATGTTATCACATTAAATTGGAAAAACTCAGAATTAAACTCTTTACATATAATACACAAACATAATTATGCTAAAATATTCATAGAAAAATGACAAGAGGGAAATTCTCCAGATTTTAATGCTGACTCTCTTTGAATGGTGAATGATTTTGCTTTCCTCTTTCAAATTTTCTGCATGTATAAGATTTATAATAGAAAAAGCAAGCATTGGGCCAGGGACTAATAGCATGGGATGTTTGGAATTGCAGACTTGATGCCAGATGCTGTTTTTTTGCTTTTGTTTCTGTTTTTGTTTTGCTTTAAAAGGGCAGTCATTCTTATGGCTGAAACAATTTTCCCAAAGAGATCAGCTTCAGCATTATAGCTCAGTAGTGTCCTCCTGACATACAGTTCTGACATGTGCCTCCTTGTCAGAAAATAGTTGCCTATGATCTGCCAATTAAGGATTTCTCCTTTGTTGCCAGAATAAGCACTGCTTCAGAAACTTATACTTCTGGAAAGTTTCTGTGCAGCCAGCACTAGAGAAAAATGCTGTTGCTTAAAGGAGATTTAATCTCCCAAGATGAGATAATACCAACATGTATTTTCAGAGGAGGTTCCTTTGACCCTATAGTCATGAGCATTTCAGGTTTCCTCCAAAACTTTCAACCACTAAGCAAAGATCCACATCAGGAGGAGCAACTTAGAGGAATCTGGGCTCAATTACTTTACAAGATTGCTAGTGAAGATGTAGGTGATGGCAGTATTAACTAATCTCACTGCATTTATCCTTCAGTCATTCATTTATTAAGTATTTATTGAGTGCCAGATCTTTTTTTTTTCTTTATACCCACTTTTTTCCTTTTTTTTTTATAATTTTATTTTATTTTTAAACTTTACATAATTGTATTAGTTTTGCCAAACATCAAAATGAATCCGCCACAGGTATACATGTGTTCCCCATCCTGAACCCTCCTCCCTCCTCCCTCCCCATACCATCCCTCTGGGTCGTCCCAGTGCACTAGCCCCAAGCATCCAGTATCGTGCATCGAACCTGGACTGGCATCTCGTTTCATACATGATATTTTACATGTTTCAATGCCATTCTCCCAAATCTTCCCACCCTCTCCCTCTCCCATAGAGTCCATAAGATCTTGTGCCATAATTTATGTAACCTTTAGATTATATTTGCATTGTCTTACAGTGACCAATGACCTTGTTTGACCAAGTGTTTTGAGACTTTTTGACAAATTTCCCAAATGTCAAAATCTAATTAAATTTCTTTTGACGTCCAGCTGACTTTAAGGTTCTTTAGGGAGCTCTTAAGGCATCTGGAGGAATATTGAATTAGTTTCATTTGATATGTTGAACTACGTGGGAAGCATTTTCAAAGCCTTCCAAGATTATACTGTATGGGTGAAAGTGAAAGTGAAGTCACTCAGTCGTGTCCAACTCTTCGCGACCCCATGGACTGCAGCCTACCAGGCTCCTCTGCCCATGGGATTTTCCAGGCAAGAGTACTGGAGTGGGTTGTCATTGCCTTCTCCGACTGTATGGGTAAAGTTTACTATATGTCCCGGTATAATCTATCAGCCATAGTTCTGATTCTACCACAGCAACTTGATTCAGCTTCTTTGTCAACACATTGTGATCAGATCTTCAACCTTGCCTTTTAAGTTTTTAATAGACAGTTAAGCTGTGCTTTGCAAAACTGCTTAATCTTCATGCAAATTCATAGGAAGGTCTTTTAAACAAACATAGGTCAGATATATCGCTGAATTTGGTTAAGAAATTTTTATCAAACTGGTGGGAGAAGCAAATTTTCCCTCTCACTGGCAGCCACAATGGACCTAAGGCTGTCTGCAGCAGAATCAGCAGAGTGACAAGACAATCTTACAGTGACACTCACCCTTGAAGGGAGAGGGGATTTTGACTGTGTTATATGCTAGTGCTTAAGAATGAACAGTGAAAGAGGAACTGTTAGCTGCTTAATTAAGTGAGTTAGGAAGTGCTGGCTTTCGAAAAACCTGGTTTTCATAAAATACAATGAAAGCCTAAAACCAAGGATTGCTTACTTTGCCCCTTGAAATAACACAGCTCTATTGAGAACAGTCCTTTGGGGGCATGAAGGTAAAATGAGAAAAAGTAAGCAACTCAGGGCAAGCGGTGATGCTTTTAGAGCAAAAAGAGGACGGCCCTCCATTACCAAATACCATTTTTCCAGGGTCTTTGTGACATGTGTTGTTCTTACCCCAGTTCTGGCTCCTTTTCACTTTGATGAGACTAACAGAAGGACTGGTTACTGAGTCAACTGGTGTATATGATTATAATGGTTAAGGTCTCTGTCTGGAATATTACTGATTTTGATCTATGTTCTCCAGATATTCAGAAGCCATGCCCCTCAAGTTACTCATGACCTAAAATAATTTGGTATATTATACTTTTGCAAGTCTGGCTACCAGACAACACGTCTCCCCAGACTGGTTTTCAGGCTTATTCTCCTGAATTCAGGTCCAGGCTGGTTTTCAGGCTCATTCTCCTAAATCTTTTATACAAAATCTTTCTTATATAAAACTCGAATTGAGGACTTGGAACTTGGGAGTATTTACAACTTGATATCAATTCCCCAGTCAAGGTAGGACTATGCCCCACTTCAACAGGAAACAGCTAGACAGGTTGTTGCCACATTCCCTGAAAGACTTGGGGAAGGATGAAATGGAATTGGAGGTTGAAACCCAGACACCCTAAACACAAATTCCTCTGCCGAGTTTAAACATACTCATGTGTTATCCTCAAGACTGAGGAGTATCAAAGAAAAGGGGAGAATTGTAACAGAACCCAGTGAGTTCAGCCCCTAGCACAGCAGCCGTTGCTCTCTCTGCATTATTACTCTGCACCCTGTTACCAGGCAATGGGTCCTTCTCAGCCATTGGTCAGTGTCACAGTGGGCGGAGCCCACTGGCAACCGACTGTCAATGAGTGATAGTTAGTGGCCCTGATCAGCCACTGGTCGGTACCACAGTGGTCCTGCTCAGCCGTTGGACAATGCAGCAGTGGCCCCCGCTCACAAGCTACCAACTGTTAAGAAAGGATGCTTAGTGACGATTCAGACAACAGTGGAGTGGTGGTCAGTGAAGTGAAGAGTGAGGTAAGAGGCAGATCTGGGCCTTCTCCCTGAGGCCCTCCAGCTCACCTGGCCTTAGCTGGAATCTCAGAGAACAGGCTGGGGGCTCTGTGTCCTATATGGCTCCAGAGCCCTCACCAAGGCCCCCCACTAGCCTTTGAGGCAAGCAGTGAACCTCTCCCCTGTCCCTATCTCTTTGATCCTGTAGCAATGGCAGTCAGCCTGGGTTGCTGTCCGTGGGACCTGGTCTCTTCCCCTTGGGGAGTCCTGAGGAGACTGAGGGGCCACTTGGGTTGGGCACCTGGCTCCTTCAGTGATGACAGATGAGGAGGGTCTGGTGACCTGGCCCTGAGGGAGCTACCGGCTGAGCTCTGCCTCCTCTTAGCCAGGCCCAGGACCTTGGAGGGTGAAAGTTGCTCCTTGGGACATTGCTCTTTCATATCGGGACAGAGAATAACATTTGTTTGGTAGAGATTTATAGGAACACCTCATCTGACCATGAGCTGACCTCAAGAACAGAGGCTCTGACAAGAAGTTTGTAACAGCTAAGCATCTCCCTCCCTCCCTCAACTAGTGCTTTTAAGAGGGCTTTGATGAAAGCTTTCAGTAACATTGGGGTTTATAGGGCATGAGCCGCCCATCTCCTTGCATGGCCTTGTAATAAACCTTTCTCTGTTCCAAGCTCCAATGTTTGAGTATTGTTTGCCCTTGCTGTGGGTTGGGCACACGGACTTGGTGATGTTCAGTGACAATCTTCCCTTGCCTCCTTTGTCATACATGAATTGACCGTATGCACCGGGCTGTATTTCTCAGCTCTGACTTTTGTTCCACTGGTCTGTGTGTCTGTTTTCATGCCAGTACCATACCTGTTTGATGACCATAGCTTTGTAGAGTCATCTGAAATCAGGGAGCCTGATTCCTGAGGCTCCTTTCTGAAGGTTGCTTTAGCGATGCAACCCTTCTTTCTCAAGGTTGCTTTGGTGATTCAGGGTCTTTTGTGGCTGCTCCTACTAAAGCTATGTGTTCAGGGCAGATGAACTACTAAGGCTATCTGTTCAGGGCTCTGTCTTCTGTTCCACTGGTTTGTGTTTCCGTTTTCATGCCCGTACCATACTGGTTTGATGACCGTAGCTTTGTAGTGTCGTCTGAAATCGGGGAGCCTGATTCCTGAGGCTCCTTTCTCAAGGTTTCTTTGGCTATTCAACCCTTCCTAAGGTTGCTTTGGCAATTCGGGGTCTTTTGTGGCTGCTGCTACTAAGCCTATGTATTCAGGGCAGATGAAGGCTCTCATGGAGCTGGTCGTCCCCACTCCTCTGAGATAGGAGGGAGTGGCAGAAAGTCAGTAGCCCACCGTGGAAGTATTTCAAAATGCAACAGAAGGGAGAAATAAACGTGACTCCCACATTATAAGTGAGATTTAACTAACATTTCTGTTTCAGAGTGGCATGCATTCCAGACTTGGGGAAGGAAGCATGATGAACCAATCCCTGGTTCAGTGGCTTAATTTCCTATCTTCTTTTGCATTTTCTAGATCCACTTTGGAGGTACTTATATCCTGAGTCTGTACAGTTGATGCTGTTTGACCCCTGAGAGAACTCTGTGCACTTCAGAAGCACCGAGCAGGGCAAAGGGTCTGGCAGATGTGCAGTCTGAGTCTGAGAATCAACAGATCCAGTTCCAGAACCACACCTGCCAAGATCCGCATGCCAAGGGTAAGCTCTTCCCCTTTTCCTAAACATTTCATCTGGAATCAGTTCTCTATGCACCTCTGGATTCCAAGCTCATGCTATTTAACATAGCAATGTGCTGACACCCAATATATCTGTATGCTGGTGATCACCTCTGGCTCCCCTGGGTGCACAGGCAGTGGGGCACTGGCTCCGTAAGAAAGAAAAAGTGAAGCATTCTCCTGGGAAGGGCCCCAAGGAGTACACAAGGCACAGGATGTCCAGTGACACAAACAAGGTCCCAGTCATGATATCCCCGCCTCCCCACGTGATTGCCCTTTCATGCACAGTATTAACAAATAGGGCTTTCCTGGTAGCTCAGATGGCAAAGAATCTGTCTGCAGTGCAGAAGATCAGGGTTTTATCCCTAGGTCAGGAAGATCCCCTGAAGATGGGAATGGCAACCCACTCCAGTATTCTTGCCTGGAGAATTCCATGGACAGAAGAGTCTGGTGGGCTACAGTCTTTGGGGTCACAAGGAGTCGGACAGGACTGAGCGACTAACACACACACAGTAACAAATAAGGCAAGGTGTTGGGTTTGAGGAGCTTATAAAACTCCCCCGGTACCTTTGGTATTTTCTCCCCACGTATCTGCCATGTCTCTAATCCCTGGGCACATGGATAAATAGCCTTAAAACTTCCTTGCTTTATCTCTCATTAATGCTCTTTGGCCAAGCCTTCCACTTTCACAAAAGGTATATGCCCCTCCCCCCAACCCATCCTGACTCTTTTCTTCTTTTCCATATTCTAGTATTCTCCATTATAGGCCATTGAAAGCACAACCTGGGGCATCTTTCAAAGATTCGGGCAGAAAAGCACAGGCTGCACAAGCTATAAACGCTTTGTAGTCATAGGCGAAGATTGTGGGCAAGCACACTGTTTAAGGGAGACCTGCCGTAGCTGTGGGTATGACGGCCAGACCCCTCAGCCTCAGCTAACTAATCCTCAGTACCCAAGTTGAATCATGATGGACACCAGGTATGTCCTATGTGTTTGGAAAGGCCGCTTTTGGCCAGCCAAGGTCTTGTCCAGACCCAGCGTCTCACCACAACAGAAGAGAAAAAGGGCCCTTTCTCTGGAAGTTCAGATACTCTCAATAGATGAAAAAATCAGAGTGAAAAAAACAAAGATAAAGACCCTAAAGGAGTCCATGATTGAATCCATCTCCACCTCACTAGCGGCCCAGCCGGAGCCCATCGCCCCAGAAGAAGAGGAAATGGCCTACATATGCGCTATTACAATGGCCTGGGACGTTCTGAATAAGAATGGAAATTTCACTCCAGCAAGAGTCGCGGGTGATCCAGAGTCCAAGATGCAGTCTCCAAGGAGGCTGCAAAAGCAACATTGTAGAAGGTGTCAGAAGCCCAAGCGGGGCCTACGAAGGAGTGTGAGGAAAAGCAAAAGCTCCAAATCACCCGTGGTACCTTCAGAGAGGGAGGATGGCCCATATGGGGACAAGCCACAGGTGTGCACACCCATCGCCCCGATCCCAACCGAAATGCAAACAGAGTCACCTCAGAGCTCCGGGGTGCACCCAAGCTTCCTGTCACTTTCAGAAGATGACCGTGAGAAAGAGGGCAAGGAAAAGCAGGACGCCTCAAAAGTTATGTCCTTGCCCTGTACAGTGAAGGAGGTGGGTGTAGATGTTAGAGGTGAACGTGTGCTTCCATCACTTACACCGGGTTTCATCCTCACTGTGCCCAAGGCTCCAGAAGAGGGGGTGCACAACACCTGCCCAAAGTCCCTGGCTGTGTCCCCTGAACGTGCTACCTCCTCGGTGAATGTTGACCCTGAAGAGGGCACCTGCAACTCAGGCTCGGAAGGTGCAGAGGCATCCTCCAATGCCTCTAACCTGGGCCTGCGTTATTCACTCTGCCTAGCAAACAGAAAAAGGAAGCTGCAGGCCCCAGGGTGTGAGGAAGAGCAGCAAGAATCTCAACCCTCAGCTGGCTCAAAGGCTATTAAGCCCACCGGTGCCATCAAGAAAGGCGGGGGCAAGGAAGTGGGACAGCTGACAAGCATGGCGTGCCCAGAGGAGCTGTGTCCCATTGAGAGAGGAATGCTGGTCTGGTTTAAGTTTCAGAATCACCCATTTTGGCCAGCCGTGGTCAAGAGTGTCAGCCCAACCGAGCAGACCGCAAGGGTGCTTTTGATTGAGGCCAACATGCACTGTGAGAAGAGCGGCATTCAAGTTCCTCTTCGAAGGTTGAAGCATCTGGATTATAATGGCAAAGAAAAGCTAATGAAGAGAGCCAGCAAAGTATACGGGGCAAGTGTGAACTGGTGTTTCTCACTGATTTCCAGCTACAGAGAAGGGCTTGTTCGCGGGTCTTTTGTGGGCTCTTTCCTGGACTATTATGCTGCTGACATCAGTTACCCCATGAGGAAAGCCATCCAAGAAGGTGATCTGCAGATGGATTTCCCCAAGGTGAATTATTCCGACCTGGAAGATTCTGAGGAGGAGACCCCTCAGAGGCACTGCAAGAGAATCCTCCCTGACCGGATGAGGGCTGCTTGGGACCGAGCCAATGAGAAGCTGGTAGACTTCATCGTGAACAGAAAGGGGGCCGACCCGCATCTTCTGGACATCGTCAAAGGCAGGAAAGAATCCAAGTGGCTTGAATCATTTCGGAATTCAGAGAGGTATGTGATCTGCGTTGAAACATACCTGGAGGATGACGATCAGCTAGATGCCGTGGTAAGACATTTACAAGAAATCTACAAACACATAGACAAGAAAGCGCTGGCTCTGACAAGAGATGACCCAGTGAGCTTCCTTCTGGAAGTTCTTCTGCCAGAAGCAATCATTTGTTCAATTGCTACAATGGATGGATTGGACTACAAGGAGGCAGAAGCAAAGTACCGGCAAGGGCCACCTGTGCGTTACCGGGAAAAAGAACTATTTGATAAGAAAATCTTGAAGAAAATAAAAAAGAGATCAGCTGAGAGGTACAAGGCTAAACTCTCCCCCTGTGCCCAACAGGGCATCGGGCAGGCTTCTCAGCCACACCATTAGCAACAATTCCCGTCTGTATGAACTGCATGAGCCTCCCACTCCACATGGCATGTAAACACCTTCTGGAAATCCGAGGCCTCAGGAACACACTTGAATTCACTCTGGATCCATCTCTAGCACCTGCGAGTGGCATGGTCATCGTCAGTTTTTTCTTCCCCAAACCCTCACACCACTAATTTGTTAAATATTGTAAACAGCTGTATTTCCCTCTACTTGCCCAGATGTGTAGTTTTCCAGATATTTTTACGACATGGCTTTTGACTCTATGTCATATTTTAAAGGTGGACATGCATTCTTTTATTACATGAAAAAGCCCCTGTATTGGATACAAAGCAGCAATCGTGTTTAAGATCTAAGGCATGTTTCATACAGAAAAGCCACATGGGTTTGCCATTCCTCCTGTGGCACAACGGTATCCACAATTGATTGGATTCCTCCTTAAGATAAGCCCTGATTTTTCCCTGCCATGCTTATCCATTTGGAAAAAAATCCCTGAGAGATGAAACCAGTGACAGAGATGTTTCCTGTATACTACCACTACCTTCCAGTGGTTCTTGGAAAAGCAGCCTGAAATCCAAACAAAGTTAACGGGTGATCTGCATGTGGTCCATGTGAGGCTGAATGAAACTTTGCGTGCAGTCAGTGTTTTGTCAACCCCTGCAAAAATGTTCACCCTTGGCTTCCCTGAGATTCCATTTGTGGGAGGTGCTCTTCTTCAATGGCTGAATGGTTTCCCCACATAGACAGACTCTTGGCTGTCTTCCTATATGACAGTGACTGGATCCCCTACATGCCATCATCTGTCCCCTTGTGGAAGATGACTACAGCCATCATAGACTCAAGTTGACTTGTCTAGACCTGGAGTCCAGGCTGACTGCTTCGAGCCCATCCAGTTGGCATAGATTGTAGCAAAGCAGGCGCTTTGCCCTCATCGACCCATGTCCTCCCAAAAATTTCAGTCATTTGTCCCAAACCAAGCAAGCTTTTTCCTTTGACTTTTTCATCAACTAGCTCCGACAGGTTCCAGCAGTGTAAGTGCAGACGCGTAAGTCATTCCAGGCTGCCTGAGCAGTAGGTGGACCAGGAGGGTCTGGGAAATGGGTAACAGAAAAGTCTCCATTCAGCTAAACATGGCTGCTGTCAGAGTACAGTGAAAGGTAGTTTAACAGGTAAATTCTGAAGCTCATGGATAGTTATCCTATCTGGAAACAAGATTTCATTATTACTATTTTTTTTTTTTGGAGAGGAAGAAAAGTGTTAGAAAAGCTAGTTTATTTTGTAAAACCCAACAGGAAAATAAACATTAAAGATTTAACGTGAACCTGAGTGTGTTTTTGTTCTTAGAATCAACTGTCACTGCCCCAGGTTCAACTGAGTTCAGTTCAGTCGCTCAGTTGTATCCGACTCTTTGCAGCCCCATAGACTGCAGTTCGCCAGGCTTCCCTATCCATCACCAACTCCCGGAGCTTGCTCAAACTCATGTCCATCAAGTCAGTGATGCCATCCAACCATCCCGTACTCTGTTGTCCCCTTCTCCTCCTGCCTTCGATCTTTCCCAGCATCAGGGTCTTTTCCAATGAGTCAGGAAAAAACTTTAGCCCCAGGCTATGGGGATAAAATTGCATGCCCATGTGATTTTTTTTTTTTAATTTGCAAAGGGGAGCTGTTTTGATTCACAATAAAACCATTGTGTCTTTCACCTCAAACTTCCGCTTCATCACATTTCAGATTGTACACAGTTGGAATGTCTAAATAATACTCCTCCTCCTCTAGGAGGAGTTCAGCCTCCTCCTGGCCCACATCACCTGCATGTGCCCTTATCCGTTAGCAGCAATGAGTCTATTATCCAATGACTCTTTCACCTATGTTTCTCCTTAGCACACACAAATACATATTTACTTATTCTTTCTCAGCCCAGGTCATTCAATTCAGTGCTAAACCACACACAATCCACACCCGGGATCCTGCACACCTGGTTCCCAGTGGCTTGTGGTTATCTGCTACTGACCACATCACTTGTATGTGCTTAGTCACACAGTCGTGTCCTACTCTTTGCAATCCCATGGACTCAAGCCCACCAGACTCCTCTGTCCATGGGGATTCTCCAGGCAAGAATACTGGAGTCAGTTACCATGCCCTCCTCCAGGGGATCTTCCCAACCCAGGGATGGAACCCAGGTCTCCCAAATTGCACACGGATTCTTTACTGTCTGAGCCACCTGGGAATTTCTAAGTCCAAGGAATTTGAATATGATGAAACACTAAAATTGTGCTGTAAAATTATATTTGGAAGCTTGGAGTCTTCGTCAATTCCAAAGCTATGTGAGATTTCAAAAGCCATCTTTCAAGACCTTAACCTTGCACATGCCCCCTCCATGACCTTGGTATGGCAGGTTCGCTGGAGACTGCTGCCAGCATTGACCTGGCAGGGTTTCAAACATGTTCCTCAGTATCACTCTGCCACTGAGACTCAGATGCAGCTTTCATGGTCCCACCCTTGCGAGTCTGATTTGGGGATCTGGGCTGAAACACTGGCACCTGCATTTTCATATGCCACATGAAGATCTGGATGCTGGAGGTGCCGGCTGCCCTGCTTCATCTGAGATCAGCCCTGGGATCAGTGTGTAGACTCCAAGGTGCACGGAGTTCACTGAGCCTCCAACTTCCAGGGTCGCACAGCTCAGAGTCTCCAGACTAGCCTTTCTGACTGAGTGGTGACTGACAGCCCTTCCCATCATGCCCCCAAGCCTCCCAGCTCCTGGCCCCGCCCCCATGCACAAAATGAGGCGAGCCCAGGCACCCCGAGACTGAGGCAAGATCGAGATGGAGTGGAAGCAGAGCAGGGCTTTCCGTAGCTCTTCTGAGAAAACCGTAAGGCTTCTTCCCACAAGAATGCTGCAAGAGTGCTCCCTCTAGGAGGTGATGTTGGGCACATGTGGAAGGACAATCACAGCAGTGAGGGAAAAGAGCGAGAGAAGCGTGCCCACCAGGATGTGGGAGAGATTGTTTCCCCATAGTCTCACGTCCTAGCTCTAGCCCAAGAGCACATCTCATGATCTCCATTCTACTGATGAGGAACCAAAAAGGGAAGGGAATGGTGTTTATTGGGGCAAAACGGGTAATCACCAAAACTAGTCAACTGAGCAAGAGAACTTGTTTGAGTGAGCCCAGTTCCATATTGAGGGCAGTCACATGGAGAAGGGTGGGCAAGAGAGGGTGTCCCTTTCCCTCTGCTGAGGGCTGCATGAGACCCCGCCTGAATGTTATACACACACTGTCCTATCCAAGCCTGCCTAAACACCTATCAGGGACATATCTTTACTGTGGCCACCTCAGAGTTGCAGGAAATGGGATTCCAAAAGGTGAAGAGTATTGCTGGGGTGACAAAGCTGATAAGTGGTGGGACTGGGCTTAGAATTCAGTCACATCAAACCCTGTACACTAAAACCAATGCTGGGCTGCTGTGTTTTTAGAAGTTTCTTCCCTGTCAGAACCACTTGGAGAGTTTGTTAAAGTTCAGAGTGCTGGGCTCCATTCCAGAAGTACTGAAGAGGAAAATTTAAAACCTACACCCAGCTAGAAATAACTAAATACTCCTTCTGCTTCTGTAACTCAGCTTGCTCCTTGCAAAGTCACGTAAGTTATGACTGTTTGGGAAAATGGAAACTTAAAACAATGCCAGGAGCTGCCTGCTTAACCACGTTTGTTTGTGTAAAGGTCAGGCACCCCCCTCCCCCACTGTGTCCTAACAGCTCTTCCCACTTGCACGAAACCCCCGGTTTAAACTAGCTTATTATGTTGGAGAGGGTGTGGAGAAAAGGGAACCCTCTTACACTGTTGGTGGGAATGCAAACTAGTACAGCCACTATGGAGAACAGTGTGGAGATTCCTTAAAAAACTGGAAATAGAACTGCCTTATGATCCAGCAATCCCACTGCTGGGCATACACACTGAGGAAACCAGAAGGGAAAGAGACACGTGTACCCCAATGTTCATGGCAGCACT
>NW_011488874.1:25048-28739 GCF_000754665.1 Bison bison bison
ATTCATTTTGATATTTGGCAAAACTAATATAATTATGTAAAGTTTAAAAATAAAATAAAATTAAAAAAATAAAATAAAATAAACTAGCTTATTAACAGTCAGCACTGCCACTACAGTCTGATGTCATGCACTGTCTATAAAACCTTTGTAATGCTTTTGTTCAGTGTTCAGAGCTGGAAGTGTTAACTCCTCTGGACCTGCTGGTGTAATAAACCTGAGTTCTCCAACTCTCCGAGTGTGGTGCTTGTTTTCTCGACCATCAGACTTCTTCAACAGTATGGGGCCTGAGGATTTGCATTTCTGGAACTTTCCAAGGATGCTGATGTTTTGGTTCCTAGACCTCTACCTCCTCTCACAGCCCACCCTCAGCACTGGAGCAGTGGTGCTCTCAATACTGGAGATCTAGTCCTGCCTCCATGCTTTCAGACACTCCCTTCACCCCATCTAGAATGTTTCCTTCCTGGGTCACCTTAGAAAAATTCTCCAGGTCCACCCATCAGTCAGTTCAGTTCAGTCGCTCAGTCGTGTCAGACTCTTTGTGACCCCATGAATCCCAGCACGCCAGGCCTCCCTAGAAGACTGCTTTCTCTGATCTGTTCCCTATCTGCAACAATCCACTCCCACGTTCTGTTGCTACTCCTTGTAACAATGACCTCGTGGTTTTGTGTGTTATACTTAAGTTTGTCTTTATCTGTCCCCCATGCTGAGTTCTTAATTTTCCAAGGGAATGGCCTTGTCCTGTTTATCTTTTCATGTCCAGCTGCAAGTAGAAGCTTACAGAAATGCTTGTTCACAAACCCATTCCTCCACACTGCTAACTTTCAGGTCCCTCCATAGCCCTGGCCTAACCACTGTTTCATTCTGATCTTTTGCCATTCCTTCGACTCCCCAGTGCTGCTCCAGATTGCTTTCCACCCAGTAACAGCATCAGATAGTACAGGGGGAATGACTGCATCCACAAATGTAAAGTATGATTAATTATAACAATGACCAGCTTCAGTGTAATTAATAAATATGTTTTCAGGACCCAAGAAGTACGAAGTAACACTGCAGTTCTCAAAGCAGAGTCCAGGGAACCCTGGGAGTCCTTGAGACCCTTTCAGCTGGAATCTACAGGATCAAATCTCTCTTCATAATGCTGCTAAGATGTTTTTCCTTTTTGCACTTTTTCCCAAGGGTAAGGTGGAATTTTCCAGAGGCAACCAAAGTGTGATATTGTGACAGACTAAAGTCAGAAACAGACATGATTTCCCAGCTCTCTCACATTAAGCCATACATCAAAGAGGGTTACAAAAATGTAAAGCAATGCCGTTCTTTCCACTAACTTTCATCTGTTTTGTATAGATTTTTTTCATAGAATATGTTATTCATGTTAACATGCAGTGGCTTTATTACTGTCGTCTTTAAATGACTAAATAATATTTTAATTTCTCATTTTCAATTTTAATACAGTAAATATTGATATTTATAACCCACATAAACAAGAACTCTTTGAAGTTCTCGATAAATTTTAAGAATGCAAAGGGGTCCTGAGAACTAAAAGTTTAAAGACTGATTTAATTTCATGCTCCACAATGGAATGAAGTAAAAAATTTCTCAATGTATCTTAGGTTATTGGGGTGGCAGTCTTCACTCTTTTAACAATGATTTTATGGTTTTTTTTTTCCTCTTAATGATAGGAAAGGTACCACAGAATTCAAATTTAGGCAGGCAAGCACAGATTTTTGTAATCCATGCAAAACATCAGATGTTTGCACTAAGTTTCTATGATTTAACTTTTAAATTTTTCTTTTTTGGTTTTTATGTGGGAAAGGTATACATTAATAAATGAAATATATGTGTGTGTGTCAGTCCCTCAGACATGTCCAACTCTTTGCAACCCCATGGACTGTAGCCCACCAGGCTCCTCTGTCTATGGGATTTCCCAGGCAAGAATACTGGAGTGGGTTGTCATTGCCTTCTCCAGGGGATATTCCCCACCCAGGGGTCAAACCCAGATCTCCCATATTGGCAGGCTGGTTCTTTAGAACTGAGTCACCAGGGACAATACCAACATATGCTTTAGGGGGAACTCAATTCAACCTAGCACAATAGACAATGGCACAAGTTAGAGAAATTATACAGAAAAGAAGTATGACTTAAAATCACGGAGCTCAAATCATAGAAGCTACTTCCATAATCCAGTCTATGATAAGAAAGAGGTGAGGAGGTTATCAGACTAAAACCTTAACTTCCTTTATTGTATTGTTGCTCTTTGTCACCATGTGCTTGGAAATGTGACTTAAGAAACTGGGTCTTCTGCTCTTAAGTTTCTTGTTGGACCTCACAGAGGCCAGGAGTGCCTACTGGTCTGGGGGAGCCCATTTACATTCTTTTAAGTCAGTCAATTCTTGCTTAGATGATGCAGGTGGGAAAAATGATCTGGACCTACAAGTTTTAGAACCAATTCCAGTACTGTTGTGCCAAAACTCTTGGATAGGAGGAGGGATACAGAGGGAAAGAAAGAAGAAAAGTGGAGTCTTCTGAAATTCTAAACCCTTCTAACCTTGGGACCCCGAAGCCATTTAAAGATGCAGCTTGCAGTGATGACAAGCGTTGCTAAGAATGAAATGAGTTTGGTCAGTGAATTGAAGGAAGGAGATCTTGTAAAGAAAGACAAACGAGGGCAAAAACACTGCCAAATTGTTGTGGTGAGTTGAGCCAGGAAAACTGTTGGAAGTTGACCAAAGGGAGCCCAAAGACTGAGGATGGCTGAGCCCAGCATCCACCACTGCATGTGGCCTCACTGATAAGAAAACCACACCCATGGGCAAGAGCTGCACTGACCTAATCCAGCCTCATGTACCCTATAGGAACATAGAACTTCCCTTGTGGCTCAGCTGATAAAGAATCTGCCTACAATGGGGGAAACCTGTGTTCGATTCCTGGTTTGGAAAATCCCCTGGAGAAGGGAAGAGCTACCCACTCTAGTATTCTAGCCTGGAGAATTCCATGGACTGTATAGTTCACGGGGTCACAAAGAGTTAAGACACAACTGAGCGACTTTTACTTTGGCCCCATAGGTACACATTAAGAAGCTTTAAATAGTGCCCATTTATTATGCACAGCTGTCCAGACCTGGCCTAGCTTCCAAGGCTTCACAGAGAGTGTCAACTGCTGGGGTCTTCCAAAATGCTTTCTTGCCAGTCTTGAAATGTAATCTTAGCAGTTCCTTTTGCAAAAAATGTAGTCAGCTGCCTCTCTCTTGATGCAGATCACGTTATGCATTTTTCATGGAATGCACCTCCATAGCAGATATCAAAAGAGCTATCTACCAATTAAGGAAGACTTCATTGCGAGTCCCTGTTTGCCTCTCCAGCCTCTTTTGATGTGCCAGGAACTCCCAGCACACATGAAGCAGGGCACATATAGATCTCCTCTCTGACAGACTGGCAACACTTTCTCCCCTAGTGTCCCACCCTTTAACCCTGGCTGGGCCTTGAAGACCAAGCTCAGAACACTTCTTGTCCAGAGAGTCCCCATGGATTCTCCCCAGACTGAGTCTCATGTCATCAAAGTTGATCTTCCTCGGGCCTATGCACACACCCCATGGCAAGCACCCTCAGGCCCAGGTGAAGTGTGTTGCTCGAACATAGGACTCCAATGCCTAAGAGTCCTAAGGAGGTGCCCAGCCCTAAGTGCTCAACAAGGG
>NW_011488874.1:30969-32609 GCF_000754665.1 Bison bison bison
GCATATAGTGTTATCATTATCATCTTTCTAAATTCCACATATATGCATTAGTATACTGTATTGGTGTTTTTCTTTCTGGCTTACTTCACTCTGTATAATAGGCTCCAGTTTCATCCACCTCATTAGAACTGATTCAAATGCATTCTTTGTAATAGCTGAGTAATATTCCACTGTGTATATGTTCCACAGCTTTCTTATCCATTCATCTCCCAATGGACACCTAGGTTGCTTCCATGTCCTGGCTATTATAAACAGTGCTGTGATGAACATTGGGGTACACGTGTCTCTTTCAATTCTGGTTTCCTTGGTGCGTATATCCAGCAGTGGGATTACTGGGTCGTATGGCAGTTCTATTTCCAGTTTTTAAGGAATTTCCACACTATTTTCCATAGTGGCTGTACTAGATTGCATTCCCACCAACAGGGTAAGAGGGTTCCCTTTTCTCCACACCCTCTCCAGCATTTATTGTTTGTAGACTTTTGGAGAGCAGCCATTATGACTGGCATGAAATGGTACCTCTTTGTGGTTTTGATTTGCATTTCTCTGATAATGAGTGATGTTGAGCATCTTTTTATGTGTTTGTTAGACATCTGTATGTCTTCTTTGGAGAAATGTCTGTTTAGTTTTTTGGCCCATTTTTTGATTGGGTCATTTAGTTTTCTGGAATTGAGCTGCAGGAGTTGCTTGTATATTCTTAAGATTAATTCTTTGTCAGTTGGTTCGTTTGCTATTATTTTCTCCCATTCTGAAGGCTGTCTTTTCACCTTGCTTATAGTTTCCTTTGTTGTGCAGAAGCATTTAAGTTTAATTAGGTCCCATTTGTTTATTTTTCCTTTTATTTCCATTACTCTGGGAGGTGGGTCATAGAGGATCCTGCTGTGATTTATGTCGGAGAGTGTTTTGCCTATGATTTCCTCTAGGAGTTTCATAGTTTCTGGTCTTACGTTTAGATCTTTAATCCATTTTGAATTTATTTTTGTGTATGGTGTTAGAAAGTGTTCTAGTTTCCTTCTTTTACAAGTAGTTGACCAGTTTTCCCAATGCCACTTGTTAAAGAGATTGTCTTTTCTCTATTGTATATTCTTGCTTCCTTTGTCAAAGATAAGGTGTCCACAGGTGCATAGATTTATCTCTGGGCTTTCTATTTTGTTCTGTTGATCTATATTTCTGTCTTTGTGCCGGTACCATACTGTCTTGATGACTGTAGCTTTGTAGTGGAGCCTGAAGTCAAGCAGGTTGATTCTTCCAGTTCCATTCTTATTTCTCAAGATTGCTTTGGCTATTCGAGGTTTTTTGCATTTCCATATAAATTGTGAAGTTATTTGTTCTAGCTCTGTGAAAAATACCATTGGTAGCTTGATAGGGATTGCATTGAATCTATAGATTGCTTTAGGTAGTATACTCATTTTCACTATATTGATTCTTCTGATCCATGAACATGCTATATTTCTCCATCTATTTGTGTCCTCTTTGATTTCTTTCATCAGTGTTTTATAGTTTTCTCTATGGGTCTTTTGTTTCTTTGCTGCTGCTGCTAAGTTGCTTCAGTCGTGTCTGACTCTGTGCGACCCCATAGATCTGCAGCCCACCAGGCCCCTCTGTCCCTGGGATTCTCCAGGCAAGAATACTGGAGTGGGTTG
>NW_011488874.1:36079-37005 GCF_000754665.1 Bison bison bison
GTGAGTTTGAGTGAACTCTGGGAGTTGGTGATGGACAGGGAGGACTGGCATGATGCAATTCATAGGGTTGCAAACAGTCAGACACGACTGAGCGACTAAAATGAACTGAACTGAACTGATAGGTTTTGGGGTGTTTTTTTTTTTATTTTCATTCGTTTGTATGCATATTTTGATTTCTTTTTTGATTTCTTCTCGGATTTGTTGGTTATTCAGCAGTGTGTTGTTCAGCCTCCATATGCTGGAATCTTTAATAGTTTTTCTCCTGTAATTGACATCTAATCTTACTGCTTTCTGGTCAGAAAAGATGCTTGGAATGATATCAAATTTTTGAATTCACCAAGGCTAGATTTATGGCCCAGTATGTGATCTATCCTGGAAAAGGTTCCATGTGCACTGGAGAAAAAGTTGAAATTCATGGTTTTGGGTTGAGACTCACACACAAAGAGGGAAAAACAAAGACACTGAGATAGAGACATACACATTGAGAGAGAGATACACACACACTGCAAGAGACACACATACACTGGGAGAGGAAGACACACACACACTGGCAGAGGGAGACACACACACTGGCAGAGGGAGACACACAATGACACAGAGAGACACACATGCAATGAGTGACACACACATACAACGACTCACACACACACACACACACAATGAGGGACCCAAACACACACTGAATGGGATGGAATCACTGAGAGAGTGAGACAGTCTTTGAAAGAGACCCACACACTGAGAAAGACACACACACACACTGAGAGAGACACACATACAGAGACAGACACAATACACACACAGACACAATACACACACAGAGAGAAACATAATAGCACTGAGAGACACACACATACAGAGAGAGACACAACACACACTGAGATACACAAATACACACTGTGAGAGAGACACACACACTGAGAGAGATA
>NW_011488875.1:0-477 GCF_000754665.1 Bison bison bison
TTGAGTTTATTTTTGTATATGGTATTAGGGAGTGTTCTAATTTCATTCTTTTACATGTAGCCGTCCAATTTTCCCAGCACCACTTATTGGAGATGTCTTTTCTCCATTCTATATTCTTGCCTCCTTTGTCATAGACTAGGTGACCACAGGTGTGTGGGTTCATCTCTGGGCTTTCTATCCTGTTCCATTGATCTATATTTCTGGTTTTTGTGCCAGTACCATACCATCTTGATTACTGTAGCACTGTATTGAATTCGTCAAAAAGTTCATTTGGGTTTTCTGTGACATCTTACATAATAAACTTTTTTGGCAAACTTAATAATGTCTGAAATCAAGGAACCTAATCCCCAGCTTCATATTTTCTTTCTTAAGATTGCTTTGGCTATTCAGGATCTTTTGTGTTTCCATACAAATTGTAACATTTTTAGCCCTAATTCTATGAAAAACACCATTGGTAATTTGACAGGGATTGTGTGG
>NW_011488875.1:3843-5374 GCF_000754665.1 Bison bison bison
TATATAATATATATATATATATATATATATATACTTTTATATATAAAAATTGTATATAACTGAACCTCTTTGCTATACAGTTGAAACAGTGTGAAATCAACTATGCTTCAATTTTAAAAAATAAACAGACACACAGAAATTGAATCCTGACTCTGTCCCTTACTTGGTAAGTGGGATAAACTCCTCATGCCTCAGGTTTTAAATATGTTAGGTAAGGATAACAAAAGAATTGTGAGGATTAAGCAGGAAATGGTAGGACAAGTGGCTAAGATGTGTTAGTTATTCCAGAAATGTTAGGAATTATCAATACTCATGTTAACTTGCCAGGGATTTTAACAGGCACTAGAGTGACAGACATGAGAAATATAGGCTCTGTCCTCAAGGAAAGGAATGAGTGTGGGGCAGGCTGAGAAGGCCAGAGGTCTTAGTGTATAAGTAAGTAAGAAAGTACCAGTGTATACAAGATGGGAGCCAGGAAAGAAGCTGGCGGGAGGGGAGGCAGAAATCAAAGTACAAAAAAATCCTAGTCTGTTTTCTTGCTTTTGGTGGAAAATGTTAAATTCATTTTTTTTGTTACACTTTTCCCCAAAATTTCTATTGTGTCTTTTGTTTTTTATTTTTGTTTCTTTGCTTTACTATTTATATTTATAAAAACAACTTAGTTTATATTGTAACTATAATTATAAAGAAAATGACCAAGGACTGTGAACACA
Organism: Bison bison bison; assembly: GCF_000754665.1. NCBI lineage: Eukaryota > Metazoa > Chordata > Mammalia > Artiodactyla > Bovidae > Bison > Bison bison. The sequence continues at coordinate 4,557 of NW_011488875.1, forward strand.
TAAGCAGAAATTAAAGAATATAGTCACTCTAGAATGTGTTACTCTTTTTACTTAAGCAGAAATAATACCCAAAAGCCTGTGCCCTGATCCTTAAGAATAAAAATAGTTCTTATTGGGGGCAATCCTAAGATGGTGGAGGAATAGGATGGGGAGACCACTTTCTCCCCCACATATTCATAGAAAGAACATTTGAACACTGAGCAAATCCCACAAAACAACTTCTGAATGCTGGCAGAGTAGATCAGGCACCCAGAAAGGCAGTTCATTTTCTTCAAAAGGAGGTAGGACAAAATATAAAAAATAAAAAGATAGACAAAAGAGGTAGGGACAGAGATCTGCCCTGGGAAGGGAGTCTTTAAAAAGAGAGAAGTTTTCAAACACTAGGAAACACTCTCATCAGCGGGTCTGTGATGAGCCTTGGAATCTCAGAGGGCAACATAACTGGGAGGAAAAATAAATAAATAATTAAACCCCACAGATTATGTGCTTAACGGCAACTCCCAGTGGAACAGCAGCCCAGACACTTACATCCACCACTAGCAAGCAGGAGCTGGATAGGGAGGCGCGGGCTGCATTGCTTAGGGTAAAGACCAGGCCTGAATGCCCCGAGGGCAATCTAAGGGAACTAACTTGAGATAGCAACCCAGACTGTGGGATAGCTATTCCCTGAAAAGCCCTAGCGTAAGACACGGCCAGGCCCGCTCACAGAACAAAGTACTGAGCAGAGGTAGCTGGCTGTGGACTGGCCCATCCCCACCATAGACAGGCAGGCAAGGGCAGCCAGAGCCACAAGAGGGGAATCACGGCCCCAGAGAGGC
>NW_011488875.1:8838-10057 GCF_000754665.1 Bison bison bison
GCAGTAAGATTAGATCTCAGTTACAGGAGAAAAACTATTAAAATTCCAATATATGGAGGCTGAACAATATGCTGCTGAATAACTAACAAATCACAGAAGAAATCAAAAAATGCATAGAAATTAATGAAAATGAAAACAGAAGAACCCAAAACCTGTGGGACACTGTAAAAACAGTGCTAAGGGGAAGGTTCATAGCAATACAGGCATACCTCAAGAAACAAGAAAAAAGTCAAATAAATAACCTAATTCTACACTGAGAGCAACTAGAAAAGGAAGAAATGAAGAACTCCAGGGTTAGTGGAAGGAAATAAATCTTAAAAATTAGGGCAGAAATAAATGCAAAAAAAACTGAAGAGACCATAGCAAAAATTAACAAAGCCAAAAGCTGGTTCTTTGAGAAGATAATTAAAATTGACAAACCATTAGCCAGACTCATCAATAAAGAAATGGAGAAGAATCAAATCAATAAATCAGAAATGAAAATGGAGAGATCACAACAGACAACACACAAATACAAAGGATCATAAGAGACTACTATCAGCAACTATATGCCAATAAAATGGACAACTTGGAAGAAATGGACAAATTCCTAGAAAAGTACAACTTTCCAAAACTGAACCAGGAAGAAATAGAAAATCTTAACAGACCCATCACAAGCACAGAAATTGAAACTGTGATCAGACATCTTCCAGCAAACAAAAGCCCAGGTCCAGACGGCTTCACAGCTGAATTCTACCAAAAATTCAGAGAAGAGCTCACACTTATCCTACTCAAACTCTTCTAGAAAATTGCAGAGGAAGGTAAACTTCCAAATTCATTCTATGAGGCCACCATCACCCTAATACCAAAGCCAGAAAAAGATAACCAAAAAAAAAAAAGAAACTACAGGCCAATATCACTGATGAAGATAGATGCAAAAATCCTTAACAAAATTCTAGTAAACAGAATCCAACAACATATTAAAAAGATCATACATCATGACCAAGAGGGCTTTATCCCAGGCATGCAAGGATTCTTCAATATCTGCAAAAAAGTCAATGTAATACACCACATTAACAAAGTGAAAGATAAAATCCATATGATTATCTCAATAGATGCAGAGAAAACCTTTGAAAAACTTCAACATCAATTTATGATAAAAACCTTCCAGGAAGCAGGAATAGAAGGAACATGCCTCAACATAATAAAAGCTATATATGGCAAACCCACAGCAAACATT
>NW_011488875.1:13202-14533 GCF_000754665.1 Bison bison bison
ACTTTACAGACATGCCCTTTATTTCTGTTAACTAATCTCACTTGGCCATTTCAGAGATGAGTACCATCAAAACATAAAACTTGGGAATCTAAGCTCATTTATTTTCTACCATAACCACAAGTCATAAATCTAATAGCCAGAAGAAAATTTTAAATATAGCGACTGAATGTGCTAAAAATTTCTTCCCATTTTTCCTTCAAATAAAAATTGTTTTAATTGTAGTATAATACACATAAAATTTACCGACTTAACCACCTTTAAGTGTAAAGTTCAGTTGAGTTGCTCAGTCTTTTCCGACTCCCTGCGACCCCATGAATCGCAGCATGCCAGGCCTCCCTGACCATCACCAACTCCCGGAGTCCACCCAAACCCATGTCCATCGAGTCAGTGATGTCATCCAACCGTCTCATCCTCCGTCATCCCCATCTCCTCCTGCCTTCAATCTTTCCCAGCATCAGGGTCTTTTCAAATGAGTGTATAGTTCAGCAGTATTAAATACATTCACACTGTTTCACAACCATCATCACCTTCCAGCCACATATCTCCTTTCATTTTGCAGAACTGAAACTCTGTACCCATTAAACAACAACTCTTGCCTCCCAGCAACTCCTAGCACCCACTAATCTACATCCTGTATCCATGAATTTAGTACTCTAAGTACCTCCTATTAGTCGAATCATACAGTATTTGTCCTTTGTGACTGGTTTATTCCACTTAGTTTAATTTCGTCAAAGTTCATCTGTGTTGTAGCATGTATTGGAATTTTCTTCTTTTTAAGGACAAATAATATTCCACTATATGTATATGCACCACACTTGATTGATTAATCTGTCAATGGACTCTTGGTTGCCTCCACCTTTTTGCTGTTGAGAATAATGGTCTTATAACATGCATGTAAAGGTATCTCTTCAAGACCTTTCTTCCAATTCTTTTGGGCTTATACTCTAAAGTAGAATTGCTAGGTCATATGATAATCCTATCTTTAAATTTTCTGAGCAAACACCAACTTGATTTCCATAGTGACTGCACTATTTTATATTCCTATAAGCAATGAATAAGGTTTCTAATTTCTCAACATCTTGGCCAACACTTGTCATTCTCTTTCTCTCTCTCTTCCCTTTGATAGCAGACATATTAAGTGTTGTTAGGTGGCATTTCACTATAGTCTGAAAAGAACATTTTGGTTTTAAAAGTACTTAGAGTAATTCCAGGTATTTTAGATGCCACAGGTAGGTAGTAACAGCTGTACCCAAGCCCACATTCTCCTTCCCTTTGTGTGCCATGTTCTATATACTTCCTGATAAACAAGTATTTCAGGGCACATTACACCC
>NW_011488876.1:0-361 GCF_000754665.1 Bison bison bison
CAACTGTGCAACAAGTTTATGTGTATGTTTATGTGTGTGTGTGAGTGTGTGTATGCCGTTCTCAACCCTATGCCGTGGTGACTGTGCAAGCGGTTTTTGTGTGTATGTGTGTGTGTGTGTGTGTGCTGTTCTCAGACCTGTGGCCTGGTGACAGTGCAACCGGTTTGTGAGTGTGTGTGTGTGCCATTTTCAGCCCTGTGCCCTTGTGTGTACTGTTCTCAGCCCTGTGCTCTCGCGACTGTGCAACTAGTTAGTGTGTGTGTGTGTGTGCTGTTTTCAGCCCTGTGCCCTGGCGACTGTGCAACTAGTTTGTGTGTGTGCGTGTAAGTTTGAATTCTCAGCCCTGTGCCCTGTTATTGTG
>NW_011488876.1:461-781 GCF_000754665.1 Bison bison bison
TGTGTGTGTGCCATGCTCAGCCCTGTGCCCTGGCGACTGTACAACCGTTTCCTGTGTGTGTGTGTGTGTTTGTGTGTATGTGCTGTTCTCAGCCCTGTACGCTGGCGAATGTGTACAAGTTTGTGTGTATGTGTGTGTGGGGGAAGTGCTGATCTCAGCCCTGTGGTCTGGCAACTGTGAAACCGGCTTGAGTGTGTATGTGTGTGTGTGTGTGCTGTTATCAGCCCTGTGCACTGGCGACTCTGATACTGGTTTGTGTTCATGTGTTTGTGTGTGTGTGTGTTGCTGTTCTCAGCCCTGTGCCCTGGCGATTGTGCAAC
>NW_011488876.1:5078-5704 GCF_000754665.1 Bison bison bison
CACTAGTTGTCTCTGTGTGTGTGTGTGTGTGTGTGTGTGTGTGTGCTATGCTCAGGCTTGTCCTCTGGTGACTGTGAAACCGATTTATGTATATGTGTGTGTGTGTTAGAGCTGTTCTGAGCCCTTTGCCTTGGTGACTGTACAGCCGCTTTGTGTGTGTGAGTGTGTGTGTGTGAATTATCAGCCCTGTGTCCTGAAGTCTGTGCAACCTGTATGTGTGTGTGCGTGTATGTGTTTGTGTGTGTGCCATTCTCAGACCTGTGCCCTGGCAACTATTCAACCCTTTAGTGTGTATGTGTGTGTGTGTGTGTGTGTGTGCTGTTCTCAGCCCTGTGCCCTGGCTACTTTACAACCAGTTCTGTTGTATGTGTGTCTTTCTGTGTTTGTGTGTGTGTGTGCTGTTCTCTGCCCTGTTCTCTGGTGACTGTGAAACTGGTTTGTGTGTGTGTGTGTGCTGTTCTGAGCCCTGTGTCCTAGCTACTGTGAAACCTGTTTGTGTGTGTGTGTGTGTTTCGGTGTCTGCTGTTCACGGTCCTGTGCCCTGGTGAATGTACAACAGTATTTAGGTGTATGTGTGTTAGTGTGTGTGTGTGCCGTTCTCAGCAATGTGTACTGATGACTGCGCA
>NW_011488877.1:0-322 GCF_000754665.1 Bison bison bison
TAGTGCATTGGCAGGTGGATTCTTTACCACTGGACCACCAGGGATGTGCCACTAATTGTCCTTCAACTGAGAAAATCCCAGTATCTTTCAACCAGGATCCTCATGCACATTTTAACTGGGGGGCTATGTATGTTAATATAGTGCCAAATAAAATTTGGTGTCCTTAAGCAATAACTAGGTGATCTGAAACCAGGAGAGAATCCCCCAAACTTATCTGGACTGCCTGAGGAGGAGGATGGGCCCAAGCGGCCCTTCCTGGTCTACCAAGGCCGGAATGTCCAAAGCACAGAGCAGTGCCTGCCTTTCTCCGTCCTGCATTCCC
>NW_011488877.1:422-735 GCF_000754665.1 Bison bison bison
TGGCTGTGGTGGGTCATCATTGCTGCACTGGCTTTTCTCTCCTTGCAGCGAGCAGGGCCTATGAATTATGTACATAAAATACATAAACCTGGCTGGGGCTTGCTTGGAGACAGGAGTCCTGACGCCCCTTGTTTTGGTCAGTGCACAGCACTCAATGTCTTCTCTGTTTCCGGCTGTGCTGATTTGGTTTTGCTGCACGTGGACTTTCTCTAGTTCCAGCCAGCAGGAGCTACTCTCTAATTGCTGTGTGAAGGCTTCTCACTGCTGTAGCTACTCTTGTTGCAGAACACAAGCTTTAGAGGACAAGCTCAGT
>NW_011488877.1:3783-6317 GCF_000754665.1 Bison bison bison
GCCCGGGGGCTCGGCCCCCTACGCCTCGAAGCCCCTCCTTACACTTCCGCCGTACTCCCGCGTTTTTGTCCTCGCTCAATGCCCCGCTCCCCGACGACCAGGCTCCGCTGAGTCCCCGCCCCCAGGCCGCTCCGCCCTTTCACTGCGCGTGCGCGCAGCGTCCCACAAACCCGGAAGTGGAGCGCGGGGAGTGGAGGTGTCCCAGCTCAGCGTGAGTTTCTTTCTTTCTAATCGAACCTGAGTTCAGTCTCCTTTCCTCTGTATCCCGAGCCTCAGGTTCGCTAGTGGCTAAATCCCTGCGCCCGTCCTACCATCCCCAGCAAGTTCAGACGTCTTGGTGAGCGGCAAAGGGGCGCCTCCATTATGCTTTAAAGTCGCTCTGAAGCTGCTTCCAGTTTTTGGGTCATAGAGACGCTTCGTTTCGCAACTCTTTCCTGCCTCAAACCATTTACTGACATCACTGACCCCTCTGCCTTCGTACACCGCATAGGATTCTCTTCGGCGAGGTGGGTTTATTAGCTCCGCGGCCCCCATCCTCCTCCTCTCAGCCCTTGGCCACGCCGACTCCCCTCCTCCCGGAGAGGCCGCGCCAGCTCCCCGTTCCTGGGATTCTGGAGAGCCCGTCTCGCTGCTGACACCCCTTCCCTCCCAGTTCCTCTAACCTCAAGCCTCCTCAGGCGGGTCCTTTCGCCCCGCAGGCCTTGCCTTCATAGTGACGTTGCCCTGACCCGTGTCGGGGGAGGTGACCTACTCCAGCCACGTGACACCCGAAGTTCTCCGTCCCAAATTCCACCCGTTGCAGTTTGGCTCTTGCGGGTGGGGGGCTTCTTATTCAGTCGCCATCCCTTACATTAGGAGGCCAGGAGGGGTCAGAAGCAGCAGAGACAGCGACTCCTAGAGAAATAGATATTTGAGAAAAGCATGAGGGAGAAGCGATGGCAGCGAAGAGGATTGTGAGGAGCTTGCGAAGAAACAATAGCATGAAAAAGAATCGGCCTTGAAGGTAGCGGTTAGGGGAAAAGTTTAGAGAAAAGCAGGATTTCCTGAGAGTTAAAGGTGAGCAAGAAAGGGAGGTGGTGGTGTTCATTCCGAGTCTTTACGACCCCTTTATTTCCCAGAGTTTGCTCAAATTCTTGATCGTTGACTCGGTGATGGTATCTAACCATCTCATCTTCTGCCGCCTCCTTCTATAGCCTTCAAGGGAGAGGGGCTGTAAATCAGGGATCCCAAAGAGGGCAACAGTGGAGGGGCAGTTCACACAGAGAGCCGGCAAAGGGGATACTAGAGTTGGGACCTTGGCTTACAGAGTAATATCCTGCTAGAAGAGAAAGGGGACTCCTAGTTATTGGAGGAGCTGAGAAAGGAAACTGAGAGGAAGCATAGCCACTTGGGGGTGCCAGAGAGGGGAGGAAGGGAAGGCAGATATGGAAGAAGAAAGGCTGAAATACGGAGATTGAGGATCACCAGGGAGGTTGGAAAGAAAGCATCTTGACGGGGAACAGATGGCAAAGAGAGGCAGGATGGTAGGTAGGGAAGAAGTAGAGGAGGACAAGCACAGCAGGAGAGCCGAGGGGAAGAGGAAGGGAGACGGAGAAAGAAGTAGGGAAACAGATAAACCAAATGAAGTGGAAACAATTAGTGTGCAGGTGGGGGAGGGGACTAGATCCAGACCAGTGCTGAATCGATTTGATCAGGATTTTTAAGTCGTGATACATTGATTTTTGGCTTTAAAACCTACTAAGTTTAAAACATTCTTTTTTAAATTATACAGATGAAAATGAGAATTGCAAAACTTCTGTCTGTAAGGCTTGTGCATTTTGTAATTATCTGTATTAAAAGATAACATCCATGTGCAGAGGCTTAGAGGTGGGGGCTGCGGCAGTGACTTGATTCTCTCAGAGGTGAGTCACCCCCTTCCCTTTTCCTGGTGCAGAGCAGAGGTTATGGAGAGGAGAAGTGGGGCAAGAACTGACTCTCTTACTACATGATGCCTTTTCCAGGCACATTAAAAATATTCTTTGTGATGGTTTTAACTTTTTGCTTTCTCTTTTCTTTATATTTCATTTTTTGTATCTTGGGATAAACACTGAACACCTACCTTCTTGTAAACAATTATTCCCTTGTGAAATAAGATTTGGTGGATTCCTGTAATTAATTCATGTCTTTCTTTTCTAAATATTCTGTATTCTTAATTTTTTACTTTGCACCAGAATTCTTAAGTGAAAAAAAGTTTTTAATTAGCTGATTCACTTTAGGTTTGTTTTACATTTATTAGAGACCCATTTGCTGTTTCTTATTATATCTTGAAAACATATTTTGGTAACTAATAAATAGTTATAGACCATTGTGATGAATACTTTGTATGAATGTCAGTGATCTTTTATATTAAGAGTCAGGACCTTATTTAAGCAGTTACTCTAATACTTCATTTTCCTCTCTTTTATGTAATTTGATAACTAGTGAGCTATGAACTGATCTAATGATGCTTCCTCAGGACCAGAAGCTGAGCAACACTGACCCCTGAAATGATTGGC
>NW_011488877.1:7692-12070 GCF_000754665.1 Bison bison bison
TGCCTTTTAATGAACCCGATGAATCGTGTGTGTGTGTGAGAGAGGGAGAGACAAGCATAGTTGTGAGATCACGGGGTGTATGGACCTATTGACACAGCCGGTCTCAGTTCTGGCTGGAGGCCCTGGACGTGGGCTCATGGCTAATTGTGGGCTGCGTGGAATGGGGGGCATGCCAGCGTCTTAGCTCAGTTTTCCGGGGACACAGATGCTGTGACTGAGGTTTGCATGACTGGGTTTAATTGGGAATCTCGTGATCACACCTGTGGAGGAAGGAAGGCTGTGGGATTGGGAAGAATGTTACCCTGCAGTGTGTTAGAAGCAAGGCCTGAGCTGAGCCCACAGGGAGGTGTGGGTGCAGGAGGATGGGCACAGTGGTCCCAGAGAAGGGGGGCGGGACCCAGGAGGTGCCCCACAGCACCCCCTGCACACAGTGGATTTTTTGTGGTCTTTAGGGAGGGCGAGAATTAAGTATGCAACCCATAGAATAACTGTCAGTAAAACCCCAGAGATCACTTCGTGGGTTACCTTTGGTATTTTCTGTTATTTTGAGTTGCTTATGAAGAAAGTTTCAGATGCATTTGTAAGGTTAAAAAAAAACAGAGCTTGGAGTGTTTCTGTGGAAGATATTGAAGTCACATTGAAATATGTGCATCAGCCTACACATCTGTCTTTTATTATTAGAGTTTGGAGATAACAGTTTGGGGACTGGCTGGGGTCACTGACTAAAATGAAGATGCCTTGAGTCTGGTCGGCGTTTGGCTGTCTTGAGTGTTATTCCATCATAAGCGCAGGAGTTGTTAAGACTTTGAACTTTCTGGGGTTTGCATAGCAAGATGGGTCGATTATTACTAGGTGTCTGGGGAGTGTGGTGGAACAGATGGAGGTTTTAAAGTTTCTTTCGGCCTTGAAGGCAGAAGGATTCTGTCAGGGTGGGGCCTTCAAATCGCCTGATGTCGGGAAGGAGTGTTCCTAGAATCCAGAGACCTCAACTCTATAGCAGCTTATACTACAAAGGCTTGTTCTGGATGTTCAGTGTGGAGGTTCCCCAATGATTAAAAACAGAACATACGTAGGATCTCACATTCTCACTCCTGATTCTATTTCCAAAGGAAGAAAAATCAAAATTTTTAAAAATGGTTATGTATTTGGCTTTGCCTGCGTCCTGCAGAGTCTGGTTTTGGTGCACGGACTCTCTAGTTGTGGTGCTCGGGCTTAGTTGCTCCACCGCATGTGGGATCTCAGTACCCCCACCAGCGTTTAAACCCACATCACCTGTGTAGCTTGGCAGGTTCTTAACCACTAGACCACCGGGGAAGTCCTGTGCAAAACCAGTGTTATGAAGGAGTTACCTGCACTCTCATAACCAATACTGCATGATTTACAACAGCCATTTGTTAGAGAAATAACCTGAATGTCTGTTGTAGTCAAACTGGATAATGAAAACATGTTGTGTGTATGACACAGTCTGTGTCCTCGGGCCCTTTACTGCACTGCACTGCACCTGGACGAACCCTTTGACAACAGACCACAACGAAAGTGTAACAAAACGAAGAAACCATAACCACACTCCTGTGGGGTCAGCAATTCTGAACAATAAGGAGGAAAAGGGCCAAAACCAACTGTTATCTGAGTCTCCAGAAGCAAAAGAAATCACTGCCTGTTACCCCTGCCCACAGCACTACCAGGGGATCTGGGGGTCAGATCACCCCAGCTTCTGACCTTAACCACCAATGCACACCTACCTGCACCCTCACTTAAGGGACCAGCTTGCCCCCCTTTTTGGGAGGAGCAAGGACACCCACTTCTTGTTCTCACTTCCCCTTACTGTAGCAGGAGTCCCATTAGCCTTCCCTGAATTTCTCCTCTGATGTCTTAACTATTTCTATTGATTAAAGAGCCCAAGCATCCAGGTCGGTAACCTGTAAGTGTAAGTAAGTGTAACTTAGTCATTCAGTCGTGTCTGACTCTTGCAGCCCCATGGAGTGGAGCCTGCGAGGCTCCTCTCCATGGGATTCTCCAGGCAGGGATACCGGAGTGAGCTGCCATTCTCTTCTCCAGGGCGTGTTCCCAACCGAGGGGTCGAACCCAGATCTCCAGCATTGCCAGCGGATTCTTTACCATCTGAGCTACCAGAGAAGTCCTGGTTGGTAGCATACACTCAGAGAAATAAAAACACGTATATAATGACATGCACCCACAAAAATGGCGATTTTTGTCACTTGGGACCACTTAGATGAATGTAGAGAATATTATGCTAAGTGAATTAAGGCAGATAGAAAAAGACTGATTGTATGTGCTCACTTATATGTGGAATGTAAAAATCTGAAACCACTAGTAGCAGACAGTGGGATGGTGGTTATCTGGGGCTGGGAGGTGGAGAAGATGGGGAGATGTTGGTCAAAAGGTAGAGACTTTGAGTTGTAAAATGAGTGCGTCCTGGGGAGGTGTGTGCAGCATGCTGACTGTAGTTAATCCTATTCTGTTACTGCATGCTGGGAATTTGTCAGGAGAGTATGTCATCAGTGTTGTCACCACACACAGAACATGGGAATTTGGAGGTGATGGATGTATTGGTTCATGGATTGTGATAAATATTTCACAGTGTAGACGTGTGTCACATGGTCACATTGTACATGGTATTTGTACACATCCCTTTTTGTTAGTCCATTCTATGTCAGTAAGACTGGAAAAGAAGAAAGTGGGAGGTAGGCTGGACTTGACCCCTTGAGTGGTGTTCAAACCAGGCTTCACATGAGATCATGAGCCATTTTGCCCAGGCATGTTTTGTACCCCTCCCCCAATAGACACATTCTTCAGGTTCTCGTGTGGGGCCTCGCCCCAGGAATGTGCACAGGCTGCAGATGATTCCGATCTGGACCCTGCATTGAGCACCAGGGCTCTTAGTCTCCACTTCTGAGACTGAGATCAAGCCCTGGGAGAGGGAAGGGCACTCTGCTCTGAGTAGGGCTGGACCAGGGCCTGCTGTGTGACCTGAAGGGCATCGTGGGGTCAGCGGAGGTGCCCCCTGCTGCTGTGTACATGAGGCCTCACCGGGAGGGGAGTGTGATCTGAGGGAAAGTGTGGAAAAGTCCCGTGTTGGACTCTGTATGGGAGTTGAGTGTCATGAGTCCCTCCTGAGACAGTGGGCACAGAGGACTGTCTGTTCCACGTGGTGAGGGCATCCCTGTGTGTGTGGTTGGAGCTCAGGAAGGGGGTCTGTTGACCCCAAGCATTAAACAGCATGTTTTCCACTTTTCATAATAGACCTCTAAAGACTCGTGTTACGTGAGGAAGAAGCCCAGAAGAGGAGGAAAGTGAAAGAAAACGTGTCAGGAATGGCTCTTTCTCAGGTAAGGTCATGTTCTCAGTGGATTCTCAGTCTGTCCTTCCTGAAATACCCGTCTTTGGACTCGCTAATCGTGTCTGACTCTGGAGTATCCTGTTTCACTCCTGTACATGCACAGTCGCCTGGGGCCTTCCTTCACGGCCTGTCGTCTCCACTTAGATCCCATCTCCCCATGACCTGGTGACCTGGCCTTTGTAAGGAGTCTCCCCTGGGCACCGTCCTGGGCAGAGCTTCTCATCCACAGGTCGGAGATGGGGTCTCAGTGCTGTTGGACAGCAGGGATTGCTTAGGGCCCATCTGGATGTGCTATCTGCTTTCTGTCAACCTGGATAAAGAAGCTGCACATAGACATGAGGTATTAACATGCACAGTACATGCCAAAATTTGGAAAAGAGACCAATGAATCAGTCCTGACTTTTTATAGTACATTTAAAACTAAATGAGGACTCCTTGAAAATCTTAAGTGTTTGGGAGTGAAATGGAAAGTTCAGAAAGAGATGTCAGTGCTAGGCAGTGTTTCATTACAGCATCTAATTTAAACTATGAAATATAGTTTGCTAATTATTTATTCTTCCTTTTGGCCACATGATGCATCTCGCAAGGTCTTAGTTCCCTGAGGAGGCATTGAACCTGAAACCCTGTGGTGGAAGTACGAGATCTTAAACCCTGGACTGACAGGGAATTCCCCCAACTTTCCTAATCTTGATGGAATATTTGGTCATGGAATGAAAAGATAAACTTTGGATTCTGTTAATAACTACATATCTAATATTAGTCGGGAAGCAACAGTTAGAACTGGACATGGAACAACAGACTGGTTCCAAATAGGAAAAGGAGTACGTCAAGGCTGTATATTGTTACCCTGCTTGTTTGACTTATATGCAGAGTACATCATGAGAAATGCTGGGCTGGAAGAAGCACAAGCTGAAATCAAGATTGCCGGGAGAAATATCAATAACCTCAGATATGCAGATGACACCACCCTTATGGCAGAAAGTGAAGAAGAACTAAAGAGCCTCTTGATTAAAGTGA
>NW_011488877.1:13966-16604 GCF_000754665.1 Bison bison bison
CATTTCCCACCTTGCCAATGCTAAGTGTTTCCTACTCACGGAGACCTTGTCTGATTTATCAATGTATGTCAAGACTTTCCAATAAATCTTAGCACCAGGCCTGTTTCAGAGTACATGTTGCAATAGTAATGTTAAAATTATGGATGTAACTGGGTGGCTGGCTGCTAGACCATAAGCTCCATCATGTTCACTGCTGTATTCCCAGTTTGGGGCCCACGTTGACACTCAGTGTATTTGGATTGAAAGAAAAAATAAAGACAGGTCTTCCTTGTTTCAACCAGTTGTGTGTTTACATTTGCATGTGAGTGCATGAATCTATAATTCCATGGATTTATTACAGAACATCATCTCATAAACATGTTTTATGCTTTGTAGCAGTTGAAATTGTATCTTAAGTGTTTTCCATTTCCTTAAGTTTTTTTCTACCTCATCACATGAATGATAGGAATAGTAAGATTATTGACATTGTGTGGTTGGTTCGAAGAGGGGGTGACCCTATACAGTGACCATTTATCCTATGATCGTGTTCAACTCTTTGTGACCCAATGGGCCATAGCCCTTCACGCTCCTCTGTCCCTGGAATTCTCCAGGCAAGAATACAGGAGTGGGTTGCCATGCCCTTCTCCAGGGGGATCTTCCCCACGCGGGTATCAACACTATGTCATCTGCATTGCAGGCAGATTCTTTACTGCTGAACTTCCGCATAAGACCAGATACATATGTATTATACTATATATTATAGTGTTCCCTGTGCATTCAGAGGGAGGTAGATAGCAAATTAATTTGTGAAAATTTTCTATCTATCGTGTCCATCATTTCTTGGCTGACAAAAGATCTGGGGTTCTACACCTCCATTGCACATCAACTTTCTTGAAGTTATTTCAGGTATTCTCAGAGAACTCTTTGTGGATACACTTTCCTGCTCTGTTACTTAACTCGTTGATTCCTTAGGTTCAGTTGTCAGTCCCAACCACCTGACCTCAGATGCTGTTGCCTCATTTCTTAACTGTTTGATCTGAGCAATTTCTTAGAATGTTGACAGAGTTTTCTCCCCAGTCAGATGGACACAGATCTTTCTCTAACGTGCTGTTATGTTGATTCCAAGTTCATCTGTGTAAAGTCTTTAGAGTAATGCTTAGTGTGTCAGAAGTATTGAACACCTGTCATCAGTGTGATGATGTCATCATCACCACAATGTGTGTTCTTTTAACACTGCTGTGGACTTTGTTGTCTGAAGACACCAGTCTTTGCTGTAAGTCATCTAGATAGTGAATGTCACTTAGTTTGTAGAGTGTAACACTTCTGCGTAGACAACTCACTGATTGAATTTATTTGTATATTCTTCATGTATTCTCCACAGAAGTGACAAATTCATGTTGATTGGAAGATGTCATAGTCTTATGAAACAACAGGAAATTAGAGACCGACAGTTTGTTCCAAATAGCTTTTAATGGATCTGTCATAATATTACATTACCTGAATTGATCCTTACCTTTCTAACCTCTTCTCATTTCGTGTGAAAATAAGAATCCTCCTCAGTGCCTGTTAGTGAAATGTGCTTTCATTTCAGACACAGTTGACTGTCGAGGATGTGGACATCAAATTCACTCCAGAGGAGTGGGAATGCCTGGACCCTGCTCAGAGGGCCTTGTACCAGGATGTGATGGTGGAGACCTACAGGAACCTGCTGTCTGTGGGTGAGGATCACTTCCCTGTGAAGTTGGAATCTGGTTTGGGGGTATCTCTGCATTTTCCCTCTGTGTTTCTTGGCAGCCCCTGTTTTGCTTGACTGAGTTTACAGCCTTGTTGATTCAGAGATAAAAAAGCTTCATGATTGGCATCAGGACTATAAGCTTGTCCTTTTTTCAGGTGCTCTGCCCAGTGTGTGATACACAAGTTTCTCTATAGCTTGAGTATTTTTAAAGCTGATTTCCAACTTTAAAATATCGAATTCCCTGTTTTCTACCCCTGTGTTCTTGGTTCAGTAGTTCTTGGAAAGGATCTATACATGCATGTCTGTGTGCTCAGTTGCTACAGTCGTGCCTGACTCTTTGCAACCCAGTGGACCATAGCCCTCCAGGCTCCTCTCTCCATGGGATTCTCCCGGCCAGAGTACTAGAGTGGGTTCCCATGCCCTCGTCCAGGGGGATCTTCCCCATGCAGGGGTCGAACCCGCATCTCCTGTGTGGCAGGTGGATACTTTACCTTTGTAAAGATATCTGGGAAGCCCAGGTATCTGCATATTATACTGTGTATTATACAGTTTCCTGTGCATTCAGTAGGATGCAGATAGTAAATTGTGAATATTTTTCTGTCCGTCTATAATTTAAATCACTTCTTGGCTGACAGAAGAGGTGGGATTCTACACTTGGCAAAGCAGGACGCACAAGGTCTAGGTCCTCTCTAAAGCAGGCCTCTGAGCTTGCTTCTAACCTGGCTGGACAGTGCCATGACTGTAAGTGCCCTGACTGCCTGCTGTGAGTGCAAGGCTTACAGCATCAGGGATAAGATAAGGGACAAATCTTGAGATTGTCGAGCCCTTGGAGGTGCCCTGGCCTACTCATCCCCAGGCTTAGCAACATTATAGGTTTTGTAAGACAAACAAATAGCATTAACAGAAAAGCAGAAGTGCTATTTG
>NW_011488878.1:0-946 GCF_000754665.1 Bison bison bison
AGTCCATCCTAAAGGAGACCAGTCCTGGGTGTTCATTGGAAGGACTGATGCTGAGGCTGAAACTTCAATCCTTTGGCCACCTGATGTGAAGAGTTAATTTATTGGAAAAGACCCTGATGCTGGGAGGGATTGGTGGCAGGAGAAGAAGGGGACAACAGAAGATGAGATGGTTGAATGGCACAATGGTCATGAATTTGGGTAAGCTCTGGGATTTGGTGATGGACAGGGACGCCTGGTGTGCTGCAATTCATGGGATCACAAAGAGTCAGACATGACTGAGTGATTGAACTGAACTGTGACACTCTTCAATTATAATTGCTGGATCCTCTTCCATCATAAAATGTAACAATTCTGTTTGTGTTTGGTATTGAAGTGATTTCTTTGTTTTTTACAAACTGTGTTTAAAATTTTATATAGGAAACTTTTATCAAATGTATTAAAAATTACTTAGTCAAATGCAATGTGGTATCCTCAATCACATCCTAAAAAATGGATATTAGCAGAAAAATTGAAATAGAAAATCTATAATTTAGCTAATAGTGCTGTACCCTTATTAATCTTTTAGTTTTGAAAAATATGATTATATAAGAAGTAAATTTTATAGGAACCACGGTGAAGAGTATCTCTGTGCTATCTCAAAAACTCATCTGTAAAGCTAAAATTACTCTAAAACATAAAACTTAAAAACCTTGGTCAAAGTTGTCAACCTTGGGGAGAAATTTGAATGAAGTGTAACTTCTATATAAGAAAGTGAGCAAATCATATATGTATAGCTTGATTTTCAAAAATTTAACACTTGCATGTAACTACCACCCAGATCAAGAAGCGGAACTTTAGCAGTTTCACAAAAGCCCCCCCATGGCGCCCTCCCAATCACTGCCCATGGCGAATGCTAACACTATCCTTATTTTTTAACTGAAAATATCAAATTCCCAAGCTTTTGCAG
>NW_011488878.1:4652-6115 GCF_000754665.1 Bison bison bison
GGCTTTGTGTTTTTAGGCGATAGAACCTTTACTTCTATGGAACATGGTGAGAGACATCTTTGTTGTTTCGGGAGATGCAAGTATGTATTTCTTTTGCAGTTTGCAAAACACCTAAAAAGATAAGTTTTTATTTTAAAATGTTACTCTGCATCACTAGTATGTTAGATTGGGTTCCTGAGAAACAGACTCCAGGAAGGAAATTTGCATTTTGGGAGATTGACTGGGGAGGATACACAATAGAAAGCAACACCTGCGAGGGAGGTGGGGGTAGGGGGACAGGACTGAGCAGAGGGACAAGGCAAGTCATGATGGAGTTATACAAGATTATCTTCTGACCCGACAAGCAGCTCTGTTGCTGGGCTGGCCTTTCACAGTGGTCCAGAAGTGAGGCTGGGGACCTGGGCCTTTGTAGTCCTGTACTGATCTGTTATTGGATGTTGACTGCCCTTGGGGGAGAGACATAACCTTCAGGGAGGCAATCCTTTTAGACCAAGACCAATGCTCAGAGGGGATTGCAGCTGTGAGCCATCCACAGCCAATGCTCCTGGAAGCTGGGGACATAGTGCCTTTGTCCTGTAAGGTTATCTAGGCAGTGCACCACAGCATTTCCTATGGCCAATAATTAAAAACTCAAATAATGCTTAACATTTACTGAATGCTAGGAGGCCAATTAGTCAATAGTCAATTGGCTGGAAGCCATTTTTTTTTAAATGACCCCAAATTATGGAAGATTGCTGGGTCAAAAAGTAGGTGTCTTTGTATTTAAAAGATGATGCCAGATTGGTTTCTCAAACAGGTATATGGCTTGCATTATCTTGCTCTGCTGCCGGTATTTCAGTTAACTGTTTCACAGAGTCAGGTATAAGGCAGCAGGGAATTTCCTAACCTTTGTTAGATTGGGGAATGCATGCTCAATATAAAGATCTTGAAGTTCAGTCCTTAAAAGGCTACTATGTTGGCCAAATAAAACATCTATAGCAGCTAGAGTTGACTTCCCTGGTTTAAAAGGAATATCTATCATGGAACAGAAAACTGCCTAGCCAAGTCAATGGAGACTTTTCCTATTTCACAACAAGGGAGAGCAAGAATGATTCACACAGTTACTTGTGATGCTGGTTTTTATTTGGGGCAGGATTAGAGATTGGAGTGTTGATCTTATGAACAACCAGTATTTTATTTTAAAAAAGTTTTCTTCCAAATCTATGGAGCAGATACATGTTATGGTAGAACAGATGCTTTGTTTAAAGGCATTCAAATTATGCCATGAGCAGTCTTGGATTAGAAAATTCTGTGCTAGAAACAAAGCTTTTCTGCTAACCCTCCCGATTGTCTTTTTAAAATGGAAAGTCACTTACCACACTCACTGAATGCTTACTATATATTAAATACTGTGCCAAGACTTGGAGTTCAGCAGTGAACTAGAGGCAAAGACCCTGTATATAGAATGCATGCTAAGTCGCTTC
>NW_011488878.1:6215-6726 GCF_000754665.1 Bison bison bison
CCAGGCTCCTGTGTCCATGGGATTCTCCAAGCAAGACTACTAGAGTGGGTTGCCATGCCCTTCTCCAGAGGATCTTCTCGACCCATGGATCAAACTCGCATTTCTTATGTCTCCTCCATTGGCAGGTGGATTCTTTACCACCAGCGCCACCTGGGAAGCCAGTGTATATATAGAAAAAGGAAAGGAAAGTCGCTCAGTCGTGTCCGACTCTTTGCGACCCCATGGACTGTAGCCTACCAAGCTCTTCTGTCCATGGGATTTTCCAGGCAATAGTACAGGAGTGGATTGCCATTTCTTTCTCCAGGGGATCTTCCTGACCCAGGGATCAGGGTATATATAGAGGGAGACATTTAAAAAAAAAATCACAACAAGAGAATAAAAGTAATTACAAGTTGGAATAGGTGTCATGAAGGAAAAGGTAAAACATTGAGAAACAACATTGAAAAGTTAGCGTGCCACATTTGCTAGGGAAGATAGGCAGAGCACATAAAATGCCAGGAAGACAGAGAAT
>NW_011488878.1:9398-10281 GCF_000754665.1 Bison bison bison
TTGGTTTGATCTCCTTGCAGTCCAAGGGACTCTCAAGAGTCTTCTCCAGCACCACAACTCAAAAGAATCAGTTTTTTGGTACTCAGTCTTCTTTATGATCCAACTCTGACATTCACACATGATTATTGGATAAACCATGGCTTTGACTATTCAGACCTTTGTTGGCAAGGTGATGTCTGCTTTTTAATATTCTGTCTTGGTTGGTTATAGCTTTCCTTTCAAGGAGCAAGTGTCTCTTAATTTCATGTCTGCAGTCAACATCCACAGTGATTTTGGAGCCCAGGAAAATAAAATATGTCACTGCTACCACTTTTCTCCTTCTATTTGCCATGAAGTGCCAGGACTGATTCATGATCTTAGTTTTTTTAATGCTGAATTTCTAGCCAACTTTTTCACTTTCCTCTTTCACCCTGACCAAGAGGCTCATTTAGTTCTTCACTTTCTGCACTTAGAGTGCTGTCATCTGCATATCTGAGGTTGTTCATATTGCTTTCTTACACAGCTTCAATTGATGACATTTTTTTCATGAGAACACTAAAAAGGGGTTCTGGTCACCAAGTCCACAGGAGGATCACCCACACATCCAACAACCCATTCTATGACCCCAGTGGGATGTCTTACAATTTAACTTAATTCTGACACTACCTAAAGATAGCATCACTTTCTCTCACATTCCTCAAGGGCTCAGTCCTACAAAACTGACCTCCCTTTCAGATGCCAGTGGAAAGTATAGGTTATCATCTGTGTTTCTGAACAACTGGCTATAAATCAGAGGTTCCTTATTTGATTTAAATTAATTTCCTACAGTGGCTCACAGAAAGCAGAAAAATTTTACTTACTAGATCACCAGTTGATTATAAAAAGATGTAACTCAGGAACAGCC
>NW_011488878.1:10594-11186 GCF_000754665.1 Bison bison bison
AATTTATCTTAGGCTGCACATATGAGGGACAAATAACAGAAAGAGTTAACAATCGCTTAGAAAAATTCCATTAATGAAGCAAGTGAATCTGTGAAAGTTTTTTTCCTTTGGAGACCTCCAAATTTCCTGACGAACCATCTTTTAATTGACTATTGCAACATAATGTCAGTACTTGTGTTCAGTTTTGTAATTGTGTTGGCACCAAGTACTACTACTTAGTACTTGAACTATTGAGGAGACACTAGGTGTGGTTTTCATATCTAAGTTATGCATTTTCACCAATGTAGACCAAATTATGCAATGGAATACTGTACAAATGAAAAGTTTAAAATGACTTGACAATAGAAAAATGATGTTGAAAATGGGTTGACAATAGAAAAATGATGGGAAAAATTTTGACATAACACAATTCTTGGTATTATAGGTATTTAGAAAGCCCTAAGTTGTGGGCCATGGCAGTCAATATCATTATATGTGTTTCACACAGTGCTTTCATAAGTATTATGATTTTATCATTTAATTATAAAGTTTACTTTGTTTTACAGTACTGTGAGAATTAACAAAATAAATTTGTACTTAGTTTTATTTATAT
>NW_011488879.1:0-189 GCF_000754665.1 Bison bison bison
CCCCCCCTCAACAACGTGCCCAGCACTCCTGCCTCCACCATCTCTGCCCGCGAGGAGGTGAGCCTGGCCCTTGGCGGCCCCTTCCACGCCCCTCGCAGACAGGGCTCGGGGGTCGCAGCTGGGAGCTCTCAACAGGGACCCTCACCGCCCTGAGATCACCAGGCCCAGGACTGGCCTTCCTGGGGGAGG
>NW_011488879.1:2887-3208 GCF_000754665.1 Bison bison bison
CTGGCTGACGTGGCGCCCTGCGCCCCTCCCCGACGTGTACGTGTGTGCGTGCAGTGGGGCCCCGCCCAGCCCCGCCGCGAGCCTGCTGTGTCCGCACGGAGGAGGTGCTGGTCCTGGTGCCCCTCCCGCCGCATGCCCACACGCCTGTCCCCCCGGAAGCGAGCAGTGGCCGTCCACCCCTGCACCCCCACCCCGTGGTGATCGCTGCACAGTGTTTCTGTTCATGAGTCCACGCTCCTCTGCCCTCCCGCCTTCACCCTGGGATCGGTAACTTATTTGTCTGGATTCTTGGAGGTACCTCTGTGCATTTGTCCTCAGGTG
>NW_011488879.1:3611-6448 GCF_000754665.1 Bison bison bison
CGCCTTCACCTCGGCAGGTCCCCAGCCTGCTCCGTCCCCGCGCCTGCTGTTCCGTCCCGCACCTGCTCTTCTGTCCCCGCACCTGCTGTCCCCGCACCTGCTCTGTTCCCACACCTGCTCTTCCGTCCCCGAGCCTGCTCTTCCGTCCCCGCGCCTGCTCTTCCGTCCCGCACCTGCTCCGTCCGGACACCTGCTCTTCAGTCCCCACGCCTACTCTTCTCTCCCTGCACCTGCTCTTCTCTCCCCGCGCCTGCTCTGTTCCCGCAAGCATCGGCAGCCCCAGAGTCGACTCTTGGTCTTGCAGACCACGCACACGTATCAGCACCTGAGCCTCTGGTGTGTGTTCCCTCCTAGATTTCCTTGTTTCCGTTTGTGGTCATTTTCCAGAAGACCTCCATTTTGTTTGTTTTCAATGGAATTTTCCTCTGATGAGACTTCTCCATTTCTTAGATTTGGGGTCAGGGGTAAAAATGTTTTTATTTTGTCCTTTCCCTTCCCTTGCTGTCAGGGTCTCAGGCAGTTGCTGTCTTTCGGCACTCAGGAAGTACCCTTCCATCGTCTTCTGGGTTCATTGCTTCTGTGCAGGAATCGAAGCATTCCTTGTGCCCCTTTGCGGTGGTGTCTTTTTTCCTGACTGTCTCAGATTTTCCCTTTGTCACTCACTTTTCAGTGGTTTGACTACAGTGTGCTCGGGAATTAGCCTGTATTTATCTGTGCCAGGACTCATGAGACCTCTTAGAGTGTCTTGGCTTGCCCGCCTTTCATCAGTTTTGGAAAAGCCTCGCCCCTTCTTCAGAGCTTGGTCAGCCGCATTTCCAGGCTTCCCTCCTTGGACTCTGTATATCCGTGAGGCCTTTACACCGTGTTCCGCGTCTCTTATGCCCTCTGTGTATCTCCTGTGCATTTTTCTCTCTGCGCTTCAGTCTTCTATCTCTTCTGCCCTAGATTACAGTTCAGGTATCCCACGTGGCACCAGCAGTAAAGAGCCCACCTGCCAATGCAGGAGACGAGAGACATGGGTTCTACCCTGACTCGAGAAGATCCCCTGGAGGAGGGAATGGCAATGTTCTTGCCTGGAGAATCCTGGGTACAGAGGGGCCTGGTGGGCTACAGTCCATGGGCTCGCAAAGCGTCGGACACGACTGAAGTGACTGAGCACAAATTGCAGTTCACCAGTCCTCTCTTCGTTTCTGTTCAGCTGTCCAGTAGCCCATCTCTTACACTATTTCCTTTACTTATCTTATTTTTAGTTCTATAATTTCTATTTGATTTGTAAAAAAAAATTTCACATCTCTAAGCAAAAATTCCTGACTTGTCATTTATTGTTCTGAACATATTAGTTGTATTGAACATAGAGGCTGTGTTCAATAGCTCCAGAACCTGGATCCCCTGCTTTTATGCTTGGTTCTATTTCTTGATGTGCCTGGTGACTCTTGACATAAAAAGTGAAGTGAAATAAAACAATGAAATAAAGTGACAGGTATTGTGAGTGGAAAAAAAGTGCAGAAGGACTTCCCTTGTGGCCTAGTGGCTCCATGGTCCTAACGCGGGTTTGATCCCTGGTTGGGTAACTAGATCCCAACCAAGAGTTCACGTGCCGCCACTAAAGGTCCCGTGTGCCGCAACTAAGAATCAATTCAGCCATGCAAATGTATAAATAATAAATAGGGACTTCCCTGGCGGCCAGTGTTGAGAATCTGCCTGCCAATGCGGGGGACACTGATTTGGTCCTCGGTCCGGGAAGATTCCACGTGCCTCGGGGCATCTAAGCCCCGGATGCACAGCTACTGACCCCCACCTGCCCTGGAGCCTGCGCTCCGGAGAACCCGCCGCCACGAGAAGCCCGCGCACCGCACCTGGAGGGAAGCCCCCGCTCCGCAGCTAGAGAGCGCCCTCGGGCGGCAGCAGAGAGCCTATGCACCGCGACAAAGACCCAGCGCGGGCAAACTTGTTTTGTTAACTTAGAAATACAGATTTTTTTGAGGCAAGTCCAGACTCTAGACAATGCTCTATATCATCGGCGAGGATCAGCCTGTCCTCTGCCGGAGGGACTGAGCTGGCCTGAAGCTGGTTTGAGATGCACTCAGGCTGGCCCACCTCCTGATTGCCCGGGCCTCTGGGCTCAGCCCTCCTGGGATCCCAGTGGACAGTCAGGTGAGCTGACCAGCCTTCTCCTCCTCTGACAAAGATCCTGAACTCAGTTTTGTCTTCCTGGAACCATAATATTATTGTGCTTGGTTCAACGTTCCATCCACTCCACGCTCAGCCCTGTGCAGCATAAGAGTCAACAAATACCCCAAGAGGAAAATGCACAGAGCAACGGCGCTCTCTCCAGCTCCCCCCTGCTCCTGTGCATCTTGACCCTACAAGCCCTGGTGGCCCTGGCAGGCCTGAAGGCTGGTGCCCCTCCCCCCGCTAGTTTCGTGAGTCTGCCCAGACCCAGCCTGTCCACGCTGAATCTTTGCAGCCACCCCTGCCCAACTGCTCTGCCTCTGCCTCACAGCTTCATCTCTACCAACGGGGAAGCACAGAAGTGCTGCTGAAAATAAAATGAAAATTAGACACAACGCTGAGATAAGAAGACAGAAAGGGAAGCCCCCGTGCACCAGAAGGTAGATGGGAAACGACACAGAATGGATAAAAACACAGACAGTGCACCACTTCTGCGGGCAGTTAGGGCCCATCAGTTCAGCTCAGTTCAGTCTCTCAGTCGTGTCCGACTCTGCGACCCCATGAATCGCAGCACACCAGGCCTCCCTGTCCATCACCAACTCCCGGAGTTCACGCAGACTCACGTCCATTGAGTCAGTGATGCCATCCAGCCATCTCATCCTCTG
>NW_011488879.1:6672-10174 GCF_000754665.1 Bison bison bison
TCAGCCCTCAGCTTTCTTCACAGTCCAACTCTCACATCCATATATGACCACTGGAAAAACCATAGCCTTGAGTAGATGGACCTTTGTTGGCAAAGTAATGCCTCTGCTTTTCAATATGCCATCTAGGTTGGTCATAACTTTCCTTCCAAGGAGTAAGTGTCTTTTAATTTCATGGCTGCAGTCACCATCTGCAGTGATTTTGGAGCCCAAAAAATAAAGTCTGACACTGTTTCCACTGTTTCCTCATCTATTTCCCATGAAGTGATGGGACTAGATGCCATGATCTTTGTTTTCTGAATGTTGAGCTTTAAGCCAACTTTTTCACTCTCCATTTTCACTTTCATCAACAGGCTTTTTAGTTCCTCTTCACTTTCTGCCATAAGGGTGGTGTCATCTGCACATCTGTCCATAAAACCCCCTAATGTCGAAGCAGATGATGTTTTCTGTCCATAAAGAGTCAGAAGATAAGGCTTGTGCCTGGTAAGAGGAGAGTTGATATTAAGAATCCTGTTCAGAGCTGGGTGTTCAAAAGTTTGTACATAGAGGGAAAGGGGCTAGAAAAACTCTCCCCACGGCCCCAGTGACAGGGCAGGGAGGCTTGTCTGTTCCCAAGTTCTGGGTGAGACGGGGATAAAGTCTGCAGTAAGAAACAGACCTTGGGGAAAGTTGACCAGCAGATAAACAGAGCTGTAGAGACAAAGAGTAAGTGGGAAGGTTGATCCCTGGAAATCAGCCGGATGCAGAAAAGGAGAAGGATCCATGCAGATGTAACAGGAGATTGTGAGGCATGGAAGCTACAGAGCAAAGGTTCTGAGTTTCAGTGTGAGGATAAAGAAAATGCATAGCAGGGATATTCAAAGAGACGGTAGCTGAGAACTTTCAAGACATAATCAAAGGCTTAAATTCTCATAAGTCCCAAGAGGGATATATAAGAGTAAACTTTGGTGACTTCCCTGGTGGTCTAGTGGTTAAGAATCTGCCTTCCAGTGCAGGGGACACAGGTTTGACCTCTGGTCAGGGAAGATTCCACATTCCACAGGGCAACAGCCTGTGGGCCACAAATACCGAAGCCACGTGCTGCAACGACCGAAGCCCACGGGCCTGGAGCCTGTGCTCCACGGGAAAAGTCATGAGGAGTCCGAGCGCCACAGCTGGAGAGAAGCCCCCTGCTCTCCACGACTGGAGAAAGCCCTTGGAGCAATGAAGGCCCAGTTAGTAAAAGATATATGTATATATTAAAAAAAAATTAAAGTCAACATATTCAAACTATTGAAAGAAAAGAATTGTCAGCCAACAATTTTGTACCCAGATAAACTACCCTTTGAGAGTGAGAGAGAAAGAAATGATTTTTGACAATAAAGCTTGAAGATTTACCATTCTTAGAGCCACAATGAAAGAATTATTTAAGGATAATTTTAGGAAGAAAAAACTGAGTTCAGAAGGAAGACGTGGCATACAAGAAAAAATTGTAAATAAATTGACAAACATGCAGTAAATCTAAGTAATTGTTGAGAGCTAAAAAATTACAGTGACTATGAAGGATTACCCTCAAAAAGATGAAATTGAAATACTAGAGAATAAGTTAAATGGAATCCTTGCAGAAATAGTTGGGAGAAAAAAATCCCAGTCTCATTTTCTTGTTCAAGAAGCTGGAGGGATCAATGAATTCTAGATTTTGAAGTCAAGTACTGTGTGAAATATTTAAGGTAGCCACAAGAAGGATAGGGGGCTTCCCAGGTGGCGCTAGTGGTAAAAAACCTGCCTGCCAATGCAGGAGATGCGAGAGATGCAGGTATGATCTCTGGGTCAGGAAGATGCCCTGGAGGAGGGCATGGCAACCCACTCCAGTATTCTTGCCTGGAGAATCTCATGGACAGAGGAGCCTGGCCGGCTAAGTCCATGGGGTTGCAAAGAGTCAGACACGACTGAGGCGACTTAGCATGCACAGAAGGATGGAACGATAAGGGAGTTTTTCTTTCAGCTACTTGGTGGATTAAGAAAGTGGAAGCCAAGATGTTGGATCAATGACAACGAAAATACGTTTAAATGTTTTGCTGAACACCACGGAACGTACTCAGCTGGAGTTGGCCCAAGGTTTGATGACCTCTGGCCAAGGCCCTGGCCCACCCAAGTGGGGCGGGGGTGCACAAAGCTGGGCCCTCTGTAGGGGCTATATGCTCTGTGTCAGGCTACAAAGGCAGACATCCACCTGTCTCAAAGTTGAAGAAACCTGTCTGTCTGCCCCAGCTTTGGATGGAAAAAAAAAAGAAACCTCAAACTCTCTTGTGCAAAGGAAGTCAGACAGAAAGTCTCAGGGCCCGCCTGGAATATATGGACGATGGTGGAAACTGGGACAAACACACACAAGGATGACACGGCACCCCGTCCTGCAGGCACCCACAGGCCTGCAGAGAGGCGAGCTCAGGCCAGCACTGCTGGGCCGGTGTGCTAGACAACGGGGTCTAACAGCCGGGGAGGGTGTCAGCCACGCCTTGCTGTCTGTGAGCTGACACTTTATCATCCCCCGGAGGGCCTATCAGCCATCTCTGAGCAAAGGAAGACTCACCTGTGGGTGCCGGGGATCCTCACACGGCTTCAAAGCACACACTCATCTCACTCCCATGAACCCGCTTCTGGGGCTGGGCCCTTGCAGACACGACTGGCCTGAACCTGCCAGCTCTACCTCACCCCTCCTTCCTGCAGAAGCTGCAATCACGACCCTTCCTCACAGTTCACTCCCTGCCTGTGACTGGCTGGGTACCTCCTGTGTGCCCTCTGGGCCATGCCTTCCTCACCCCCACGGAGCTGGGGGCATAGGTGTGAACTGCTAGGTATAAAACGAGTAAGTTATGAGGCTGCCTGGTGGTCCAGTAGTGAAGACTTCCTTCAGATAGGCCCTCCCAGTGCAGGGAGCCCAGGTTGAGTCCCTGGTCAGAGATCTAGATCCTATATGCTGCAATGAAAAGCTCACATGCCACAGCTAAGACCCAGCACAGCCAAAAAATACATATTTTTAATAGAAATATAATAAAATGAATAAGTTATAGGGATGTTATATACAGCACAGAGAATTAGGTTACATTGTAATAACTTTATATGGAGTGTAATCTATAAACTTATTGAATCACTATGTCGTACATCAAAATCATTGCAGATGGTGACTGCAGCCATGAAATTAAAAGACGCTTACTCCTTGGAAGGAAAGTTATGACCAACCTAGACAGCATGTTCAAAAGCAGAGATGTTAGTTTGCCAAGAAAGGTCCGTTTAGTCAAGGCTATGGTTTTTCCTGTGGTTATGTATGGATGTGAGAGTTGGACTGTGAAGAAGGCTGAGTGCTGAAGAATTGATGCTTTTGAACTGTGGTGTTGGAGAAGACTCTTGAGAGTCCCTTGGACTGCAAGGAGATCCAACCAGTCCATTCTGAAGGAGATCAGCCCTGGGTGTTCTTTGGAAGGACTGATGCTAAAGCTGAAACTCCAGTATTTTGGCCACCTCATGC
>NW_011488879.1:10274-13253 GCF_000754665.1 Bison bison bison
AGGAGGAGAAGGGGACGCCAGAGGATGAGATGGCTGGATGGCATCACTGACTCAATGGACGTGAGTCTGCATGAACTCCGGGAGTTGGTGATGGACAGGGAGGCCTGGCGTGCTGCGATTCATGGGGTCGCAAAGAGTCGGACACGACTGAGCAACTGAACTGGACTGAACTGAACACCTAAAATTAATGCAACATTGCAAGTCAACCACACTTCAGTTGAAAGGTGACTGCAGCCATAAAATTAAAAAGCGCTTGCTCCTTGGAAGAAAATCTATGACAAATCTAGACAATGTGTTAAAAAGCAGAGACATTACTTTGCTGACAAAGGTCCGAATAGCCAAAGCTATGGTTTTCCCAGTGGTCATGTATGGATGTGAGAGCTGGACAACAAAAAGGGCTGAGTGTGGAAGAACTGATGCCTTCAAACTGTGGTGTTGGAGAAGACTCTTGAGAGTCCCTTGGACTGCAAGGAGATCCAACCAGTCCATCCTAAAGGAAATCAACCCTGAATATTCATTGGAAGGACTGATGCTGAAACTGAAGCCTCTAATACTTTGGCCATCTGAAGCGAAGAGCTGACTCATTGGAAAAGACACTAATGCTGGGAAAGATTGAAGACAGGAGGAGAAAGGGACGACAGAGGATGAGATGGTTGGAGGGCATCACCGACTCAATGGACACGAGTTTGAGCAAGCTCCGGGAGATGGTGAAGCCTGGAGCGCTGTCACACGTGAGGGTGCGAAGAGTCAGACTGAGTGACTGAGTGACTGAACAACAGCACCAAAGTGGGGGAGACAATAAAAGAAAAAAAGACGAACTTGTAACGTTACGTATGAGTTGGGAATAGTCAGTAGGAACTTCCTTACAGAAGACTGGCAGGAATAATGTGGAAGAATAATAAAATCAGAAGACCTAAGGGCCTGAAGCCATTTGACACAAGTTGAAGCATGGGAAATTGCGGGGCACCCGAGTGTTTACCCTTAGGTTGCTCCCCAAGTGCCAGGAAGGAGATCCAGCTTGATAACCACCAGGCTTTGTGTCAATACCCGCGTGGGAGCCGGACCCCAAGGGGACCGGGAGCCCGGAGGCATGCATCACGCAGCACCGCCTGCTGGCATCGACCCCGAGCCCGGAGGCATGCATCACGCAGCACTGCCTGCTGGCGTCCTCCCAGGGCTCTGTCCGCCTGGGACTGAAAGCAGTGGATGAGAAGTGACTGAGGGGATAGGACACTCCTGCAGCTGACGAGCAGGAGGGCGAGAAGCACTGTGCCCGAGCACTGACGGGGCTGCAGTTTTATAATCAAAACACTCCTGCAGCTGACGAGCAGGAGGGCGAGAAGCGCCGTGCCCGAGCACTGACTGGGCTGCAGTTTTATAATCAAAGGAGGAGTGGGGAGGGGAGAAGACCGGCTTTGTCTTTTTTGAGTAGACGTCATGCTTCCATTATCGGCTCTGCCTCCAGGTTGAGCTGGGGAGTTTCCTGTCCCTACGTGGTCAAGCTAGGTCCACAGATTACCGCTTTTCGTGGGTGGAGAGAGCACGTCCTAGGGCTCATTAACCTACTGAGCTCCCGGGCAGGATGCGGGCCTCATGCATCTTGTTGAGGGTCTGTCCCGGGCTCTGCTGGATGGTTTTGTCGCTAAGCCAGCCTGCTTGGTTCTGTGGTTAGGCAACCCTGCTTTCTCAGTTATCATTAACTTACAGGGGTCTCTCAAGTTTCCTATTTACACTTCCCCAGTGGAAGTAACTATGTAATCACCCATGTTGCCCCTTCATTCTGTCCCTGTCATAACCAGGTTTTACAGCTCACTTCTCAGTCCAGGAGCCCCGGCAAGAGGAACAGACACTCCACGAGCGGAAGGGGAGGTGCTGGAAAGGTTGTCTCGGGGGTGAGCGTGAGGAAGTGATTTAAGAGACGTAAAAACCAAACTCAATGTGGGAACCTCAGTTGGATGCAATAACAAATCAGCTATAAGTGACAACCTGGTGACAATTAGTGAAAGTTGGTGAAAGTTTTAGCATCGCTGTAGACTGATGTCTACTGTCCCCCCAGATTCCTATCTTTAAAACTGAACCCCCAATGTGATGCTATTAGGAAGTGGGGCCTTGGGGCGGTGATTAGGTCATGAGGCTGGAGCCCCCGGGAATGGGATTAGTGCCCTCACGAAGAAACCCCAGGGAGCTCCCTGGCCCCTCCCACCAGGAAGGAGGAAGACAGTGAGAAGGTCCAGCCACGCAGCACGAAGTAGCCGGAACCAGACACCAAATGGGCCGGTGTCTTGATGCTGGGCTTTCAGCCCCCAGACCTGTATAAGCCCCTCAGTCTGTTACAGCAGCTAGGATGGATGAAGACAAGAATGAACCACTAAACTGATAAAGTTAAGGAATCGTTGATTTCGTTAGGAGTGATCCTGTAGGAAATTTGTTTATTTGGAAAGGCACACTGAAGTATTCGGAAGTGAAATGTTCCCCATGTCCTCTGTTCATTTATTTTATTTATTTTTATTGAAGTATAGTTGATTTATAACACAATATTATATAAGTTGTGGGCTTCCCTGATGGCTCAGCTGGTAAAGAATCTGCCTGCAATGCGGGAGACCTGGGTTTGATCCCTGGGTTGGGAAGATACCCTGGAGAAGGGAAAGGCTCCCCACTCCAGCATTCTGGCCTGGAGAATTCCGTGGACTGTACAGTCCATGAGGTCACAAAGAGTCAGACTCAACTGAGTGACTTTCACTTCATTATATAAGTTGCAGGTGAACAATAGAGTGATTCACAACATTTAATGGTTATATTCCATTTGTTGTTTTTATAAAAATTTGGCCATAGTCCCTGTGTTGTATAATTCCTCTTTAATTTAAAATTCCTTTCTGGGGGCTTCCTTGGTGGCTCAGTGGTAAAGAAACTGCCTGCCAATGCAGGAGACATGGGTTTGATCCATGGGAGGATCCCACATGCCATGGAGCAACTCAAGTC
>NW_011488879.1:13353-15351 GCF_000754665.1 Bison bison bison
ATGGAGCAACTCACCTGTGTGCCGCAACTCCTGAGACTGTGCTCCAGAGCCTGGAGCTGCAACTGCCGAAGCCGCGCACCTTAGAGCCCCTGGTCCAGAAGAGGACAGGCCACCGTGAGGAGGAGCCATGCGCTGCAACGCGAGGGGCCCACTTGCAGCAGCTGGAGAAAGACCCTGCACAGCCTCAAGTAAAAAATAAAACAAATAAGTAAATAAAACGAAGACTCCTTCTTGAAGCAGAAGCGGTGCGTGTCGGCAGTTGTGGAGCCTAAGCTGCATGTAATGGCTGCTCGTCACGCTCTCCCATCCAGTCAGCGTGTCTGAGACTTTCTGCAGAGAACAAGTCTAATGGAGCAGCAGAGTAAGAGAAGATGCTGCTACACTCATAAAACTGATGACTTGGAAAATACAGCAAGCCCTTCAAACCTATGAGAAAAAAATCAGCAAATCTTCACTAAAAACAGCAAAAATACAAACAGGGCTTCACAGAGGAGGAGACCCCGTGACGGGCAAGCACGCTCCGTCGTCAGGGGCCTGCAAGCTGCAGCCACGCTTGACGCTGCTCTGTGTCTCCAGATGCAAAACCCATGGAGCACGCTGGGAAACTCTTCTGAAAACGCCCAGCACCGTCTTGGAAAGTGAAGATGTTAATGAAGGAAAACGGGCCAGTAGACTCAGGCGTCCAGTGACTCTACCCAGGAGCAGAGGCCACCTCGGCTGTGGTCTGGAGAGGAGGGCAGACCCCCAGGCTGAACTGACAGGGTGTCTAGAAGAAAGCACAGGGGTCTGGGGGTAGCCAGTGGCATCTTCCCCTTTCACCTCTCAGCACACTCACGCCGGCCCCAGGACTGCCCGGGAACCGATACCCTGTCCATGGTCACCCAAAGGTCAGCACCCTGGACAGGGCCCCTGCAGCCCTGTCCTGCTGGGGTCTCGCAGGCAGGGCCTGGGCACACACCCAGACCTCATCCAAAGAGGACTTTGAATGAAGGAATGGGAAAGGGTCCTGTCCTCAGAGAGTCCCAGGCAGATGGGAGAAGGGGTGGGGTTAGGGAGGCAGAGGCCCGCGCTGGGAACCCGGGCTGAGCAAACTATAGCCAGCCTGCCTTTCAGACAGCCCAGGGAGCGGCCAGCCTGCATTCTCCAGGATGGAGGTCCCAGCTGCCTCCATTTCCCAGACTCCCTTGCAGCTACATGCAGCCATGTGACTAAGTTCTGAATCATGAGACGTGAGTGGAAGTGCCCTGTGAGATTTTCAGGACGTCTTCCCGGATGTCTGCCCTTATATCCTGCTCTGCTAGGAACAGGAGGCAGTGACTGAGCTCCAGCAGTCATTGTGTGGCCATGAGGCTGCCAGGTAAGCCTAGGGATTGGGAACTGAGAGTTGGAGGGGCCTGGTTCCCAATGGCTGCAGAGCCAATACCATCCCTAGGCTGCCAGTATTATGGGGAAATAAACAATGTTGCTCAAGACCTGGTTCTTTGAGTCTCGATGCATGCGTGCATGCTAAGTCACTTCAGTCATGCCCAAATCTGTGCAACCCATGGGCTGTAGCCTGCCAGACTCCTCTGTCCATAGAATTCTCCAGGCAAGAATACTGGAGTGAGCTGCCATTCCCTTCTCCAGGAGATCTTCCCGACCCAGGGATCGAACCCACGTCTCTTAAGTCTCCGGCATTAGCAGGCAAAACACTAGCACCACAAGGTCTGCACCAAACCTAGCTCGGATGCACAGGCCTGTGACTTGGGGGTAGGGGTTGGGGAGGGATCTTCTCTGGCTGTGAAAGTTCTCAGCCCCACCCTCTAGCTGGCTCACCCGGCTCCAGATGTCTGTCAAGGGCGCAGAGGGAGGTACGGAGGATGAAGAGGAAGTGGCCAGAAGGGGAAGCAGCAGGCTGCAGAGAGGAGGCAGGTGGGAGGTGATCGCGGTAACGGCCTGCAAGCTGACGGCCTGCGTCTGTGGCGAAGCCAAGATGAACGCCAAGGCGGGACCCTTGGG
>NW_011488879.1:18003-19292 GCF_000754665.1 Bison bison bison
GAGGAGTGCTCTTGGCAGGACACACAGGCTGTCACCCAGGACTGGGTGGCCGTCGCAGCCCTCCCGCCTGGGGTAGGGCCACAGGCCCCGCCCCTCCCGGCCGTCCCAGGGTCCTGGAACCTCAGAACCACACAGCACACCCCCTGACCGAGCCCTTCTGGGTCAGTGTTGGTGACTCCAAGGGCCTCCACACCCACAGGAGCCCAGACCCAACAGCTCTGAGGGGAGCACGCTGGGCTTGGGTGGGGGTGGGGACTGGCACCAACCCCTGACTCGGGCAGGCCCCCCCGGGCACTCCTGGTGTCAGGCCTGCCCTGCCCCATCCGGCCTGGGCTCTGCCTCCTCCTTGCTGACTGGGATGGAGCAGGTGATGCGAGGCTGGCCGGCTGCTCTTATGCTCACACCCGGCACCCCCTGTGCAGGCTCGTCCTCGTGGAGAGCATCCCCCAGGACCTGCGATCTGTAGCAGGCAGCCCGGCCGCCCAGCCCCTGGCCCAGGCCTGGATGCAGCTGCTGGACGCCGCCCGAGAGAGCGTCCACGTGGCCTCCTTCTACTGGTCCCTCACGGGGCCCGACATCGGGGTCAACGACTCGTCTTCCCAGCCGGTGTGTGGCCCTCGCCCCTGACTCGGAGCCCGCGGGCTGTGCCAGGGCCAGGCACACAGCAAGGCCAGCAGGCTGCCCGTCTGTCTGACCGAGCTGTGGGCAGTTGGGGCCGCCTCGGGGGAGATCTGGGCCCCTCCTTGTGGGATAGGGTGGTCTCTCTCTCACCCTGGCCTGCTCTAACAGGGCGAGGCCCTCCTGCAAAAGCTGCAGCAGCTGCTGGACAGAAACGTGTCCCTGGCCGTGGCCACCAGCACCCCAACTCCGGCCAAGAACTCCACTGACCTGCAGGTCCTGGAAAGCCGAGGTGGGAGCCTGCTATCCTGGGCCCGGGGGCCAGCAAGAGCTCTGGGGCTGCCTGGGGAGGGGCTGGGAGCCTGGGGGAACCCCGGGCCGACCAACGCCTCCTTCTCCCACCTGTAAAGTGGGGGTGAGGACACCGTCCATGAGGAGGAAGGAACTGGGCTCAGCACGACGCGGGCTCACCCACCGCTCTGCCCCCTTGTCAGGCGCCCAGGTGAAACACGTGCCCATGGGAAAGCTCACTGGCGGCGTTTTGCACTCCAAGTTCTGGGTGGTGGATGGGCGGCACATCTACTTGGGCAGTGCCAACATGGACTGGCGGTCCCTAACACAGGTGAGTCCCCGAGCCCCAGGAGGGGAGGCCCCCTGGAGCTCGTCCGCCC
>NW_011488880.1:0-321 GCF_000754665.1 Bison bison bison
CTGGTTGGATTTCCTTGCATTCCAAGGGACTCTCAAGAGTCTTCTCCAACACCACAGTTCAAAAGCATCGATTATTTGGTGCTCAGCTTTCTTTATAGTCCAACTCTCACATCCATACATGCTACTGGAAAAACCATAGCCTTGACTAGATGGACCTTTGTTGGCAAAGTAATGTCTCTTTTTTTTAATATGCTGTCTAGGTTGGTCATAACTTTCTTTCCAAGGAGCAAGCGTCTTTTAATTTCATGACTGCAATCACCATCTACAGTGATTTTGGAGCCCAGAAAAATAAAGACAGCCACTGTTTTCACTGTTTCCCCT
>NW_011488880.1:3503-5644 GCF_000754665.1 Bison bison bison
AATGCATGTGCCATATTCAAGCCAGAAAACTAAAAGGAAAGAATTTCTCTCTTTTTATTTAGTTAGGCTAAAGAAATTGATCTTTAACCAACAACTGGACATACCGGGCAACAGTTATGGAGAAATGTTCCCAATTGATCATTTTAATGTGGTGACCTTTTTTCTTTCTGCTAAAAAAATGTAGCACATGCTAAAACTAAAAAGAAAGATAAAAACCTAAAAAGTTGCAAAGAAGAAAACGACAATTTCCTATAATTTCACTGCCTGAAGACAAGCTATGGCTAGCATCTTGATTTATTAGCATCTTGATTTATTATCCTCTCTGCTTTGAGTATGTGTGTGTATCTTAGCTATTTGAGATCATATTTACATGCAATTTAATATTATGCTTCTTTTTCCACTCAACATTGTAGGATATATCTGTTCCCCTATGGCCAATTTACTGTAATGAGGTTATTTTTGTTAAATTATTTTCCTTTAAAAGAACTGGGAGAGTCAAATCTTGAGAAGAGTCTAAAAAATAACTTCATGCTCAAAGTCTCTGCATATTATTCTTGAAGAAAAGCAATTAGGTCTTCCTGGAGTGTCAGAGGCATTGAGTCACCTGCAGCTGCTGACTGTTAATCATATTAGACAGAAGTTAATTTTGAGGTAACTTGCCCTCTGGTGCCCCACATGTCAGACTCTGCAAAGGTTCCTTTATTTACAGTGACATGCAAGTGGGCAATGCCATGTTTAGAGAATAATGTGCTTTCCAGGTTTGCCACCCTCAAATGATTGCAAAGCTTTGTTGGAAAAGACAGAGTTCTAGGACGGTAAATGAGCATAAGTCATATTGTTGGAAATTGTTTTTCTCTGAAAGTTTCTGGCTGTGGTGCAGTGCCATTTTTCTTCTGGACTTGAATTTGAGTGAATTCCACTTATCATCACATAAGTATCTCATTTTCATTTTCAAT
This sequence comes from Bison bison bison, assembly GCF_000754665.1. Taxonomy (NCBI): domain Eukaryota; kingdom Metazoa; phylum Chordata; class Mammalia; order Artiodactyla; family Bovidae; genus Bison; species Bison bison. Next base: position 4,460 of record NW_011488880.1, read on the forward strand.
TCAGTCATAAGTTGCTGAATATATCCTCAACAGGTAAATTAGAGTATAGTAATAGCACAAACGAGTCTTAGCACTGACATTTATTCACTATGTATTAAATATACATGGGGATACTTTGACAAAAAAGGTGATTGCATTAAAAATTGTCAACATTGCATCCATGTGGATGCTCCATTGAAATCTTATGTGATTTCCCTAGTCTTTTGGGTCTATTGCTGAAGGAGAAAAAACTCTTTCATTAGCCTCTTCTGCTAATGAAAACAAATTACTAAGTGAGAGTCACGAGACCAAATCAAGGAGGTCAAGTTCTCCATCCTCTCTGCATCCTTTTATGTAAACACACTGAAAGTGGCCATTTCATCCAGTTCAGTCCACTTTATGGCACTTAAAGAAGCCTTAGTGCATATGACTTCATTCACCTTTCTTATTTGATAACTTATTTTGTGTTGCACAGTCAAAGGCTGTGTTTCTCTATGGCCAAAGAACCCAGAAAACTATGTTGTTTATGGAAGATTTCAAAGACGGGTGATATTAACAATACTAAATATATTTGTGGTCTCTCACTAATTTTCTAATAGAGTAGCATTAAAACACAGAGGGCATTGCAGAAATCTTAAGGAATTGGTATGAGACATCTTACATTAAGACATCTGTAAATGATCAGTAAACCAGCTGTAAGGATTAATTGGCTTTTACACTAAGAATGCTGTGTAAAACAGTGCGAAGAACCCTAGGAATATGAGGAATGCTTTCCAGTTCCCACAATGCCACTAATAAGCTGTATTAGCTTGAGTGAGTCACTTTACTTGCCTGTGTTGGAGAGAAAAATGATAGGAAAAAAATGATAAAATACATTGTGCACAAGGTCACATAGTGCATTTGAAATAAAATCCAAGAAAATACAGGCTTGCAGCAAAAAGCAAAACCACAAATACAGTGGCCATGAAAAGGTAAGTCAATTTAATCTCCACTGGTGTCTATAAGCTATAAAGAAAAACAAACATCTGGTCATTTGCATAGTTTTGATCACAGAAAGCAAAATATGGTTTGCAGCATGCCCTTGGAAGAAAGCCAACTAACGTGAGGGTGATCACTCAGGAAGGACGGCAGTGAACTCCCAAACAAGGTGACTTTAGAATGCCCAGCCACAACCCACAGTATTAATCTTATGGCGAGTCTGTATAA
>NW_011488880.1:8234-13067 GCF_000754665.1 Bison bison bison
TCCCCATCTTATTTTTGCTGACTGTATAGAGCTTCTCCATCTTCCCCTTCAAAGAATGTAATCAGTCTGATTTCAGTATTGACCATCTGGTGATGTCCATGTGTAAAGTCGTTTCTTGTGTTGTTGGAAGAGAGTTTTTGCTCTGACCAGTGTGTTCTCTTGATGAAGCTGTGTTAGCCTTTGCCCTGCTTCATTTTGTACTCTTAAGACCAAACTTGCCTGTTACTCCTAGTATCTCTTGACTTTCTACTTTTACTTTCCAATCCCCCATGATGAAAAGGCCATCTTTTTTGTGTGTTAGTTCTAGGAGATCGTGTAGGTCTTCATAGAACCATTCAACTTCAGCTTCTTCAGCATTAGTGGTTGAGGCATAGACTTGGATTACTGTGATGTTGAATGGTTTGCCTTGGAAACAAACCGAGATCATTATAACATTTTTGAGATTGCACCCAAGTACTGTATTTTGGACTGTTTTGTTAATGTCTGATTGATAGCAAATGTTACTCACTTAAAGGAGATTTCATCAACGTTGTAGGTAGACCTTGTCCAATTGGCTGAAGGCCTTAAGAGCAAAAACTGAGGCTTCTTGAAGATAGAGGGAATTCTTCCTTAAGACTGTAACATAGAAAAAAAATATACAGTAACATACAAATTCTGCCTGAGTTTGCAACCTGCTGGCCTACCATATGGGATTCAAACTTAAGTCTGCAATGTCAAGTCTTGCATGAGTTTCCAATCTACCAGCCTGCCCTAGAGATTTTGGACTTGCCAGCCCCCACCCCACAAACGCATGAGTCAATTCCTTAATAAAAATCTCTAAATACATATAATATAATATAAGATGACCTTTTTGGGCTTTGCTGGTGGCTCAGTGGCAAAAGAATCCACTCCCCAATGCAGAAGATGTGGATTCAGTCCCTAGGTCAGGAAGATTCTCTGGAGAAGGAAATGGCAACCCACTCCAGTATTCTTGTCTGGGAAATCCCATGGACAGAGGAGCCTGGCAGGCTATAGTCCATGGGGTTTCAAAGAGTTGGACATGACTGAGTGACTAAATAACATCAACAGATTTGACCCTTGAACACCACCAGCTTCAGCTACACATGTCCATTTATGTGCACATTTTTTTCAATAGTAAATTCTACAAAATCTGTGGTTGGTTTAATCTGTGGATGTGGAAGGCCAATTGTAAGTTATGTGGGGATTTCTGATGTTTGACTGGGTGGAAGACTGATGTCTCTAATCCCTCTGTTGTTCTGGGGTCAACTGTGTAGTGTCTCATTTTGGTTCTCTTTCTCTAGGGTATCCTTACTGATAGACCTTGTTTCTTACACAAAATGGGATCCTAGAAAAAATTAGATCTTCCTTGGTTATTTTAGAAATTCTGTTGAGAATCTCCTCTTGACTTTTGACATTTCATCTGACTAAATGCAGATGAGCAGCTCTCGAGGACAACTGGCTGACTTGCTTGTGTTTTTGTTTTCTTTTTGGAAACTAGCCCTTCATTCTCCTTTTCCAGTCAATTGGCTATTGCCTACAGCCTTTCACTTCAAATTTACCACTCATTTCCACACACCTCCTGGGAGTTTCCACTCCACTAACGCTCTCTTTTCTTTCCTATTTCTCCTTGTGGCTATCTTGTCATGACCACTCATTAATCATGGAAATCATTTTGCAAATCAGGCTGGGAGGACCCTCACGGCCATGAGATACAGCTCAGGGAAAGCCAGAATAAGAGCCTTACACCAAGCTCTTTGCACCACATATTATTTGCACCACAGATCTTCTATCATCTGAACAATTTTTAGGGAACCAGGGTTTTGTTAAGAATTTCCAGGCATGTGTGGAGCCTTAAAGAACTCTGTGGAGGGCTCCTGGAATCCCTTGGGCCTGACTAAAGCACGCCAGTCCCTCGTTACTGCAAAAGCTGCTCTTTGCCTGTTCTGGACAAAGTGCTTGATTGCTTACCCATGGATATTGGTGTTCTAAGAAATCTTAATCTACTTCAGCAGGCACAGCTCAGGGAAGCCAATTAATTAAACTAGTTTTCCAGCTGATAGATTGATGCATTGCCACTGTTTAAGCAAAGCACAAATTAGAAGCATATTGTGTCTGAAGGCCTGGTCATCTCTCACTATTGACTCTAATTGCCCGAGAAGAAGGAACAAAACAAAAACCAAACCTGGGAAGAGTGGCGGCAAGGGACTTATGAATGCCAAGGAAATGGTTACTGAATGCTGATTATGTGCCAAATTAAGTGTGTCACTCATGTTAGCTCATTTTAGACTCACAGAAACCCTGTGAGGTAGATTTTAGAATTATCCCAACTTCATGAGTAAGGAAATAGGCTCAGAGAGGTTGTGTTACTTTCCTAAGGACATACAGCTCTTCAGTGACAGAGACAGCAGGAAAAACAAAGCAAGAGTAACAGTTCCATTCCGACCCTGGCACACTTAACAGATTGAATTTTTGCTGATCCACTGTCTTTTACTATGTTCTCTTGTCATCCATTTCCTTTTAGTCTCCCACACATCAGGAAGCCTTTCTCTATTGTCCTAATAATGGATTACACTTTGCTGATCTCTCATTCTTTCATGTCAATCCCAATTGCTAAGGAATGGAATCATAGCAATTGCAAGATGTGTAGCCTTGCAACCTACCTGCAGTGAGGAGGGCAGAACTCATCGTAATGAAGGTCTGAAAAAGTCTTGTTTGGTTCCTTGGTTGCAGTTGCAATTGATGAGGCTTAAGACCTTTGAAGTCCAACTGCTTTGATCCCAGTTGCTCTGTAGCTGATCCTGCCAGGCTGCTTTGATGTAAAGAAATCTACAATTCTGTGTTTATAGGATATGGAAAGTACTAGAAGGGCATGGGGATTTCATGGGACCAGTTAAGTGGCTGTTTCTAGAATCCAGGTGTGACATTTGATGAGAGCTTGAACTAGGGTGGGGAAATGCACATGAAAATAAGGGGGGGTATGTTAGATTCTACATTATTAAAAATCCACAGGATGTAAAAATCTTTTGAAAATGTGAGGTGAGGAACAGGGAACATTTTAAGATAAATCATTATTGACTTCTGAGTTCTCAGAACTTTGGATAATGGTGTCCTTCACAGATGGAAGACACAGTAACAGAAACAGAGGCAGAGGCTTCAATTTCACCTTATAAGGTCCTTATGGCAACACATGGTAGGAAGGGAATCAAGACACAGGGAACAAAAAGGCTGCAGTGACGAAAATCAAGGCCTGTCCATACAACAGCGAATGGTGGGTTGTATTGAAACTGCAGAATGCACATTGAAGGAGCAGTGGAGACAAAGTTTGAAAGGTAGGTACTAGTTTAAGAAGGGCTTTAAAAACCATGTTGCGGAGTTTTGCTTTCATCTTTACAGAAATGGAAAATGAAATCGAGATTTTAAGCAGGGAAGTAACTTGATAAAGATTTTCATTTTAGAAAAATACATCTATAGTGCAGAGGGTGTCTTGGAATGGGGTAGTGGTGTTAACAGGGTAACCTGTTGAAGTAGCCCAAACTGAGAGTCGATGGTGGATGGGACTAGAGTAGTGGTGATTGAGATTGAGCAAAATGGATGGAATGAGAAATACTTTAAAGGGAAAATGGATGAGATTCATTGGTGACTTAGATGTAAAGGAGAAGAAAAGAGGGAAATCAAATATAGCTATTAGATTCTGGCTTGGGAACTAGGTTGATGTTAGTGAATTTAATAAGATGGGAATCACAGTAGTAGGAATTGGCTACAACATATTTGTATTATCACTTCTTCTTGTTCTCTCTGTTAGTTTTCTTTGATCTCTGCCATTTCCTCACTGCTCACAGATAGCCAATCACTGATCCTTGTTTGCTGTAATCCCCAGAGAATTATCATCTGACTGTGGTATAGCAAGTTTTAGTAGTCTCTATCAACCATTTGGGGCACTGGAGAGGTATGTGCTTTAGAGATCATGGATATTTGATTCTTTTCCATCCAGTAATGACTATGGAGGAGAGAGCTAAAACTTGGTTAGAGAGAACATCTATCCATAGGCCTAGGATGATGTGACTTAGGTAGATAGTTCTTGGTTTGCTCTGATAATGCCCTTACCATTCTCAAAAACCTTGCCATTTGCATTTTTCTTTCCTATATCTGTACAATATACTTCCTTCCAAAACACACATATACATATACAGGATACTCTGTCACCCCCATCTTAGTTTTCCTTACTTTCCTGAATGTGTCCTTTACTCTGTGATCCTTGGTTACTACCACCATCCTCACTTCCACTTATTGAAATCTATCCATCCTTTCCACATGAACTTTGATCATACTTGCTCTAATAATCCTTGCAGTTATCCCTATCAAAATTAATCTTCTTTCTATTTTAATTTGTATAAATACCTCTTGGAGCATTTATCCCAAGGTTCTCAGTCAAGTCTGTGAGGGCTATGTACTTCGATAGAGGTTGGGACCTAATAGAGGCCAACAGCCAAGCCAAACACATCTGTATGTTTGAAAACCAGCCCTTTGATACAGCCAGAATTGGCATTCAATCAACTATTGTGACTTTAAATGACTATCTCCCAAATGAAAATAAAAGTGCATATTAAGTGTTCACTATTTTTTTAAGTGAAATTTTACCTTTATCCTTATTATCCTGGAAAATTTATTTTATTTTCTCACTCAATATATTTATAATTTCCCCTGGAAAATGGCAAATGTGATGTATTTCCCTTGGAGCAGGCTACTTTGTGCTCTAGTAGATACTGATGAGTGTAAATACCTGTAAGAAACAAGGATAAATGGTGCTGCTAGAATCAAGTCCAAACTTTGGTT
>NW_011488880.1:14117-16255 GCF_000754665.1 Bison bison bison
TTTTATTATAGTAGTTTTTATCCATTAATCCCAACCTCCTAATTTATCCCTGCCTCTCACCTTTCCCCTTTGATAACCATAAGTTTGTTTTCTAAGTCTGTGAGTTTGTTCATTTTGTAAATAAGTTCACTTGTATAATTTTTTAAGGCCTTACGTATAAGTAATAGGATATGATTTTTATCTTTCTGTGCCTTACTTAGTATGATAATCTCTAGGTCCATCCATGTTGCTGGAAATGGCATTCTTTCATTCTTTTTATCGATGAATAATGTTCCTTGTGTTAATACATATGTACCACATCTCCTTTATCCATTCATCCACTGATGAACATTTAGGTTGCTTCCATGTCTTGGCTATTGTATTTAAACAGCACTGCATTGAATATTGGGGCACATGTATCCCTTCAAATCATGGTTTTCTCCAGATATATATCCAGGAGTGGGTTTTGTTTGCTGGATCATATGGTAGCTCTATTTCCAGTTTTTTAAGAAACCTCCATCATTGTTCAAAATAGTTGTAAAATATCCTCTATATGATGAGCCATGTGGCACAGAGGGGAAATATATACTTTCAGTTTTAGTTAAATGAAGCTGTAGGCTTAGGTTTTAATACATGAATGAGTGAAAGTTGCTCAGTTGTGTCCTACTCTTTGCAACCCCATGGACCGTAGCCCACCAGACTCCTCTGTCCATGGAATTCTCCAGACAAGAATACTGGAGTGGGTAGCCTTTCCCTTCTCCGGGGGAACTTCCCAACCCAGGGATCAAACCCAGGTCTCAAACATTGCAGGCAGATTCTTTCCCATCTGAGCCACTAGGTTTTAATACATAGATATGAACAGTTCGGGCACCCTTGACTTAATTTGTAGTAGAACTAAGGAACTCTCTTTATCCAATATTAATAACTTTCAGGATAGATAGCTGGGATACTGTCTATAGAATATAAGTCTGGTGAGTAAATAGAATACTAAAGAGATTAATTTCCCTGTAGTACTTCCATCCATGATAAACAGCTTAGGATATAGAATGAAAAATAATCGCAGTTACTTTGAAAGATAGCCCAAGGATTAGTTGGTTATCACTGACCCTTACAGGCATCTCAGGCTAGGCTTGAACCACAATCTATACCTAGCGAAAAGACCCATGGTTTCCTGACTATGTCTGTGGCTTCCTTTTACATGGTTCTCCCCTGACTTTGTATCTCTCCTTACTGATTTGGTTCTGCTTCAAGGCCATCTTACCACATCCCTTGTTATGTTTCTGATCTGCACTGGGACATCCCAAATGTAGAATTTAGCCCTATAATTGCCACACAAACCATTTGTGTGTTCAGTAGATTTTCCTGGACATCTGGGGAATGTCACAAAATGTTTATATTATAACAAAGCAAACAACCTAACAAGGCGTATTTAAGCATTACTGTTCTTAAACCTCCTTTGGCCACTCTATTTTGGGATTATAATGTAAGTGATTTTTTTAATTGACTTTTGCATAAGCCAGAGAAGGGCGACAAATAGGGACATTTGGTTTCTTCCCCACGAGTTAAATAGCAGTTACTCTTACTCTTCATCAGTGTGGCAGAGCAAGACAGGCCTCAGCAGCTCCCTGTGGGAACGCCAGAGCAAGCAATTCATAATTGCACACAACTGCTAGCTTTCTGGGAAGGATGTGATAATACCTTTTACAGTTATTTCATAACGGAAAATGGCTTTGACATACATGTTTTTAGATTACATTTCTTTCTCAAGGATGTAACCTTTTCATAAGGTATTGTATGTATTATCTATATTTATATGTGGGTGTGTATAGAAAAACATAATATGTTAAAACTGAAGCAGAACAAATAAATAGTTCATGAAGATAACATTTAAGACTTACTAAACTTTTTCTGTTCTATTGTTGTGGTTTTCAAGAAATAGCTCTTGCACTTATTATTCAATTTTCGTATTTTCATAGCTTGTAATTTTCACTTTTTTGTCTTATTTACTCACTCTCATCTTAGATATAGACTCCTTTTTTCTCACCTTAGTTACATGTTTACTTATTTTCATTCAGTCTCTGTTATTAAATAAAGCATTACATTTCACCAAATTTAATATATTTTCACGTATTTCTCAACTGTAGCTTTCATTGACTGAC
>NW_011488880.1:16355-16961 GCF_000754665.1 Bison bison bison
GTATTGTGAAATTATATGTCCTATACAGTTTCTGAATTTAGGTATTTGTTGAAGTGAGATATTTTTCTAGCTTAATACTGATCTATTTTCATGAATGATCCATGAGGGTTTGGGAAAGAAGCTATATTTTCTATTTACTATGCATGTAGTATTCTATGCAGCTATTAAATTAACCTTATTAGCTTTATTGCTTGCATCTTCTGTAATTTTATTTTTGCCTAATTGGTCAGAAAATGAATTAAATATGTTAAAGTCTTATATCATAGTTAAAGTGTTGCCAATTTTTCATGTTTTTGACATAATTTTATATATTTCAGTGCAATAAAATTCAACTGTGTAAAGATTCATGATTTGTATCTTTTGATTAACAGATTTGCTCATTCACTGCTTTAACATTGAATTCTAATTTTCTTTTCCACAATAAAGTGACCCCTACTGTTTCAGGGCATGTATCGGAAAAAGATAGTGACACAGAAGCTGAAGCAGAAAAAATCCAACTTTGTTGAAGGAGTGAAGGACGTGCAAAATTTATTTACATTCAGTTCAGTTCAGTTCAGTCACTCAGTCGTGTCCAACTCTTTGTGACCCCATGAACTGCAGCATGCC
>NW_011488880.1:19317-20065 GCF_000754665.1 Bison bison bison
GGCTGCAGTCCATGGGGTCGTAAAGAGTCAGACACGACTGAACGACTTCACTTTCACTTTTCGCTTTCATGCACTGGAGAAGGAAATGGCAACCCACTCCAGTGTTCTTGCCTGGAGAATCCCAGGGACGGGAAGCCTGGTGGGCTGCCGTCTATGGGGTTGCACAGAGTCGGACACGACTGAAGTGACTTAGCAGCAGCAGCAGCAGCAGCTTGTCTAAATCTGGGAAACATTTGAAGCAATTTTCTTTTTTTTTTTTTGAAGCAATTTTCAACAACAGTAATGTGATCTTAAATATCTGTGGTTCCTATTAGTGACAGAGTCACAGCTACTCCTATTACTGTTGGTCTCCATTCATAATGTAAGGGAAGGTGGAATTTCAGTTAAAGTTTAATGAAAGGAAATATGAAATGGTTCCTATCTAAATTCAAAAGTAGCAGGTAAAGAAACTCTGCTCTAGCAGAAGTCCTTGCATTGAGGTGATATAAAAGAAGAATTGGAAAGAAGACAAATTGTGGAGCCCATTAATGGTGGCCTAGAGGCTGGGGAGTTTTACCTCAGAGGAAGTCACAGACTCAAGTTGATGACGTTGAGCTCATCCATTTACAAATGCATAAGTTCTTCCAAATGTGGATAGAATCTGCATTTGATTCTGTAAAATAGAATAGTATTTTTTATACTTAGGGTTACTAGTTGAGATATTTGTAGATTTTGTCTATTCTAATTATCTTTTTAATTTGTGAAGTGT
>NW_011488881.1:0-320 GCF_000754665.1 Bison bison bison
CAGCTCAGATTCTAAATTCTACTCCTCTGTGTTCTTGCCTCCGTTGTCCACAGCTATCAGAACTAGTGCATTTTCTTTTGTGGGAGCTCTCAATGACCTTTTATATATTCCATAGACATAGAGTCTGCCTAGTTGATCGTGCGGATTTAATCTACAGCTTGTACAGCTGTTGGGAAGGTTTTGGGTCTTCTGCCTTAGTCACACTGGCCCTGTGTTTCATTTGTGGTTTTATTTCCACCTCTACATGTGGGTCATCCACTGGGGTTTGCTCCTGAGGCTGCCCTGGAGGACTTGGGGTTGCCCCTGTGAGGGCCAGGTGT
>NW_011488881.1:4191-5814 GCF_000754665.1 Bison bison bison
CCTGCATTGCAGGCATATTTTTAGCCACTGATGTCTCCTAAATCCACCCTTTCTTCCAACCTCCACTGATCCAAACTTAGACCAAGCCTCTCTGGTCATGTCCATCTCTCCCATAAGCTGTTCTTTGCACCACTACCAGGGTACATGTAGAAAAAAAACCCAGATCACTTCTCTTCCCTGCTCAAAACTGCTTCCTATCACATTTAAGCTTCCCTTGTGGCTCAGCTGGTAAAGAATCCACCTGCAATATGGGAGACCTGGGTTCAATCCTTGGGTTGGAAAGATCCCCTGTAGAAGGGAATGGCTCCTCACTCCAGTATTCTGGCCTGGAGAATTCCATGGACTGAATAGTCCACGGGGTCACAAAGAGTCGGACATGACTGAGCAACATTTAAAATAAAATCCAGATTTTATTTAAATAAAATCACATTTAAAATAAAATCCAGTCTCTTTGACATGTTATATTATATGTGTGCAATGCCTCTAATTGACTTAACACTTAAGTATCAGCTATGTATTATACCTTCTTTAATCTAAGATGCATACTTGTCCCACTTTTTATCACCTCTGAAATTGGGATTAATTTTACTGTTAATGGCACATCATATTTTAATTGCAAGCAATTTTTCTCCTTGGTGCATAAGAGAAATAAGGGTCTTACAATGTATGGACATCTTGAATTCATAGAATCAATGATTTAATGAAATGGTGTATTGGTCTAAAAAGTAATCTTCTGAAATATTGGGCTACAGTGGGGGCAGTGGCAGTAGGAAGAAGCAGTGGGTTTAGTATGTATTTTGAAGTAGAGAAAAAACAGGCAATGTTTATTCATATTGATAAACAATTTATTCAAGTCATTGTAAAATAGTTTTAATCCACACTCTGGGGGTGGTTAGTTAACATTTGAGTTATCCTGATCAGGAATATATACTCAGGGGGACTTCACATGCAGGGCGGTGAGGGAAGGGAATGCCTAAGCCTTCGTGTGGCTGTTACTGAGCCCAAGCTCTTTAACAAAAAGAAGCCTGATGGCCGCAGCTAGAGAAGCCCATGCACCACAGTGAAGACCAAATGCAGTCAAAAAAAAAAAAAGATTTAAAAGGAATATACACTCAGGAGTAGTTAGTTTGCATTTTAAAGATCCTACTCAGGTGACCTTACCCTAAAGATAGTCACACACACCCCCACTCCATGTACACAGTTTCCTATCTGAACCTGTGCTAAAGCAGTTCTTACACTTTCTTTGTGCCATGGGCCATTTTGGCCAACTGGTGAAGCCATTTCAGAGTCGTGTTTTTAATGCACAACAAGATGAAACACATACAATTACAATTAAAACCAACTGGTTGAAATACAATTATAAGAAGTTTGACATATTATTATGTATACTTCTTTATTAACCTAGAAAATAACAAGATTTAGTGGCATGGTTAATAATCACCATAATTTTGAAATAGCGATGCGTTTAATCTTTTGAGATATCGGCAATAGCCATAATGTGATATGAAAATGTTTGGTACATATTGGTGAAAAAATCACAGGTACTGCTAATAAGACTGTGGTTTTTGACTACATTCAATTAGAAATTGATAAAATAAAGACATTTTCCCCATCAAAGTCCCA
>NW_011488881.1:7072-7807 GCF_000754665.1 Bison bison bison
AGGAAGATTCCCTGGAGGAGGAAATGGCAACCCACTTCAGTATTCTTGCCTGGGAAATCCCATGGCCAGAGGAGCCTGGCAAGCTATAGTCCATGGGGTCACCAAGAGATGGACATTACTGAGCATAAAAACTGAACTCACTGCTTACCCTCTTCTCTCAGTCCTCTTCAGGGCTGCATTCATTTGCTAGGACTGCCATAGCAAAACACCACACACTGAGTGGTTTCAACAGAAGTTTGTCTCATGCTTCTGGAGGATAGAAGTTCTAGTTCAAGATGTCGGCAGGGTTTTTTCCTTCTCGGAGCTGTGAAGAAGAATCTGTTCCATGCCTGTCCCCTAGCTTCTGGTGGTTCGCTGGCAATCTTGGGTGTTCCTTGGCTTATAGAACCATCACTCTAATCTCTGTTTTCATTTTCACATGTGTTCTCCCTGTGTGCATGTCTGCGTTCAAATTCCCTTTTATAATGACATTAGTCATATTGGACTGGAAGTTCACCCTACTCCAGTATGATGTCCTCTTAACAAATTACGTCCAAATAAATTTGCTTTCTGAGGTACTGGGGCATCTGCATATATATATATATATATACCAATCCTTGAGGCTTGTGGGATCTTGGTTCCCTGATCAAGGATTGAACCTGGGCCTTCAGCAGTGAAAGTGCTGAGTCCTAACCACTGGACCATCAGGGAATTCCCCTGCATTGAATTTTTGAGGAGACCCAATTCAACCCATAA
>NW_011488881.1:9520-10748 GCF_000754665.1 Bison bison bison
AGTTCTTTTCACTTCTAGTGCATGCTGCTGTATAGCACGTGGCGTGCATGCATACTAAGTCACTTCAGTCGTGTCCTACAATTTGTCACCCCATGGACTGTAGCCCTCCAGGCTCCTCTGTCCATGGGATTCTCCAGGCAAGAATACTGGAATGGGTTGCCATGCCCTTCTCCACAGGATCTTTCCAGCCCAGGGATCAAATCTGCATCTCTCAAGTCTCCTGCATTGGCAGAAAGATTCTTTACCACTAGCGCCACCTGGGGAGCCTTCACTTCTAGTAGGCACACATTAACAGGCCTAGCTGGAGTTGATTCTGTGTGCTAAGTCGCCCAGTCCTGTTCGACTCTTTGTGATCCCATGGATTGTAGCCCACCAGGCTCCTCTATCCATGAGATTCTCCAGGCAAGAATACTGGAGTGGGTTGCCATTCCCTCCTCCAGGGAATCTTCCCAACCCAGGGATTGAACCAGTGTCTCTTAAGTCTCCTGCATTGGCAGGTGGGTTCTTCACCACTAGTGCCACCTTGGGAAAAGTAGGGGATCCCTTTTCATTGAATCAGTTTGCTCAGAAAAGGCTAAGGAACTAAGTTACCTTCCAACTGAGATTTCTAGATTTAACAGCCTTAAGTCAGAGAAATGGCTATATTTTGTTCTTTATTTATTTGTTTGTCTTTTAAAAAGAACAGTCCACTTTGAGATCTGACCTGTCAGGTATCTCCCAGCTCTCAGCTGTATGACCTCTGACAGGCACTGAGATAAAATGATATCTAAACAAAGTCCCTTGGGTTTTTTTTAAATTGTTTGTTTACCTATTTCCTTAATGATCAAAAGATGACTCCAAGCCAGAATCTTTGATGTTTATTCACCTAAACTCAGGCTTTTCCTGTTATAAAAAAAGGGAGTGTGTATCATTTATGATCTGGCAAGAGTCAAGCAAGAGCAGAGGGAGGTTCAGTTTCTAAAGTGAAAGTGAAGTCTCTCAGTCGTGTCCGACTCTTTGCAACCCCATGGACTGTAGCCTAATAGGCTCCTCCGTCCATGGGATTTTCCAGGCAAGGTACTAGAGTGGGTTGCCATTTCCTTCTCCAGGAGATCTTCCCAACCCAGGGATTGAACCCGGGTTTCCCGTGTTGTAGGCAGACGCTTTACCATCTGAGCCACCAGGGAAGTCTTTCAGTTTCTAAACCATTTCTTAAAGGACAAGAAAGGAATCTAATTAAACCGTCTTG
>NW_011488881.1:10848-12943 GCF_000754665.1 Bison bison bison
GCCAATGCACCCTTGTTTTCCAGAGTCCTCTGCTGCAGTGCTCCATTCTAACTACTCCTTACTGCCAGATGCCCCAGGGACCTGTAATAGGTCCCTTTCTCAGTGGACCCTACCTTCTGTGAAAATACAAGTTACAGGTGATAGTGGGCTGATTAGTAACTTTCCCCTCTCTCCCTAGAGCAGAGGGCCCATCCCCCACCCCTTCTTCAACACAAGATAACAGTGGAATTTAGTCACAGCCTCCAAGAACATAGTTTTCCCCAAAGGAATAATTCCAATTGTAAGAATTCTTGTCCTATGACAGACTAATAAAAAAGCTATTTTAGTAGGATAGGGAAGAGAAATATCATTTTGAATTTCTGAAAAAAAAATTACACAACATAGGAGACTATCAACCTGATTTACTTTCTCCTGTACCTGTCGTCTGCTTTGGTCTCATTAAAGGCAGCATTTTCTTATTTTAGAAGTAGAACCATGAACCTGTCATATTAGTGTCTATTTCACATTTATGTACAAAGGAGTTGCAATTCCATAGCAAGAGAAGCAACAGAAATCTGAGTGAAGTTTCCCAGTGTATGACAATACATTATTTGGTGTTTACTGAAGCTTAAAGGATCCTGATAATATTTGACCAATATTTCACCCAATAATTTTTCTATAATTTCTTTATTTTGGTAGAATTGAAATTAGTTATCTGAAATTATTTAAACCTTCAAACCACAGCACAAAGTATTTTATAGGGTAGCTTATTCTCATGCTCATTTATAAAAACAAAAATGGGCTCCTCAAGAGATAAATTTGCCCTACTAGAGATGTAAATGATTGCCTGCTCTACCTACACCGTGTTGTTGTATTTTATTCTCTCAGTCATGTCCGACTCTTTGTGACCCCATGGACTGTAGCCCACCAGGCCCTTCTGTCCATAGAATTCCCCAGGTAAGAATACTGGAGCAGATTGTCATGCCCTCCTCCAGGGGATCTTCCCAACCCAGGGCTTGAACCCTCGTCTCCTGTGTCTCCTGCATTGGCAGGCGGATTCTTTACCACTGTGCCACTTGTCCTTCTGCCTCAGTGACCGTTATCCTGCACTAATAATCACATTAATTGATCAGATGATCATATAACCCAAGGATAAGTAATCTCATCTAATAGAATGGCCAGCTATCACACCTGGCCTGTAGCATAAGAAAGGCTGGGCCAATCAAATTCTGTTCTCAGAAATATTGCTGAGGGAACAGAATAGATATAGAGATGAGAGGAAAAGTAATCCACAAAAAGAACAGAGAAGATAACACCTGAAAATAGGGCCTCTTTTTTTCTTGCCATGCATTGAATTGGTTTCTGTTCTTTGCATCAGAGGAGTGAGAAAAGAAGCAATAACAAAGGAAAAAAAAAACACTGTAGCCTGGAGGGATAATGATGGTAGATTGTGAAGTTGGTGGCTTCTGCATAAATAAAACATTAAAGACATTCCTTCCATCCTTCTTGCTACACTGTGAGCTCCTTGAAGAAAGGGACTATGTCTTATTCATCTTTGATTTCCTTACACCTTGTGTAGAAGAGATATCCAATAAATATCAAATTCCATTTTTTGATGCATGCAAGTCATCAAGATCTGATAGCATAGTTTGGTTGATCACAACCTTTTTATCACCTAGGACTTCTTTCTTTACATTTCCCTCAGTAGACCTTATATTTTGAAAAATATTGTTCAACTTGCATTAATTAATAATGATTTTTCTTACAAGATGCCTGAACTTCATTAATTTTTAAATTGTAAAGTCTAAAAGAAAGTCCAGTTTAGTTATTAGAATTAAAAAGAATTGAGCTAGGCTCTTGGGTAAAAATAAATATACCAATTGAATCCTATATAGATGACAAACAGATTAAAGATGAAATTTAAAATATTCAAAATATCAGGCAATAATAAATATGAACAATTAGGAATCAATATACAGAAAAATATGCAAGACTTCTATGGTTAAATAATAATAGTTCATGAAAGACATTTTAAAATACCAAAGTGCTCTGTCCCAGCCCTGGGGCTTAAGCTTGATCAGCTTGTATTTTCTCCCAGAGCAGATGCAGAAACTTA
>NW_011488881.1:14448-15196 GCF_000754665.1 Bison bison bison
ATCAGTGGATGAATGGATGAACAAAATGTGGTATATTCATACAACAGAATATTATTCATTAAGGAAAGGGAATGAAGTCCTGATATATGCTACAATATGGACGATCTTTGGAACCTTATGCTAAGTGAAAGAAGCCAGTCACAAAAGTCACATACGTTACATATGTTCAAGCCAGCTCAGCTCACCATACACCAGGCCAATTAACCAAGGAGATGAGGTATTTAGGAAAGACATGCACGCTCGGTTGTGTTAGGGGAAGCACACTGACTGAAACCACCAACCCTGAGCAGGCACCATAGTAACCATTTTCTTTTTTTTTTTTTCGTTCTTTTTACTATCATAGTAACCATTTTCATGAGTTGTTTTATGACAGGAGGTCCTGGTAAGGAACTAATAAGCCACCACCAACGAGAAGAGTTTGGGAAAGGTCAAAAGGAGACACCGCGTGTCCAACCACCTCCCAGAATCTTTCTCGCTGGTGTCCATTTTACGTAAGCAACGCATGCACCACCAGGAAGGACTCTGAGTCAGAGTGATTGGTCAGGGACAACCTGGAAACTAATCCCATCATCATAAAACCCAAGACTGCACATGGCAGAGCAGTTCTGCTGGGTTCCCTTACCCTACTGCTCTCTGCCTGGGCACCCCTTCCCAATAAAATCTCTTGCTTTGTCAGCACACGTGTCTGACACACAATTCATTTCCGAGTGTTAGACAAGAGCCCACTTTTGGACCCTGGAAGGGGTTC
>NW_011488881.1:15296-16634 GCF_000754665.1 Bison bison bison
GGGATCTTCCCCACCCAGGGATTGAACCCGTGTCTCTTGCATCTCCTACATTGGCAGCCAGATTCTTTACCACTGTGCTACTCAGGAAGCCTGTCGAGGTAAAGAATAACAACTTTATTTGGAAAGCTGGCTGACGAAGAAGATGGTAGACTAAAGTCTAAAAATAACCACCTTGTCAGGGTCTGGATGCCAAGTTCTTTTATAGAACAGAGATGAAAGGAGGTGAGGAAATAAAGTTAAAAGGCCATTAATCCTGCAAATAACTTCTAGAATGGCAAGCCTTGGGGAACGGATGTGTTAATGTCTTCTTTCTTGCAGTCATTCACAGGTGGGCAGGGTCAGATTATCTCTGTGTGCACTGAACAAAGGCACTTTAACAGGCAGAGGGGCAGGATTCTCTGAGGCAAGCTATTATGTACGAGCTTCCCAGGTTGTGCTAGTGGTAAAGAACCTGCCTGCCAATGCAGGAAATGTAAGAGATGCAGGTTTACTCCCTGGATCTGGAAGATCCCCTGGAGGAGGGCATGGCAACCCATTCCAGTACTCTTGCCTGGAGAATCCCAGGGACAGAGGAGCCTGGTGGACAGCCCATAGGGTTGCAAAGAGTCAGACACGACCGTTAGCATGCATGTGCATAATAACAAAAGCAATGAAAAGCAAGTCAAAGAAACAGTTCCAATATAGAGTGAGAATTGGCTCTTCCCTGAAACACATACTGTAATGTTTCATTTATATGAAATGTCCAGAACAGACAACTCCATAGAGTCAGAAAGAAGATACCAGAGAGCAGAAAGCAATCACTAAGGACTAAGGGAAGGCAAGAATGGAGACTGACTGCTTACTTGGCACAAGGTTTCCTTTCATGGTGACAAAAATTCTCCAGAACTAGATACTGGTGACGATTTGCACAACATTGTGAATGTACTAAATGCCACTGAGTTGTGCACTTTAAACTGGTTAAGATGGTGAATTTTAATGTCATGTTTATTTTATCAATGAAGTGAAAGTGTTAGAGGCTCAGTCGTGTCCGACTCTTTGCAACGCCCTGGAATGTAGCCCTCCAGGCTCCTCTCTTCATGGGATTTTCCAGGCAGGCATACTGGAGTGGATAGTCATTCCCTTCTCCAGGGGATCTTCTTGATCCAGGGGTTAAACCTGTATCTCCTGTACTGCAGGCAGATTCTTTACCATCTGAGCCCCTAGGGACACAGACACAAATCTTTTTTAAGTTCAAGTATTGCTCCCTCCAATAGGTTGATCAGATGACAGTAAAGCACTTGGCAGGACAGAGTCATGTTCTTGCCCATGCGCAGACTGGAGGACCGATGCCCTTTAGCA
>NW_011488882.1:0-320 GCF_000754665.1 Bison bison bison
CCTTCTAGAGCATGTTCTCCAGCGATAAGGTCATCTGCTTGCTTGTCCTTTACCCTTAGTCAACAGTGGAAATCTTGAGGGTCATGACTGTATCTGAATTATCCTATATGTTCAGCACTTCCCAGGCATGTTGACGGACACAGGATGTACTTACCAACTGGGTACCAAATGCATGAATAAGTTAATAAATGAATGAATAAGTGAGTAGAAAAGGAAACATTTCTTGAGTATTGATACCTCAAACTATAGATGCGGCTATACTGTTGATAGTAGTTTGGTACTTGGATAAAAACAGACATATAGACCAGTGGAACAGAAAC
>NW_011488882.1:4452-5151 GCF_000754665.1 Bison bison bison
ACTCTCAAGAGTCTTTTCCAACACCACAGTTCAAAAGCATCAATTCTTTGGCGCTGAGCACAAAACCCACTCCCACTTCCTCCCAAGTACCCCTACCAGTGACCAGTGTAAGCTCTCGATGCAAGAGAACTCAGGAGCCAAATGACCTGGTTCTCTTCATGGAAACTTTCTTCACATTGATTAGGTATCAGTACCCATCTCCTCCCCTTCCAGATGCATTTCCAGCATGGCCCCTTCACCTCCTAGCTTGTTCTTCATCCATTCCTGAGACTCTCTCATGTCTCAGAAGTCCTCTCACTTCCCCCAACCCGGTATCAAATCCCAACTCACAGAGGCGGTGTGTGGGGTGCCCATGTCTTGCAATCAGAGAGGCAGAATCAAGAGACAGAGCAAAAGACTTGTCCTCCAGTTTAAACAAGCTGGTTAGTAGGAAATGCCCCACCAACCTGCTGTGTTTATCAAGCTTCCTTGTACTCTTGGCTCTCCCTTGGTCTCCTGAATTTACTTTCACTTTTGCTATAGGAGAGTCAATAATAATACCTCCTGCCCAAGCATTTCTTAGGTCAGCCAATCCATTTGCCCTCCTTTTTCAAAATATGGGATGATATTCTTCTGTTGAGAATTTTTCTGATTAACACCTGAGAAAAAGGTTAGACCTGCAGCCCTGAACCCTTACTGGCCTTAAGACCTTTAACACTT
>NW_011488882.1:9134-10060 GCF_000754665.1 Bison bison bison
AAGGCCCTTGACATTGCCAGGGACTGAGGGTTTCAGGAAATGCGGAGGTGGATGTTCTGAGGGTACAAAGTCTCAGGTATGAAATGATAAGGTCTGGGAATCTAATGTTCAGTGTGTTGACCAGTGGTCCCCAACCCCAGGCAATGAACAGGAACCAAACCGTGGCCTGTTAGGAGATGGGTTGCCCAGAGAAGGTGAATGGCAGGAGAAATGAAAACCATCCCCACCTTTCCCAGCTCCCTGGCCGAGGTCCCTGGAAAAATTCTCTTCCACGCAACTAGTCCCTGGTGTCAAAAAGGTTGGGGAGTGCTGGTGTTGACCATAGTTAATATTATTGTATTGGATACTTAAAAGTTGCTATGAGAGTAGAATTTTAATGTTTTCACCACCATCACAATACAAAATGTTGATTATGAGATGAAGAATGTGCTAACTTTTGTGTGGTAAACACTTTGCCATGTATAGGTATATAAGTCGTAATATTATATGCTTTAAACTGACGAGCTGTTAAGTGAAAATCACTTTTCAATAAAGCTGCAAAAATATAAAAATGAAGTTAGTGGTCATGATGCTGTATGAAATTTCTCAACACAACTATGGCCTTTTCTTCATCCACAATCAACTGAACAGGTGCAGGGAAAGGCTAGGATTTTAGCTGGATTTTATCATACACCTGTATAGAATGTGTGAGAAAAAAAAAAGTAATTATAATGACTGCCTAGGGAATCTAAACTGGAGAGAGAGATGTAAAGATATGAGGGAGATGAAGCACAGTGATAAATGTCTAGGGGCGTACTCAGGAAGAAACTGAAAGGAGATGCTACAGAAGTACAGTCTCTGTGGATACTGTATTCTCAGGAATCACGGAGGTAGCTGTGGAGAGAGTGAGAGTGAGTCAGGACAAAACCCTTCAAGGAAAAAAGGGA
>NW_011488883.1:0-320 GCF_000754665.1 Bison bison bison
AAGAGTACTGGAGTGGGGTGCCATTGCCTTCTCCACGTCATGACATTACTAAATGCCTATTTACCACAGTTCCTTTAACCCAGTTGTCTTAGTTCAGGCTGTTATAACAAAATATGATGTAATGGGTAACTTAAACAATAGACATGTATTTATCACAGCTATAGAGGCTAGGAAGTAAAAAAATCAAGGTACCAGCAGATTTGGTGCCTGGTCTAGTCAAGGCTATGGTTTTTCCTGTGGTCATGTATGGGTGTGAGACTTGGACTGTGAAGAAAGCTGAACACCGAAGAATTGATGCTTTTGAACTGTGGTGTTGGAGA
>NW_011488883.1:4733-5087 GCF_000754665.1 Bison bison bison
AGTTGATCTATCCATAGGTGTGAGTAGGGTATTAAAGTCTCCCACTATTACTGTGTTATTGTTAATTTCCCCTTTCTTGGTTGTTAGCATTTGTCTTACGTATTGCAGTGCTCCTATG
This sequence comes from Bison bison bison, assembly GCF_000754665.1. Lineage (NCBI taxonomy): Eukaryota > Metazoa > Chordata > Mammalia > Artiodactyla > Bovidae > Bison > Bison bison. The sequence continues at coordinate 4,852 of NW_011488883.1, forward strand.
TTGGGTGCATACATATTTATAATTGTTATATCTTCTTCTTGAATTGATCCTTTCAACATTATGTAGTGTCCTTTGTCTCTTTTCACAACCTTTATTTTAAAGTCTATTTTATCTGATATGAGTATTGCTATTCCTGCTTTCTTTTGGTCTCTATTTGTGTGGAATATTTTTTCCAGCCCTTCATTTTCAGTCTGTATGTGTCCCTTGTTTTGAGGTGGGTCTCTTGTAGACAACAT
>NW_011488883.1:8958-11058 GCF_000754665.1 Bison bison bison
TCTGTCCCTACCTCTTTTGTCTCTCCTTTTATCTTTTATATTTTGTCCTACCTCCTTTCAAAGACAGTGGGCTGCCTTTCTGGGTGCCTGATGTCCTCTGTCAGCATTCAGAAGTTGTTTTTTGGAATCTGCTCAGTGTTCAAATGTTATTTTGATGAATTTGTGGGGGAGAAAGTGGTCTCCCAGTCCTATTCCTCTGCCATCTTAGGACCGTCCCCTGTCTCTGCTTTTTAATATGCTGTCTAGGTTGGTCATAACTTTCCTTCCAAGGAGCAAGCATCTTTAATTTCATGGCTGCAATCACCGTGCGCAGTGATTTTGGAGCCCCCCAAAATAAAGTCAGCCACTGTGTCCACTGTTTCTCCATCTATTTGCCATGAAGTTGTGGGACCAGATGCCATGATCTTAGTTTTCTGAATGTTGAGCTTTAAGCCAACTCACCTAAAGCCGGACATCCCGGACTGTGAAGTCAGGTGGGCCTTAGGAAGCATCACTACAAACAAAGCTAGTAGAGGTGATGGAATTCCAGTTTAGCTATTTCAAATCTTAAAAGATGATGCTGTGAAAGTGCTACACTCAATATGTCAGCAAATTTGGAAAACTCAGAAGTGGCCACAGGACTGGAAAAGGTCAGTTTTCATTCCAATCCCTAAGAAAGGCAATGCCAAAGAATGCTCAAACTACCACACAATTGCACTCATCTCACATGCTAGTAAAGAAATGCTCAAAATTCTCCAAGCCAGGCTTCAGCAATCTGTGAACTGTGAACTTCCAGATACTCATGCTGGTTTTAGAAAAGGCAGAGGAACCAGAGATCAAATTGCCAACATCTGCTGGATCATTGAAAAAGCAAGAGAGTTCCAGAAAAACATCTTTTTCTGCTTTATTGACTATGCCAAAGCCTTTGACTGTGTGGATCACAATAAACTGTGGAAAATTCTGAAAGAGATGGAATTGCCAGAACACCTGACCTGCCTCTTGAGAAACCTGTATGCAGGTCAGGAAGCAACAGTTAGAACTGGACATGGAACAACAGACTGGTTCCAAATAGGAAAAGTAGTACGTCAAGGCTGTATATTGTCACCCTGTTTATTTAACTTATATGCAGAGTACATCATGAGAAACGCTGGGCTGGAGGAAGCACAAGCTGGAATCAAGATTGGTGGGAGAAATATCAATAACCTCAGATATGCAGATGACACCACCCTTATGGCAGAAAGTGAAGAGGAACTAAAGAGCCTCTTGATGAAAGTGAAAGAGGAGAGTGAAAAAGTTGGCTTAAAGCTCAACGTAAATTTTAGGGGGACACAAACTTTCAATCCATAACAGCAGTACATTATGTTCACCTTACAACAAAAAAATCACAAGGCATACTATAAGGCTGAAAACATAGCTCAAAGAGATTGAACAAGCATCAGAACCAAAGTCAGATATGGCAGAAATCTTGGAAGACTGTGGTTAATATGTAAGGACTTCAATGGAAAAAGTAGATAATAGGGAAGAACAGGTAGATAATGTAAGCGGAGAGTTGGAAATTCTAAAAAAAAAGAAAAGATAGTGATAAAAACAGTATAACAGGAAGAATAATTTTGCTGGGCTCATTAATAGATTAGATATAGCTGAGAAAATAATTTATGAACTTGATGATGAGAGAACAGAAACTTCCAAAACTGAAAAATAGAAAAAAGACTGGAAAAACCTAGAATGGAATAGCCAAGAACTGTAGGGCAACTACAAGTGGTATAACATATATGTACTGGGAATATCAAAAAGAAAAGGAAGGGAAAATAACAAGCAATATTTGAAACAATTATGACTGAGATTTTCCCCAAAATTAATGTCAGATGCTAAATCACAGATATAGGAAGCTCAAAGAACACCAAATGAGATAAATGCCAAATAACAATCACACATATGCATATATTCAAACTGCAGAGAATATAAAGAAAAAAATCTTGAAAGAAGCCATAGTTTAAAAATTCCTTACCTATAGAGAAGTAAACATAAGACTTATAATGATTTCTTCTCAGAAACCATGCAAGCAAGAAGAGATTGGAGTGAAATATTTAAAATGTTGAGGAAAGAAAAACACTAGTCTAG
>NW_011488883.1:13629-15753 GCF_000754665.1 Bison bison bison
GGTCTTAGTTGTGGTGCATGAGATCTTGGTTGCTGCATGTGAGATCTTTCATTGCAGTGCATGGGCTCTTTGTTGTGGTATGCAGGCTCGATAGTTGCAGTGTGCCAGCTTAGTTGCCCTATGGCATCTTAGTTCCTCGACCAGGGATCAAACTCATGTGTCCTGCGTTGGAACATGGATCCTTAACCACTGGACCACCAGGGAAGTCCTGAGAATCCACTCTTGGAAACTTCAGCATAACTCTATTAGGAATGGACAGATTCAGCAGGCAGAAAATTAGTGAGGACATAATTGAACTCAACAGCACCGTCAGTCAATTGGATATAATTGATGTCTATTGAGTACTTTACCCAGCAAGAACAGATAACATATTCTTCTCAAGCTCACATAGAACATCACCAAAATTAACTGTCAATACAGTTTAGGCCATAAAACATACTTTAACCAATTTAAAAGAATAGATATTATATAATGTTTATTCTCAGATAACCACAATGGAATTAAAATAGAAATCAATAACAGAGAGCTGGAAAATCTCCCAAATACTTGGAGATTAAATAGTACACTTCTGTAACACAGACAGACCTCAAGAGAAATTAAAAAACATTTGAACTAAACAAAAAGGAAAATACAACCTATCAAAATTTGAAGGGTTCTGTGAAAACAGTGGTTAGAGGGAAATATATAGCATTGAAGGCATGTATTAGAAAATAAGAAAGATTTAAAATCAATAATCTAAGTTTCCATTTTAGGAAACTACAAAAAAAAAAAAAAAGCAAATGAAATTCCATGTAAGCAAAAGAAAAGAAATAATAAAAATTAGAGCAGCTACCTGTGGCTATGGTGGAAATCAGCACAATATTGTAAAGGAGTTATCTTCCAATAAAAAATAAATAAAATAAAAACAAAAAAAATAGAGCAGAAATCAATGAAATTGAAAACAGGAAATCAGTAGAGAACATCAATGGAAACAACAGTTAGTTCTTTGGAAAGAGCAATAAATTGATAAACATTAGGCAGGCTAAGTAAAATAGAAGACACAAATTACTAATATAAAGAATGAAAGAAGGGACATTACCACAGATCTTATGGACATTAAATGCATAATAAAAGAATATTGTTAACAACTAGATGCCCACAAGGGCTTCCTTGGTGGCTCTGTGGTAAAGAATCTGCCGGCCAGTGTAGGAGATGCAAGTTTGATACCTGTGTCGGCAAGATCCCCTGGAGAAGGAAATGGCCCATTCCAGTATTCTTGCCTGGGAAATCCCATGGACAGTGCAGCCTGGAGGGCTACAATCCATGGGGTCACAAAAGAGTCAGACATGACTAAACAGCAATGACAGATACCCACAAATTTGGTAACCTGGATGAAATCAATCAACTCCTTGAAAGAAATTCAACTGCCAGTAGTCACACAAGAAGTAGGCAATATGAATAGACTGATTTCTATTAAAGAAGTTGAATCAATACTTAATAAACTTTTAAACAAAAAGCACTAAACCCAGATGGGTTTACTGGTGAATTCTATTTAACATTTAAGGAAGAAATTATACCAATTCTCTACAATCTCTTTCAGAAGATAGAAGCAGAGGAAATGCTTGCTAACTCATTTCGTGAGACTAGTATTACCATTAATACTAACATCAGAGAAGACATTACAAGAAAAAAAAACTGCAAATCAGTAATTCTTAAGAATATACATTTAAAAATCCACAGCAAAATATTAGCAAATTGAATAAAAAGTATAAAAAAAGAATTATATACCATAGCCAGTTGGAATTTATCCCAGGTATCTAAGGCTGGTTCAACATTCAGAAATCAATTAATGTAATTCACAAAGTAACAGACTAAAGAAGAAAAATCAAATGATTATATCAATAGATGTGTAAAAAGTACTTGGCAAAATCCAGTGCTCATTCATGACTCTTAGTAAGCCAGAAATAGAAGGGAATTTCCTCAACTTAATAAAGAACTGCAAAAACCCTGCAGCTAACATCATACTTGGTGGTGAGAAACTCAAAGCTTTTCTGCAATGATAAAGAACAAGGCAAGGATGTTGCCTCTTATCACTGCTTTTCAACATCTTACTGGAAGTCCTAGCTAATTCAATAAGACAAGAAA
>NW_011488883.1:18966-20680 GCF_000754665.1 Bison bison bison
TATCACCAGTCACATCCACAACTGGGTGTTGTTTTTGCTTTGGCTCCATCCCTTCATTCTTTCTGGAGTTATTTCTCCACTGATCTCCAGTAGCATATTGGGCACCTACCGACCTGGGGAGTTCATCTTTCAGTGTCCTATCTTTTTGCCTTCATACTGTTCATGGGGCTCTGAAGGCAAGAATACTGAAGTGGTTTGCCATTCTCTTCTCCAGTGGACCACATTCTGTCAGAGCTCAAGCTTACTTCATTTAGGAAATCTTCCCTGATTAACTCCTATCAACTCTCACTACCCTCTACCCAGTTTCATTTTAGCACTTTTTGACATGGGTGCAGTTGATGAACTTGAGTCCCCATTCTAGTTGTGACCTTTTCAGGTTTATGGCCCTTAAGAAACTTTCAGTATCCTAATTACTAACTTAGCAAAGATATACCTCTCAGAGAGTTGTGGTGAGGATCTAAAGGGGTGCAAGATGTGAGGTACTTAGCACCGTGCCTAGCACAGAGTAAATCCCAAATAAATAGCATTTATGATTGTTGTCGCTATTGATTGTTGTTCTCAAATTGTTTCAAATTATGTATGTTTTAGCTTTCCAGGTTATCACTCATCCTCTTGAAAACAAGGACTCGGTCTTTGTTTAGCATGGCTTTACACTGTTTTACACATATATGTACTCAATAAATGTAAGTTTCTTGCTTGCCTAACTGACTTGATTAGTTAAATTTAACACTCTATTTCTTATGACTTATATTTTTCAAAGATTTAACCCAATTGTTAATTTTACTGATGGACAAGAAATTTTCATTTGGATTGGGGGCAAATCCAATATGGATTTATTGCATACATGTCTATCATTAAGTTTGGTGCCGTTGGGGGATGCAAGTATTAATAACACAGTAATGACCATGTAGGACCAAATTGTGATTCCTTACTGAAAAATGAAGAAATTAAGGCTCAAAGAGGTTAAAATATTGCCCATGGTCTCATCTCCCATAGCTAGTGAAAAGTGAAAGTAAGACCAGAAGCCTGGCCTTCTGCCCTGCTGTTTTGTGCTCCTCCCAAATGCCACATGATCTTTCTAGAGGCCTCTCATGGCCCTTTGGGGGCTTCCAGTCCAGGAAGGAAGTAAGACTCTTGCAGGGGAGAGCATGAAACAATAGGAGCCAGGAGTGCATTACTCTTTCACATCAGTTACAGATTGTCAGAGCATCTGTAATGCTCAGTAGGTTCATTGTGCGTCTCAATTGCCCACGCTACTTCCTCAGTGCTGTCATTCACTTGGGGGTCTCCAAGGAGACAGTGTACAATTTGGCAGTCAGGTCTTGGCACCTCCACCTAGAGTTTTAACAGAGATTGCAATGCTAGGTTCATTCCCTCAGATTCAGAGTGTTTTATATAAATCTGGCCTTTCGGTTCATGAGAGATTGAAAATGGGGCTCCAGTTTCTCCAAACCACGATGTTCCCAGAATTGAAGGAATGGAAACAGAAAGAAGATACAAAGAAACACAGCCTTTGTCTCCTCTGGCAATTGCTAATTCTGGGTTCATATTAAATAAACAACCTATTGAGCATCTAAGAGCTCTCTTCATCTACCACTTGTTGTGTCTCCTTTGTTGAAAATCAATGGTGGGAGTGAGGGAGCAGAATTTAGGTGAGAAGAAGGTTTCAGGAGGTACAGTAATTAAGAATAAGACTAAAATTTGAATACCCATT
>NW_011488883.1:24741-25214 GCF_000754665.1 Bison bison bison
AGAAAAGGCAGAGGAATCAGAGATCAAATTGCCAACATCTGCTGGATCATAGAAAAAGCAAGAGAGTTCCAGAAAAACATCTATTTCTACTTTACTGACTATCCAAAGGCTTTGACTGTGTGGATCACAATAAACTGTGGAAAATTCTGAAAGAGATGGGAATACCAGACCACCTGACCTGCCTCTTGAGAAATCTGTATGCAGGTCAGGAAGCAGCAGTTGGAACTGGACATGGAACAACAGACTGGTTCCAAATAGGAAAAAGAGTACATCAAGGCTGTATATTGTCTCCCTGCTTATTTAACTTATATGCAGAGTACATCATGAGAAACACTGGACTGGATGAAGCACAAACTGGAATTAAGATTGCTGAGAGAAATATCAGTAACCTCAAATAGGCAGATGACACCACCCTTATGGCAGAAAGTGAAGAAAACTAAAGAGCCTCTTGATGAAAGTGAAAAAGGAGAGTG
>NW_011488884.1:0-319 GCF_000754665.1 Bison bison bison
TAAAGAAAATCAATCTTGAATATTCATTGGAAGGACTGAAGCTAAAGCTGAAGCTCCAATACTTTGGCCACCTGATGTGAAGAGCTGACTCTTTAGAAAAGACCCTGATGCTGGGAAAGATTGAAGGGTGGAGAAGGGGACGACAGAGGATGAAATCGTTGGATGGCATTACTGACTCAATGGACGTGAGTTTGAGCAAGCTCTCAGAGGTGGTGAAGGACAGGAAAGCCTGGCATACTGTAGTCTATGGGGTCTCAACGAGTGGGACACGCCTGAGCGACTAAACAACAATACTTAATGAGTCAATTATATTGTGTTT
>NW_011488884.1:419-1615 GCF_000754665.1 Bison bison bison
GGCAGAGTTTTTAATATAAGTTGTGAAAGCAGGTATCACTAATCTTCTTTCCAATTTCAAAAAGAAAGCTTCCAGTGTTTCACAGAACATATAAAATATGTGCACTCTCTCTCTATGCACACACACACACAATTTGTTGATACATTGAGGTGGTCTTTAGCAAAAGAGCTGCTAAATTTGGCTTGCTAGCCTGCATATATACAGTGGGTAAGAAGTCAATGAACCAAGGGACTTCACTTGTGGCTAAGACTCTGTGCTCCCAATGCAGGGGGCCCAGGTTCGATCCCTTATCAGGGAACTGGATCCCACATGCCCCAGCTAAAGATCCATCATGCTGCAACTAAGACCTGGTAAAACCAAATAAATAAATATTAAAAAAGAAGTCAATGAGCCAAATGGATGCATGGAGTCTGACATACAAGGACAGCAAAAGCAAGATCAGAAGGTCAGCATGGTGTCAGCTCCTCATGTCCCTCGTCCCACAAAATGACAGTGAACCACAGGGACAAGATGACAGGTGACGTGAGCAGCAAGTCACTCTATCATGGAGGAGCTATTTTCATGTTACATCTAATTTGTTTTATAGCTTGAAGTGGTACCCTAAGGGAGGAAGCAAGATGGAAAATCCCATGCCTCACTAGAATGAGGGAGGCTGCCTCTTGGCAGCCCTCCAAAAGACAGCGAGGAGGTGAGAAACAGTCCTCACAAGGCTGCTTATCTCAACATGTTCCAGGGAGGATCACAGAGCATTTCACCAAGACTTAGGTCAACTTGCTGTTGGTTGAGCCTTGCCTGTGTGGAGAGGTGGCAGGTTGGTAGCACACCTGAGCAGAGGCATTCCCCTACAACCATGAACAAATCCTGAAAATTAAGGGAGCCTTTTAACTATATTAATACACTATAATAAATATATGTTTTATTATTACAATAAAGTTGTACTAATATGACAAGCTGAAATCAAGATTTTCAGGAGAAATATCAATAACCTCAGATATGCAGATGACACCACCCTTATGGCAGAAAGCAAACAGCAACTAAAAAGCCTCTTGGTGAAAGAGGAGAGTGAAAAAGCTGGCTTAAAACTCAACATTCAGAAAACTATGATCATGGCATCTGGTCCCATCACTTCATGGGAAATAGATGGGGAAACAATGGAAACAGTGACAGACTTTATTTTCTTGGGCTCCAAAATCACT
>NW_011488884.1:2772-3161 GCF_000754665.1 Bison bison bison
TAAATGTTATCCCAAATGGATGACATTTAAAAAAATAATAAAATACTTCTAAGTATGGCAATTGTACATGTCATGTATAATAAAAACTCATATAGAAATTTGAGGGCTAGCTCTTTGTTAGATTACGAGTTTTTTAGAAAGGTAATGGACTGTGTTTATTCATTTGTATAATTCCCTACCCCCAGTATTTTGATGCTGTGATAAGAGGAATTGCTTCTTAAATTTCTCTTTCTGATCTTTCGTTGTTAGTGTATAGAAATGCAACAGATTTCAGTGTATTAATTTTGTAACCTGCAACTTTACCAAGTTCATTGATGAGTTCTAGCAGTTTCCTGGTAGCATCTTTAGAATCTTCTATGTATAGTATCATGTCATCTGCAAACAGTGAT
>NW_011488884.1:4296-4885 GCF_000754665.1 Bison bison bison
ATTTCTTCCAGGTTCAGTCTAGGGAGACTGTAACTTTCTACCCCCAGTATTTTGAATGTGGTGAGACTCAATACATGTTTGAGGGATGAATGAATGGTTTTCTCTCTCTTCTTTTACTGTAGTAAAATATGCACACCATAAAATGCATCATTTTAACTATCTTAAGTGAACAGTTCAGTGGCATTAAGTATATTCACATTGTTGTGCATGGTTCTCTTTTAATAACCCAAGGAATATATGTTAATTATAGAAAAGTTATTAAATAGATAATCAAAAAGAAAAAAATGATCTAAACACCCCTCAAATTTGCCATCCATAGAAAACCCAGACATAGTTATTCCTAACATTTTGGTAAATATCCTTTCAGTTTTATTTATGTATACGTATTCCTAGCCATATAAGATACAAAAAAGATCATATTATATATACTGTATAGTAACCCACCCTCTTTTTCTTAACATGTAGTTAATATTTTCCATGTTAATAATAGATAAGTGGGTTGTTTTGGATTTGGTTATATTTCATCCACTATTTTTGCAACATGTACCTCCAGTAACCAAGAAGGTGGGTGGGAGCATGGTTACAGGGC
>NW_011488884.1:4985-6425 GCF_000754665.1 Bison bison bison
AATTCTGTGCATTAATTTTTTTCTCTGAGCACAGTGGGTAGCAACAGTGATTTAGAGCCTGGATTTATAGCTGTGCTGCTATTTGTAATTTGGCGATCACAGAAAGTTTAGGCATCTTTTGCTAATGCCCATCTTTAGCTCAGGGGTCTAGTGACAGCACTGCACCAAGGGACAGGGTCCAGACAAGAACAATCTCTGTCATTTGACTAGAATGTCTTTGGAATCTGAAATCTTTCCAGGGAGAACTTGTTATTGAATGCCTGCTTTGCCTTTATTGGGGAAAACGCACGCATCTTGAACAATAAAATGGTAATGCTCACCACCAGAGACCAGACCTTGTGAATGTTCTCTGATGCCTAGTAGGACCATTGCAGAGAAAAATATTAATGAGACTGTTGCTAGGAGATGGGAGAGCCAAAGACCATGGCTTGGTAGGGGTTTCACTGGAAAGCAAGGCAATTTAGGTATATTTTAGATCAGCAGCTTCACTGTTAAATTCCACCCTTTGTTGAGCATGCGCTTTTTAGCATGTAATGTTTAATATGATTTTATGTTTGGAGAGGAATTTTGAGGATAATGCCAAGGCATTTTTTTCCTTTCCCTCCAGCTAATCCCTTCTTCACAGCACAGCTCATTTTCCAGCAGCCGCTGCAGCTCTTCCCCCCACCCCTTCAGTGCGACAACCTCCGAGCTGGTGGAGAGGCAGAGCGAAGGCAGCTGGTAAGTAGCGGAGAAATCTTTTGTAACATAGATATCCGAAACTTTTTTTTTTTTTTTTTAATAGCAAGCGACATGTTTTGATGGATCAAAATAATACATAACTGTGGAGGAATTTCTGATTTTAATCCATGGCATTGAGAAAATGGCTTAATTCAATTCTAAACATTCCACGGTCACTTTTCTAGTTTAAAGCTCGTTTCTGAAAAAGTGAATGAATTTTTAGAAGGAAGTATAGAAACTTCCCTCTTGTGATTCTGGTTAAGATAGTACCTCAAAGAGGACTCGATGAAGATGTTATTGAAATGAGAAATTGCGTTGGGAATGCTATGGCAGCTTTAGGATGTTTGCATTAGATGTGATGAAATGGATGACGATTCACAATGTTCTAAGATCTGATTTCCTTTCACGGTATGGAGAGAGCATGAGAAAAATGTTATTTTGCAATGGGGAAAAAAATACCATGGCTCATTTTTTTTAATTAAGAAAATCATGTGACTAGATGTCTGTACAGGAGAGAAAATGAGAAGGAGGGTACCCTGTAATGTTCAGATTAATTGCTTCACATGAGAGATGAACGTGTGTTGAATGAGAAAGATTTAAATTTGGTTTTAGGATGAAACATACATGAAAGAGAAATAATGACTATTGTGAACTGTGCCTTTATTTGGAAAAATAATTCAATTGTAATTTGTGGACAATCGATTTTTACAGTAAAGACAA
>NW_011488884.1:6525-9352 GCF_000754665.1 Bison bison bison
CAATATGATAAGTGCTTCTTTCTTGGGAAAGGGATGTGAAAAAAATAGCAGATTCCTATCAACAAAGCTTTTATATTTGTTTCTGAATCGTGCCTGAAAATGTTTACCCTTTAGTGTCTCCTTGTACCTGGAAATTGCTTTAGTACATACGTTTCTGCAAGAAAAAAAGAAAAAAAAAAAGCTGAAGTGCTGGGTCTTTTATTTCTCTGAAATTCAGATTGCTTTGTCAATAGGAAGCAAAGGAGGACAAAGATAGATAAGTAGATTTTTTGAGTTAGATGCCAAAATAGCAGTCAAGGAGGAAAAGATAAGAATGAAATAGCTTTAAAGAAAGTTGGTAAGAGGGGCCATTTTTTCCAAGCTGAAAATGTCTGCTGGTGGCATGTTTTGCAGGAGGTGGTGGGGAGAGTGTGATGAAGCCATAGGAGGGAGGGGGGCTTCGAACAGAGCACTGCGGCAAAGAGGATGACTGACACATCCAGGGACACGTGACCATCCTCTGCTGTAGTGAAGAAAATTTTCCAGGAGTCCATCTTGTATAAGAAATTCTGTACCTACTAACGTACAAATATGACTATAATCTTTACGTAACACATCTTGAGTTTATCTGGTTTGCTCCATTGTTGATAAACATGGACAGATATACTCTTTGCTTTCTAATGTCTCTAATCCCAGACTTTCTTTTCCATACTCTCATCCCTTTTATAGCCATTATTAAAATCAATATCTTATTAAAATATCTTGCCATCTTTCCCCTTTATTATAAAAATTCACATATTTGTTGTAGAAAATTGGGGAAAACCTAAAGATGCCTATACAAATTACTTATAATCCTATAACCAAGAGCTAATTGCTGTTAATATAGTCAGTCCCTCTTCTCTGAAACATGCAAATCTATGCATAAAATATGTATTTATATATAAAATGAAGATCCTACGCACATATCCTTTTCAATCTGCTTTAATCACTAAGCAATATATTGAGAGAAATTCTCCATATTTTAACATATCCCACAAGAATGCGATGTTTTGTGGATGCTTAATTTTCGATCATATAAGTGTTCCACTAAATGTCCAATTATTGAAAGTTTCTATGTGCAATTTTTGCTGTTATAATTTAAGGAATATCTTTCCATATAAACCTCAGTGAGCTTTTTTGTTTTTTTTTTCTCCTAGGATAAATTCATGGCTGTGAAATTCCTGGATCAAATGGTATGAACCAGTTTAAGGTTTTTCCCCTACCCCGCCAACCCCATACAATATCGCCTCATTTATTTATCATATGTGGTAAAAGCATTATTTTTCAGTTTATTTGCCTATTTATGTTTTATCATTTATGATGAGTTTTCTTAAACGTGTTGCAGCTTTACATTTTTAGACATCATAACTATCAAGTTTTGATTTTGTGATTTCTTTCTTTTATGAGTGTATTCACCTGCATTTTTCCTAGTCATTTACTTGTTTCATTCTTTGCAATTAACTCTAATTCATCTAGAATTCATTTTGGCATATGATATGAAGTAGATCTAATTTTGTGTTTTTTCCAAATAGGTCACCAATTGTTTCAGCATCATTTATTGAATAATCCAACCTTCTTCCACTGATTTGAAATGGCAAGAACTGTCCTCCCACTAGATAGGGTGTAGCTTTCCACAGGTCGGCCATTTTCTCTCTACCCAAGAAGGTTACATCCAACAATAGCACTGGTACCTTCTTGCAGCTTCTGACAGCTTTCTATACTATAGCATCACGTTCTTGCTGATGCCTTTCACAAATTCAGGGCACACACAGTTTAGGGCAGTGGTTTTCAAACAGGATTTAAACATTTTAAATAGTCAAAAAATTATCTTTCTGAGATGCGTTTTACAAGTGAAAATCGAGGAATCCTGATATATGAAACCACTGTTCCAGATGTGCTATTCCTCCTAGACACAGCTGACAGCCTAATTGTGTAGTCAAACAATACTCCTGGGGTTAGTGTTATTCCTAAAGTTCCTCCTTCAACCTCTTTTTCTACTCCTCAGGTACTCGGAGAATTAAAGCTGACTGGACTCAGTTCCTGGAATTTTCTAGAATGGTAGAAGTGGAAAATGTAAGAAATGTATAAGGAACAAAAATAAATAATGTTTGCAGCCTGTTGCTGGCGGTAGTGTGATCTAGGGATTTAAAGGAGGCAGGATGAGTCCCAATCCATGCCACCACTGCCACCATCTCTTGTAGAGAGGGACATACCCCTGTGATTCGCCTCTTTTTACTGCAGGTGAAAGGCTCAAGCATAAACCACGGAGTCTTTTAGTGGGTGGTGGGCTAAATGTTTCTGAAAGAAATATTTGACTATTAAAATCACCCGCCACCCACTGTTGACCCTTGCCACCCCGACTCCCAACACAGTCTTCTTTTCGCTATTGACTTCTGACTTGCTTCTAGCCTTTACTGATTCGGGAAGAAAAAAGGGGGATGTGGGTGGGAGGATGCCTTGCCTGCCCTTACTGCAAGGGGCTCCTTTGGCTCACAGCCGCAGCCCCAGTCATTTCTAGATTTGCTGTATTAGGCTATGATTTGTTTGTGACTGGAGGTTGGTTTCCATGGCAACGGCAGCTCACCAGGGCATGCGCATTCTTTCTTCCGCAGTGGCAGAATGCGGCTGTGGAGGCGAGGGAGGGGTCATGGGGGGCTCCAGACGCTGAAGGTGTATTTTGCTGTCCTGATGTCAGTTCTTCTGGGCTGAAATGCCACCATTATGGTATACAGAGCATTTAATTTTTTTTTTAATCCTCGGAAGGCTTTGAGCCACTCCCCTTTTCTTCCTCCTATATTACCTGCTTTCA
>NW_011488884.1:9452-9797 GCF_000754665.1 Bison bison bison
GAGGCCACTCACCCACAAGGGGATATTACGCCTCAGGGCCCCCAGGGCATTCATAATGGTGTGGGCAAAGGTAACAGACTGCCTTGTTTCAAACCTCCACAGGTGGCTAGTTGCATGATCACAGGTACAATTTTACTTAATGTCTCTGTGCCTCAATTTCCTCAGATGGAAAATGGGGGTAATAATAGCACTTTTAGAACAGTGTCCGGTAATGATAATCAGTGTATAAGTGTTGGCTATTATTCTTTGTAGATATTAAAGGAGACTTGCCCTGAAACAGACTGGTGCTACAATGTTCAAACTCACCCTCTAATGTCCCTTGGCCAAACAGCACAAGCACTGCAG
>NW_011488884.1:9897-11175 GCF_000754665.1 Bison bison bison
GCACAAAGACTCTTTGCTTTGCATGTGGAGAAGCACCAGGGCCACAAACGTGCCCCACAGCACACATTTCACTACATCACCCAGCCTCACCCAGAGGCATACATATCCTCCCCGCAGCCAAAAGTCTCACTAAAGCATGCAGATCTGTGCCCCCCGTGACACAGAGAGACTCTACCCCAGACACAGAGACCATCACAGCCCCTGCGACTGTCCCCATGTCACACAGAGCGTTTCCCTGGCACACGTAGAGCCCACAGACACAGCCCACAGAACACAGATTCTTCCAAAACCAAGCATCTTCTCAAGGCCCAAAGACTCACTCCAGAGGTCACAGACACGCCCTCCTACCCCCAATACGCCCCACAACACAACACTCTCACCACACAGCAGGGACTCAGTCTGTAGCACATAGGCTCCCCATGGAACAAAGGCTGTCCCCACAGCACCTAGATTTCTCCGATGCCCCACCCACTAAACCCATAGCTGAGGTCCTCTGTAGGGCGCAGACTCCACTTGCATCTCCCTGACCCAGCACACGGACTCCCACCAAGGGAGAGGACTTTTCCCGGGGCACAGAGATGACCTGCAGAGCACGCAGGCCCTCCTCCGGGCACAGGACCTCGCCTCCCTCCCCAGGCACACAGCCTCCCCCATCCCAGAACACAGTTCACCACACAGCTTGAAAACCCGCACAGAGAGACACAGAGACTCTCCGCTGACAGGCGAACTTCACAGCACGCAGACAAGCAGCACAGGACCCAAGCCCGCCCCTACGGACACGGACGTGGCCCGCAGGACACAGACATGACTCAAGTCACACAGACTCACCCCATGAAACACAGCCCACCACCCCCCACCCCCGCCAGCTGACAGCACACGGAGTCTCCCGGACACACACAGATTCTCCTTTTGGCTGAAAGATGCTCCCCACAGCACACAGTATACTGTCTCCAGTATCTAGGCTCACCCCACAAACCCAGCTGTCTCCCCAGGACCCAGGCCCTCCCTCCAGGCACACAGACCCTCTCTGACTCAGCGGACTGGCCCCAGGACACACAGCCTCTCGGTGGAACACAGTCGTGTCCACAGCACAAGGATGTGCCCTCACCACCTAGACCCTCCCCACAGCTCCAAGACTCAGCCCACAGCACCAAGATTAAATCCAGAGCACAGACTCGCCCCACTGCACTTGGACAAGCTCATCCCATCACAGAGAGATGCAAAGACCATCTTAACATGTATCCCCTACCCCCTCGGACTATGGCACAACGCACCATC
>NW_011488884.1:11302-13072 GCF_000754665.1 Bison bison bison
CCACACAATGCCAACACTCACCCTATGGCACCCTCATGTGCCCTACAGAATCCAGAGCTCCTCCAAATATACACTTCTCCATAAGGCACACTGTGGCCTTGGATCAAGAAAGCCCCTGTCAAATTCTTCAGATATACTCTGTGATACATAGACACACCTCACAACTCATAGCACTATTTCCCAGTGTGCAAACTGGCCCTACAGTGCACAGTCGTGTGGAACAGGCTTGTTCCACAACAGACATGCTCATGCCATGGCAGCACCTAACTTTTCCGTGAAATGTTCAGATTCTCCCCTCAGCTCACAGTCACCTCACAACCTCGATACAACCTATGACAAAGCACAACCCTGCACTCGATGATGCAGAGTCATGTCACAGGACACACTTGTCATGCAGATTCACTTCACCCAAACCACACTCCTTAGGGTGATTACGCAGTGCACACACACACACCCAAACACTCACCACCCTTTGCTCTACAACCTGTGGATTCACCCATCACACACAGATGGCTTTCACACTGAAGTCGGCCCAAGGAGGCCCAGAACTTCATCTAGATGCACAGATTCTCCTATCAACACACAGACTTGCTCCACAACACACACAAATACCACAGAACCCTGAGCCTCACCCCAAATACTCAGTCAAGCCTTTCAAGTCATAGATTTGCCCCACGACATAATCACACCCACAAAACTTAGAATTCACAGAAATGCCTGTGAATACATAGATTTCTCCCTCAATGCACAGAATTGCAACACAACACACATTTACCCTAAGATAGAACACCTATATAAAGTACATGAGCCTTCCCCGATATGTAGACACACAACACACACTATTACCTGTGCAATGCCAAGATTTCCATCATAGTTTACAGATGTGCTTTACCATCCCATTGAGCTGCAGCCCTGGCCCTCAACACACACCACTTGTGTAATGGCTAAGAGCAAGGCCTCTGGACCCAGACTACTTGGGTTCGAATCCAGGTTCCACCCCTTTCTAATTGTGCACATTGGGTAAGTATATTTTTCTATTCTTTGGTTTGCTCATTTGTAAAACAAAGATAACAGCCGTATCTATTAAAAAGGGTTGTTGTGAGTATTGAATGGATTAGGATATGCTAAGTGCTTAATACAGTGCCTGGCACACAGGAACTGTTTCAGTTGTTAATGTAATTAACAATGTAATTGATAGTACCATTGCTAATGTGAAAAGGGTCAACCCCAGAACATCTGGGAACATTACGGCACACAGGCGCTTTGCCACAACAGCCACACACCCTACAGAGCACGGACAGGATCCTAAACCAGATCCTGCTCGCCACACACAGAGCTTCATCACAGTTCAGAAGTGTGCTCTGTGATGCATGGGCTTGCTGCTTAATATACACACTCACCCCCACAGTATCCAGACCCACAACACAACACATGCACACACACACGCATCCTCCAGCTCAGCGATGTGCCCTCTGTCACATGAACACACCCTACCATGCACAGATTTTGTCCCATCATGTGTGGATATAGCACAGAACTATGCTCCTAAGGTCATGCTCCTCAGTGAATAAGTCTTGGGCCTTGTGACTCATCCCACAGCATACAGCATCACCCAGCTTGCCTCACGAGCACAGAGAACACTCCATAATACGTGTCCCACCTCCCAGACCCCTAGGGTGCTTACTGTGTAAGTGCTCAGCATTATGTAACACACACCCTCACTCTCCAACACAGTGTCCTCAGCCCAAATGCACACCTGCCTCCAAGGCA
>NW_011488884.1:13172-20614 GCF_000754665.1 Bison bison bison
TCCAAGGCACCAGCATGCCCCAACAACACAAAGATGCTTCCCGTAACATGAGCACAGCTAGGCCCCAGATGCGCAGAAATATTGTACAGCAATACACACACACACCCTATGCAGAGGCATCCTAAAATGCACAGACCCCCCCCTCAATTAGCTTCCCAGGTGACGCAGTGGTAAAGAATCTGCATACCAATGCAAGAGACACAAGAGACTGGGGTTCGATTCCTGGGTTGGGAAGATCCCCTGGAGTAGGAAATGGCAACCCACTCCAGTATTCTGGCCTGAAAAATTCCATGGACAGAGGAGCCTGGCAGGCTACAATCCATAGGGTCACAAAGAGTTGGGCATGACTGAACAGGTACACACATTCCCTCCTCAATGACCTCAGAAAACCTGCAGACCCCTGCAACATAAACACGTTTCCCACAGCACACGCGGTCCCTTCATCACTCACAGAACTGCATCACAATTATAGACTTCCCCTACATGACTCAGTCTAGGACAGCAATACCCATCGTCCAGGGACTAGATGTACAACATGTAAACACACCTTTCCAAATCGACATTCCAGCAAACACACGGGATTCATCTGACAGCTCACAAAATTGCATCACCACATACCTGTCCTTTAAAGCAAGAGCTCAGCACAGTGGCCACAGTCAGTGCACAGTGGAAAGCCTTGCCACACAGGGCAAAACATTAGCATCTTTGCTTCCCAACTTGATATAAACAATGCCCCCTCTGCACAAGACCCATCCCGAAACTCAGGGAGAAGCCTCACACACTTGGATGAATTTCTGCTCTCTGTAGGGGCTCTGCACCCTATATTATACCACCACACCGACACAAACCCCACAAGGTCCGGAAATATGCACATCCCCAAACAAAGAAGCGGTGCAGATTGTGGTTAAAACTTACTTTTAGGATTCAGGCTGCCTGGCTTCCAAGACCATGTGTATTGTTAACTAATCATGTGCCTTTGGAAAAGAGTCTTAATGTCTCTGTGCCTTATTTTTCTCAGGTATAAATTGGGAGTAATAATGGTACCTACTTATTAGGGCTGTCAAGAAGAATAAATGCATGACTGCTTATAACGTGTTTAGAAGAGTGCCTGGCACAGAATTAGTGTTACAGATGTTAGCAGATCTGGTTGTTGTTGTTATTGTTGCTTCTACACGTGCAACTGGACCATAATGGTACAACTCGACCTAAAATAATTCAAATTAACACACAACATGCAGCCCAGAATCACATCACAGCTCACTCCCACCACCCTTTCCTTACAATTTCCCTATCGACTGCAGTTAGCCCACAACACTAGGAAGCACCTACTGTGCAGAACACATAGACGCATCACACAACACCTGGCAGTGCACAAACACACCCATGATACACAAACTCATCCATGCAAACATTCATCCCATTGAACTAAATGCACCTTGTCATACACACACACACACACACACACATGGGGTCTACAATTCACATACCACAGAACACATTGGCCCCACAACACAGAAAACTCACTTTAAAATCCCTAGAAACAATCCATAACACATAGACTTCTCTAATGGAGAGCTGATCCATATCGACATGCCTTATAGCATACAGACTTGATTTCACTGCAGACTCCTCCCACAAAGTAGAGAATGGCATCATGACACACCATCTTGTCCCACTGCGCAGTCTAGTCTCTGAAATCCTGGGAGTCTTCCACAGGGTATGGACGTCCACACAACCCACAGCCCCCCCCCCCAAGGGAACAGAATTACATCACAGTGCAAGGGCCCCAAACACCTTTAGTTGTGTCCACCTAGTCCTCCAACAGATACACAAGGCCCAGAGCCCTCAAATACGACCTGTGACTGGTAATGCAAACGTCTGCCTGCCTAACTCACACTCACATCAGAACATCTGGAGGGAACTTACTGCTGACAGACCACCCCATGCTGCACAGCCATGCCTCACAACATACAGATATTCATCTTGAAGTACAGACACAACCCCAACCCACACAACCCACTCCATAATGCACAGAGTGATAACAGTGTAAGATGTGCTCCACAAACACCTGCCTGCCATGTCCTACACACCTTCATCTCATAGCACCATCATGCCAAGTATAAAGCCCAACAAAGGGACATCCCTGGTGGTCCAGTGGTTAAGACTCTGCACTTCTACTGCAAGGGCACGAGTTCAGTTCCTGGTCAGGGAAGTGACATCCCACATGTCCACAGTGTGGCCTAAAAACGACCCCAACAAAGCACAGGTAAACCCCTCAGTGCATAGACCTGCCTCATAACAAAAGGCATACCGTGCATGGGCTGGGATCACCATGCACACCCTCACTCTACAAACCTGGTTTGCTCCACAGACACTCCACAATGAAAACACTAGACCCACAACACCCAGGCTCACCGCCAAGAGTTTCCCCAGCACAAAGGAGGCCCTATAATGTGCAGGTATGCTCCCTTACCTCCCAGGCTTGCCCAAACAAACTGTGCAAGGCATACATCACACACCAGTCTGGACAGATAGGAGAACACCTTGTATACAATGCAAACATGCCTGCTAACATACTTGGTTCCCTGCAGTGCACAGACTTACCCCATGGAGCACACGCTCATTCCTGTACACAAAGGCACATCCTAGAGCACACAGACATGGGCTGCAACATCCAGGACAACCCCACAATGCCCAGATTCACTTCACAGTACCATTAAACCCCGTATCCTTAATGCAGACAGAAATGCACAGCACACAGACTTGCCTTCAAAACACATAGCTGTACAACAGAGCACAAATGTGGCTGAGAACCAAAACGTGGTGCCCAACACATACACACACACCCTGCACCTTGCTGGGCAGACACCTGGCTTACAGGGAAAACAAGAGCAGCAACAGAATACCAAGACCTGTCATGCGCAGCACAAAGGCACACCCTGCAACGCTTATCCACAACCCATTACAAGGACTCACCTCACCACTCTGAGCTCAGCACACAGTGTGCAGAATTGCCAAAACCCAACAGGCAGATACAAATACGAAACCCAGACTCTTCTCAGAAAGCACAGAATCGTGTCACAAAGCCCTGATATGCCGCACGGTGCAGTGTCAAGTCACAATGAGGAGACACAACTCATGCCACAAGACTCTTCTTACAATGCAGAAATGTGCCCCAGCGCACGTTTCTCCTACATGTTCTCCAAAGACAGTGCCAAAACTGTGCTCACCACTCAGAGACCCACACAAAGGAGCATACAACCAGCCCAAATTGGGCAGATTCCCCAGGTATTGTAGAGGGTCAACTCAAGACACACAGATGTGTCACACAACACTCACAGTTGACACCAAACACACATACATGCATTTGTACACACATGTCCCTCAGCAAAATGAGTGCTCCCTAACACTTGCAGTCAATGACAAGACAACCTCCTCTCCCAACAAGGCATGGAATAGCATCTTAGGATACCACCCATTCTTTTGAATACAATCTGTAGAACCCTCTCACAGTTAACACACTTAGCTCATAATGCGAAGATTTGCTCAAGCAGTGTACACACATGCAGTATAACGTGCAGAAACACCTACAATATACTCACACATGCAAGATAGAGATTCCTCTCAGAACTCACAGACTTACATTACAGCACATCAGCTTGCTAGTCAGGGTACGGATGAGCTCGACACACACTTTTGTCCCACACCACACCAACTCCACAAACTTGTCCCAACTCAGACTTGTCGCAAAACATGCAAATTTGCCCCTTGGAGTCTCAAACTCACAGTGCAACACACAGACTCTAAAAATAATTGCCAAACCACATTAAAATATAATAGCATGCCCCCATAGAAACACCCTCATTAAGCCCATAGTTGAGTTTCAATGGATAGAAAAGAGCAACAGCACTCCAACTCGGCTCACAGTTCTCTGAGTCACCCCACAATGCACAGAATTGCATCATACTGCACAATCGCAACCAACAACTCACAGATCTACCCCAGAGAACAAACTCGTGCCACCACACACTTAACCACATTACTCCCAAACTTGTACCAAACACTCACCATTAGCCCCAAATACACAAACCCACCCTGCATCAAGCCCAGCATGGCACACACACTCATGTGTGTCCCACAGTGCCCGTACACACAATAGAATGTACAAGCAACAGTCGCAACTTAAGACACTGCCAAAACAATGGGCATAATCCAGTCACACCACCGAGCTCTCGCTACATTGGCCAGACTTACATCACAGCAGCCCAAATTACACAAAGTGGGCAGCTTCCCCCATAGCTGTTCTATACATCCTGTATACACGCCACAATCCATACATATGTCCCCAAAGATGAAGACCCCCTCAGAAACACACAGAACTGCATAACAAGGTACAAATACTTCTCAAAACATGCACTTCATAACAACTGGACTCCACCATATCTGGTCACATCCTCAAATGCAAAGACTTGCTCCCTCCCCCACCAGCAAAGTCTTGTCCAGGAGCTCTAAAACGTGTGACAGAAAACCTACCTGCCTGATAGTACATACATAATTTTACACAACTTCCAAATTCATCTTACAATGCACAGGCTTTCCGCCTACACATGGCATAAGTCCATAGGGCAGAAACTCATCTACAAAGCAAACAATGAGCCCATTATGCACCACAACCACCAGATGCCCCCAAACACACAGAATGTGCACCACAACTCCAAAAACCACTCTGCCGTATGTATATGAGCCCTACAGTGCCTAAACTCTCCCAGAACTCCAAACTCAGCTCTCAATGACCTAGACCAACTGATGATATCACACATGATCCACGACATGACTCCCATTGCAGCCCATAGAATAGTATCACCATATACAGGTTTCTTTCACAATGCAAAAATTCTCCAAAAAAGCCAAGATTTGCTCCCTGAGGCATCCAACGTCTCTATAACACTTAGCTTTGCCTCAGAATCAGTCTTGCACCACAGTACTTGCAAAATGTCTCACAATATCCACAATGACCTTATAATGGACAGACTTGCCCCACCATGTCCAGGCTTACCCCACCACACCAAGACATGCCCTATAACCCACAGATAACTTCCACAAAGCTAAACTCTCCCGATACTGCACAGCCTCACTTTACAACATCAACTCACCCAATTTTACCCAATGGTAAAAATAGATTTAAAAAATATCCAGCCACCAATTCAGTCTTGCCACACAACACCCAGATGTGTCTTCCAGCACACAAACTAGCTCCATAATCCCTAGCTGCAGCTAACCTACGATGAGCAAGTGTACCCTGTGACACAGAGGTTTCTCCCACAAACACAAAACTGCATTCTCATGCACAGATTCACCCCAGTATGTACACACACAATTGCTCCGTAAGGCAAATACTTACCCCACAAAGAAAACATGTGTCCCCAACCCCCAGAATTGCCCTAGGACACACAGACCTTCCCTACAGGAGGAAGACATGATCCCCATTACAGAGTTGTTCTCCTCACCAGATGTACTTTCCAACACAGCCTTGCCCCACAAGATACCCTTGACCTACAACCTAGACACAATCTCTAGTGTACTTTGTCATCCCTACACCTTAGCAAAACCTCCAGTGAAAAAGTGCATCCTACAATGTAGAAAACACCTTGCAAATGCAGGGACATGCCCAACAGTTCCAGAATGGCCACATCAGGCTCAGACTTCCTCCCCAAAGCAAATTCACTTGGAAACACCTAGAACAAAATCACAACTTAGAAGCACACTCCAGATCAAGTTCTCCCCATAACACACTGACATGCGCCACAATATTCAGACTTACCTGCCTGCACAAAATCTCACAATTCAATACATGAGCCACAATACTACAGACAAGCCTCACAGC
Source organism: Bison bison bison (assembly GCF_000754665.1). Classification (NCBI taxonomy): domain Eukaryota; kingdom Metazoa; phylum Chordata; class Mammalia; order Artiodactyla; family Bovidae; genus Bison; species Bison bison. The sequence goes on from NW_011488884.1 coordinate 19,057, forward strand.
ACACAGTCGTGTCCTACACCGCTGAGAGACACGCCCTATAATGCATAGACTGACCTACCACACAAACATCCTTCACAGAACAAATCTTTACCCAGCATAAAGATTCCAAACTCAAGACATGTTCAGTCATACACTGGCATATGCTACAACACAGAATTACTTCATAAAGCAGATATGCCTACAGCACACAGGGTAATCTTAACACAAATACACAAGCTCCTGCACACCCAGACTCACCCCTAATAATATGCACTCTTTTTAAAACACCAGAATATACCCAACACCCCATCCAGAAACAGTCTAATCGTACAGTGTGCAGCACAGACCATGTCTTCCAGAAATGGCATACTATGTAAAGACACAACTTTACTTATGGGACTGTCCCTCTTTATGAAGCCACATAGATTGCCCGTGAGGCATAGACATATCCTACAGTGCAAAGGTTACCCCTATGACATAACAACTTACTATAGAATCTCCAGAATCAACCCATGACATGTTGTCTCACCCTGTGACTCAAGCATATATCCCACAACACACAGACTGCAGTGTATATACCACAACAGCTAGATATGCCCTACATTGGGAGGACATGTTCCTCAGTCCATAGATGTACCTGATGGTACATCCAAAAAAGGCTTCCCTGGTGGCTTAGTGGTAAAGAATCTGCCTGCCAATGCAGGAGATGCAAGAGACACGGGTTCAATCTCTTGGTTGGGAAGATGCCCTGGAGGAAGGCATGGCAAGCCACTCCAGTATTCTTGCCTGGGAAATCCCATAGACAGAGGAGCCTGGTGAGCTACAGTCCATAGGGTCGCACAGAGTCAGATATGACTGAGTGACTAAACACACACACAAATCCAAAAAATCATAGTCATAAAAATCACAATGCTCTGAATCACTCCTGCAAAACACACTCACTCCAAACCTCAGACCTCACAGGACCCATAATTCATAGCGATAACCCATAATCCACAGCTTCACCTCACACCCTATAGCTATTCCTCCCTTAATGTAGAGAACAACATCACAGTGCACATGTGAATCATACCTGTCATGGACTGACACCACAAGAAACTCATAGGCCCTACCATTTACTAACACTCCATATACTTCACACACACTTGCCCCACAACAGCTAGACTCACCTTCCTTCAGACAGACTCAACACACAACATTTAGCCTCACTCCAATTACACAGAGACATGCCGCCTAAACTCAGAAACTAGCCCTGGGGCACTCAGACTTGTCCCATGGTCCTCACAGAAGAGCCATACCAAGAGACACACAATCCACAGCACACATATTCATCCCACAAAGCCCAGCCTGGCCCCAGACTTCACAGATACCCTCATAACACCCAGACTTGCTACATAATACTCAGAAGGCCTCACAAGAAAAGCAGGGTAGTTAGTGTGTGTCCTCTGGAACATTCAGATTGACTTCATGAGACATCCATGCTATCACGTTTAAGCCTCAGCAACAAGTTGTTACTCTGTAGCACACGAACTGTGGAGAAGGCAATGGCACCCCACTCCAGTACTCTTGCCTGGAAAAT
>NW_011488884.1:21071-22019 GCF_000754665.1 Bison bison bison
GAATGGGGAAAAGGTTGCAGCAGGTGGGCCCTGCTTAGGCCCAGGGGGAGGAGGAAGATAGGTAGGTGCATGCCAGGGTCTCTGGCAGAAAGGTCCCTGATGGCATCAGGACTGGAAGATCTGAGCAGCCAGCATATTTGGCCTTCAGATTATAAACCCTGTGTTATTACACCATAGTTACTGTCTTTAATAATCCACATTTTCCAAAGAAGGCCATCTTTTAATGCTTATTTTTGTGGCTATTTCAAGAGCAGGAAGAAAATCTTGAGCCCTCTCTGCTGGCCAAACAGTAGAAAGGCAGCTGAAGAAATGAGTAGAAAAGTCTTTGTCCAATAAAGTAGTCAACATACATAACATTCATCACAGATAAGTACCTACACACCAGAACACACACACACATGCATAGTGCCACAGATATTCACACTGACATAGACCTACAGGTGTGTCATCATCCCACAGATCATACATTCTTTCAGCCACAGCCAAAGACGTGTTTGCACAAATATGAGCAAATAACCCAGATTCCCAACAGGGATCATGTCATGTCTACACATGCATACACATGTCTACACATATGCATCCACACAGATCCATACAAATGTACACAGTTCTGTAGGTAGACACAGAGCACCTTGTAGGTAGAAATATACACTCCACACTCACACAGGCCCAGAGAAGCATGCAGAGACATATGTACGCCAACCTAGGCATCCATAGGATGTGTTTACTAATTCATAACCTCAAAGTTGCAAAAACACAGATACATACACATACAGACATATGACAACATATAGATGCTTCTAGAGGCTGATGAGATACATGTCTCTTCTTAGACACTTCAGATGTTTATGCAGAAACGTAGACAAACCCATGGAAGCTCACACAGACACATGGGTGTTGGCCTGTCTACACACACACCCATAAGCTGCACAGAGCTGTCCATATGCA
>NW_011488884.1:22119-22484 GCF_000754665.1 Bison bison bison
GGTGGGCTGCCGTCTATGGGGTCACACAGAGTCGGACACGACTGAAGCGACTTAGCAGCAGCAGCACACGAACTGAGGACCTGCATGCTCACACAGGATTTTGACACGTGACTTCATTTCTTTGGCTCTGTATAAGCATTTGTAAACATGGGTGAAATATTTCCTTTTCAGCTGTTCCAAGGATGAAATGAGATAGTTTCGGGAAAGAATCAAGGTTCAGGACACAGGCTTGGGAATGCAGTTGTGCCTGTTCCCAGTCCTGGCTCCAGCACTGGGGACGGGACACACTCGAAAGTAGAAGTGGTTCAGGGTGGAGCAGAAGGCAGAAAGCTCTCATGTCAATCAGGCCTGGCTTTGAATTCTGC
>NW_011488884.1:22584-25107 GCF_000754665.1 Bison bison bison
GCTGTATGTGTTTTTATTGATACACAGAGACACGGAGACATTTACGCAAACACTGAAGTACAGAGATTTATTCATAGGTAGATACATGTGTTTTAAATATGTATTTACTATCATTTTCATGCTCACAGGAGTACATGAATCTACACATAGAGGCATAGTTGTTATTAAAACATACCTGTGCATACATGTTCCTGCCTGTACATGCAACCTACATGCTCATGCTCACCATGAAAACATATAAACGTGCACACATGCATATGTATAGAAATGACCATGGGGATGCACATGGGAATGTTCATGCATGTTGGTGTGCACGTAGAAACACACAAGCATGTAGGTGTGCACACATACATGCACTGTAAGTGGAGACATATCCATGCAGACACAGACACAACAGAGACAATCCATAAAGAAATCTCTACATGCATATATACACAGAGACAATGCTGTATACATATAGAGACATATACTTTTATATATAGAGATATAAGCATTATATATAGATACAGGGGAGAGAATGAGGCAGGGAAGAGAGAGGGAGATTGATTCATATGCAGAAGTGTATACCTGCAGATATGGGCATATAGGCACACAGGCCTAGAGACCCACGCAGAGGTATACGTGGGCAAATACGTCTGCACTCACACACACTCACTTAGATGCACAAGAGGAACAAAGTCACATTCATGCACAGAATCTCAGTTAGATTCACAGAGACACAGGCATATAGACAGAGACAGAGAAATAATGGACTCACACCCATGTAGACGCACAAAGGTATCGACACCGAAGCTGGTATAGGTACATCTATACAGATTTACACACGTGAACACATTCCACGTGAATGTACAAATGGACACGGAGACCCACAGATATACCGGACAAACACAGAGGCACACGGGGACACAAGCATGCATGTCTTTCACACAGACAGAAAGGTATGCACCCACACTGGCAGAGCCCGGCACGCCTTCACAAACACACAGTTGCACAGACACGTGTGTGTATTGTCATATGTATGTATGCAAACAGAAGTGGGCATCGGTACCACAGGGGCATACACAAACCAAGAGGAGCAGAGACATAGCAGAACACATAGGGAAAATTCCCAAACACAGAGTCCTCAAATGCACACAGTAACATAAACACCTGCCCCTGGACACACAGATGCATTCACCCAGAGAGTCGTCCAAAGACATTAGTTCTCATGCAGACAGACTTATGCAGACACACACACACACATGCACCCACAGACATGAGGATGGTCACACAGACATACACATCCAACCAGAGGTGGAGGAACAGATGTATGAACACCAAGGCATGCATGTGTGAATAGAGAAGCCCTGAGACACAGATAAAGAGGCTTATAGGCAAGAATGTACACATGTAGGCACATGGACTCCTACCCCTACACACACCTATGTCATGTACACACAGATACAGAGACACGCAGAGGCCCACACAGATGAATATTTGCAAACGTAAACATGAGGACTAAACATGTCCATGCAGGCATGGGTGCTATCTTATGCACACGGTCTCATGCAGAGATATACACACTGAAGACAAGACTTCAACCACATAGATGCTGACACGCTAAATGCACTTGCCTATATGGACACACAAATTCACATGCAAATGTGCACTCAGATGGCAGGCATCCCCACCCAGAAATACACAGACACAGAACATCTTCACCCTATAAAAGCAAGAGACATACACATATGCATGCCTGTGTGCTAAGTCACTTCAGTTGTGCCCAACTCTTTGCAACCCTATGGACTGTTGCCCTCCAGGCTCCTCTGTCCGTGGGATTCTCCAGGCAAGAATACTAGAGTGGGTTGCCATGTCCTCCTCCAGGGGATCTTCCCAACCCAGGAATCGAACCCTCATCTCTTAAGTCTCCTGCACTGGCAGGTAGGTTCTTTACCATATACATGTAGAAATAGAGACAAACCCACAGGCACACAAATGCACAGATGCACAGAGATGTACCCTCACATGTCAATATATACACACATTGACTCTTGCTCATGTGTGCATATGCACAAATGATCTACAAATGTACTTCTATGCCCACACAACACTAAGTCTAAATGTACATCAAATATAAGAATGTACAGACACTAGTACATCTGTCAGTGTAAGCATATAGGTGTATCCATGGGCTTAATCATGTTACAGACAGAAACACAGACTTCCACATGCATAGACATAGAGACACATGCAGACTTAAACATATGAAAATCGACTCAACCACATATAAAAGAATGTGACTTTTAGTGTATCTTTTTCTTAGCCTCTTCAAGAGAAAATGAAAATTAGGGAGCTCCCTCTGATGGCTAAAGTATATAAAGTGATGTGGAAATTACAAGAAATATCTCTGAAAGCTCTGGATTGCACATGTGTTTGTGTGTGTGCACACAGACACACACTTCCACATTGCACAGAATCATGGACATAAAAATCACACAGAAGCACAGAAATATAAATATGAATAGACAAATATAGAAAGACCCA
>NW_011488884.1:25207-25478 GCF_000754665.1 Bison bison bison
GACAGTTACACACACACAACCCCAAAGTATCACAGAGTGTGATATTTAAGGGTGTGGCTATTGAACTTGAACAAAACCAAACCTGCATTTGCATCCCATATCTGGCACTTACTGACTCAATGAGCTGGGGCTCCTTTCCTGCTTTCTCACCTGTATCCTGGGGATGATATTAACACCTAGCTCTTAGAGCTGTTTGCAGATTCAGTGCAATGAAGGGCTTAACCTCGTGCTTGGAATGTCCCAGAGGCCACTGCTGCTGCTGCTTTTTGAT
>NW_011488884.1:26127-26676 GCF_000754665.1 Bison bison bison
CTTGCTAATTGGAGAAGGGAGTGGCCACCCACTCCAGTATTCTGGCCTGGAGAATTCTATGGACTGTATAGACCATGGGGTTGCAAAGAGTCGAATGAGTGAATTTGACTTTCACCTTAATCTGTCCAATGAGCTAAAAATATCATGTTAACAAGACACTCATCATTGTTAATTAAGAGCAAACAAATAAGAAAAAACCACGAACAGCTAGAAATTTTACATGATTTTATTATTTCCTGGAAATTGCCGTTCCATTCAACTTCCCTCACAGAATTTATCCTAATGCAATTTATTTTAATGTTCAAAGACCTTTTATTGGTCACCCATACATCTCTGCAAAAATATAGGTTGAAATAAATTTTCCCATAATGCTAAGCTTCTAAGTACTAAATCTTTTATTATTAAATTATTAGTAGCACACAGTTTATCAGAAGAGTATAAAATATTACACATTTTGCAAAGTTAAAAATGAAAACTAGAATTTGGTTGGCAATGCTTTTCCTAAGTGAATTTGATTGTTTGTTTTTCCCCAAGTTAGTTCATGACTTG
>NW_011488884.1:26776-27483 GCF_000754665.1 Bison bison bison
GCTAAGATTTACGGTAAGAATGCATCTTCTACCCATGAAATTGTGAAAAAGGAAAAAGAAATTGGTGCCAGATTTGCTGTTGCATCTCAAACTGTGAAAATTACAGCCACAGTGAAGGATAAGTGCCTAGTTATGATGGAAAAAGCATTTTATTGTACAATAGGATATTTTTGAGAGAGACCACGTCCACGTAATTTTTATTACAGTGTATTTGTTCTATTCTACTCTTTTCATTATTATCATTAATCTCTTACTGTGCTTAATTTATAAATTAAACTTTATCATAGGTATGTATGTATAGGAAAAAACATAGTCTATATAGGGTTGAGTACTATCCACGGTCTCAGGTATCCACTGGGGGTCTCTGAACATATACCTGGGAATAAAGGTGGAACTCTTCAGAAATTAAAAAGTCATAAAATAAAAAGAAGTCTTTGTTTCTAAAATTCTTTCCTTCACTCAGTTTTCCTCTGGGATTCAATGAGACTATGTTTTATAGTGGTGGTCTTCAAACTTGCTAATTATAGGCTACCTAAAATAATTTTGAGAAACTGTCTACCCTGTCAAACATCTTGAAGTTAGCATCTGAAATTTCTTATCATAAGTTTAATTATTTGTACAGTTATCATTTGTGGCATATTATAAATATTTATACTTTTAATTAATGATTTAATCACATTTTTAATCTGTCCAATGAGCTAAAAATA
>NW_011488885.1:0-319 GCF_000754665.1 Bison bison bison
TGACAGTAGGTACATGTCGAAAAAGTTCTTTAACAAAGGACTCAGCTCTTTTTGCAACATCCAAATCAGGTCTGGGTGCATTTTCAATGTTCATTATTTCCTGATGTAGATGCAGCAAATCTAAGGAAATATTTTCATTATGCCAAATACCTTCTAAATGAGCTTTCACCTTATCCCAAGCAGTTATACTACCATTATATTTTTTGGGAGTAACACAGATCCATCGAAAATCAGCATGACATTGTACTCGTAATCTCAACTTTATACTTTGAACCTCTTCACCTAAATATTTTACAACATCATAAAGGGCATTCAATCG
>NW_011488885.1:2816-3493 GCF_000754665.1 Bison bison bison
AACCCCCTTTTTTTTTTTTTTTTTTTTTTTTTTTTTTTTTTTTTTTAAACCCCATTCTTGAGTATAGTCACAATAAGTAACTTGTTGTTTAGACAGGGCCTGTTCAACTTTATCTAAGGCTTGCCTTCTCTCCAGAGTCAGAGTTCGGGGAGAAGTTGGATCAGGATCACCCTTCAGAATATCAAAAAGAGGCTTCATTTCCCCTGTAGTTAGCTTCAAGTAAGGTCTTATCCAATTAATATCTCCTAACAGTTTTTGGAAATCATTCAAGGTAACCAAATTATCTTTACGAATTTTTATCTTTTGAGCTCGAAACCATTTTTTTTTTTTTCAGAAAAAACTCTAAATAAGAATAGGGGGGGAAGCGTTGCACCTTTTCTGTTGCAATAATCAAACCATAATCTTGTAATGCAGTTTGCATATAAGCGAATGTTCTTAATAGCAACTCCTCATCTTCATATGCCAAAAGAATATCATCCATATAATGAATAATATATACTTGGGAGTACAAGGACCTAGTGGTTTTTAAAGCTTGAGCAACAAATTTTTGACAGACAGTAGGACTATTAGCCATTCCCTGAGGTAAAACTTGCCACTGATATCTTTTCATAGGTTTTTTATAATTTGTAGAAGGGACACTAAAAGCAAATCTTTGACAGTCATTAGTGGCAAGGGGA
>NW_011488885.1:4066-6229 GCF_000754665.1 Bison bison bison
TGAATTTATCCCCAACCCCTGATGGGGCAAAAGGCCTTGGTCTAACAATTGATTACTAATCTTTTTATCTGGACTATAAAGATATACCCCCATATTCATCATAACATCTCTCCACCATAGATTAACCGGCAGTCCTGGCAAAACATAAGGTTTAAAATGTCCTTCATGTCTTTTTTCGTCCCTCCATTTTAAAAAGGTTGAACTCTGTTCTGGGTCATGTGATTGCCCAATGCCTTGCAAAGTAGAAATTACAACCTGCTTAGGCCATTCATCAGGCCAATGTTTTTGAGATATAACAGAAACATCTGCACCAGTATCCAAAATACCTTTAAAAGGCTTTTTTTGAATATACAGTAGAAGCTCAGGGCGTTGCTTATTAATGGCCTGAATCTAATAAGCGTCTGAAGACCTGAAACCTCGGGATCTTCGTTTTTGCCTAATGGCTTTTCCAACTGGAATTATAGGAAGTAGAATTAATTGAGCAACACGTTGACCAGATTGTATTACTGTTATGCCCTGTGGTGAATGGGCCATAATTTTTATTTCACCCATATAATCAGAGTCTATGACTCCAGGGGCTACTAATAAACCTTTCATCGTAGTACTGCTTCTCCCCAATAGGAGGCCCACAGTGTTCTTCGGAAGAGGGCCAAAAATTCCAGTTGGCAAAGCCTGCATGCCCATTTCTGGAGTTAATACCGCGTAGGTGGAGGAACTGAGGTCCAATCCTGCACTCCCTGCAGTTGCTCTGAACAACTCGGTAACAGTTTTGCGTTTTGGCCTTGAAGCGTCTCCAATTTGGTCAGATTTTGCATCGCCCCATAACATTGTTTCGGGGCCTGGGGCTGGCCCCTCACCCAGTTTCCCGAGACCGGAGGAAGTGGCTTTCCCTGTAAGTCAGTTTTAGAACGGCAATCCCTTGCCCAGTGTCTGCCTTTTTTACACCTAGAACAAAGGTTAGGGGTTTGAGCAGGTCTCCGGGCCTGCTTTTGCGGGCAGTGGGCGGCCTGATGACCCATCTGGCCACAAGAAAAGCAGCCAGAGCCAGGGATTCGAAGCCGACTACTAGTTTTATCCCGCTTTTGTTGTTGATACAGTACTTTTTAAACTGTCTTTTCTTGTAATGCCGCGGCCAAAGTTATGCCTTGAACGTATGAAGGGCCGATATCAGCACAAATCCGTATATAGTCAGATAAGCCTCCCTTTTTCCTGTAAGGTCTCAGGGCAGCTTGACAAGCCGAATTGGCATTCTCATAAGCAAGCTGTTTAGTCAACACCATCCCCCCCTGCTCATCCCCTATCATTTTACCAATTGTCTCAAGCAGGCGGGCAACAAAATCCTGATATGGCTCATCTGGCCCCTGGCGAATTTTAGATAAATCTTCAGTCTTTTTATCAGAATTTGGAAGCTTTTTCCATGCTTGTAGAGCCGCAGCACTAATCTGAGGGTAGGCTCCAGGTAAATAATTAAGTTGACTATTAGTGTCTCGATATTTTTTCTCTCCCACCATCATTTCATAAGTGGTGTTCAGTCCCTGTCACCGATTGATATCGGCTGTGATCCCACATGGCTCAGCAAACTCAGATTTCCATAGTAAATAATCTCCTCCAGATAAACAAGCTCGAGCAACCTGTTTCCAATCATTAGGTGGCAGATTTTGATTTTCTAAAGCCTCTATAATAGCCTGAGTAAACGGCGCAGTCGGGCCATATTGTGCACAAGCCATTTTTAACTCTTTCAGTTGCTTAAAGGGCAGCGGCTCATAATACCTCTGTTGTTGAGCATTTTCAAACACTGGATAGATTCCTGAAAACCCGGGAATATGTTTTCCTTCTTCATTAGCTCGCTTAATTGCTTGTTGAAGAGGAGATAATAATATCTCACTTTTAATTTTTATGTTTTCACCGGGCAAAGAAGCAGGGATAGATATAAGCTCTCGCGGTTCTACGAAAGGCGGAGGTGGATCCAGTCCAGCAAGAACCAAGGGAGGATATGCTGGAGGCGCAGGCTGGCTGGAGTGGGAGTCTCCCTGTGCATCCTTTTTTACTGCTATAACAATCTTCTGAATTAAATTTTCCAGCTGTTCTTCAGAAAGCCCTGAATGCTTTAATTCCCCTTTGTCCCGGGGGGATTCCATGTTAACCATCATCTCCCAAGGCATA
>NW_011488885.1:6974-18030 GCF_000754665.1 Bison bison bison
GACACCAACTTTATTCAACATCTCATATTTATACAGAAAAGCGTGAGAGAGACAAAACAGTTGACATTTTTTCTTGGTTAGCCTATACATCTTACAAACAGTCACAAGAAATCTTGAGAGCATGGGAATGGCTCCCTGTTATTATTTCTTACACCAGATAACATTTCTCTGTGCATGAAAAGTTTGCACAAAACTCCAGGTGCCTGCAGTAAATAAGCGCCTAATCTCTGGGGTGGCGGGACAGAGAGCTATGTTTGCAAGCAAACCCTCAAAGACTGAGGCAGCTCCCAGAGCTGTGTCCTTCGGACAAAAGACCCCGTTCTCACGGACAGCTCCCCGCAGTCTTATATTACCACTTTGAGCATTTTTTTTTTAAACTTGGAGAAAACAATGACTCTTGACCCCTTCTTCCATTCTTTCCCCTAAAAACCGGATATATTAAAAAAAAAAACTCAGCCCTGGATAATAACATCGTTTCTTCCAATTACACTTTGCACCATTAAAATATTTCAGTTAACAGTCGTGGAATAAGAGATTTTGAGTAGTGTTTGGCTATGAGGTTGCTAAGGTTAAACCTTTAATCAGTGAAAGAAGAAAGCTAGATTTAGTCAGTCTGTAGCTTCTTGATTAAGAGGTGGCTTCTAAAAGTTGAAGAAATTAAGGAAATGAATTGTTCCCTAGTTTATCTAGAAAAGAGTATAGCGCCACTGACACTTGATCTGGAGATTTCTTTGGAATTGCTGACTTCTAGGATTCTAATACATTTGTGTTGTTTTCAGTTCAGTCGCTCAGTTGTGTTCAACTCTTTGCGACCCCATGGACTGCAGCATGCCAGGCCTCCTTGTCCATCACCAACTCCTGGAGCTTGCTCAAACTCATGTCCATGGAGTCTGTGATGCCATCCAACCATCTCTCCCTTTGTTGTCCCCTTCTCCTCCCACCTTCAATCCTTCCCAGCATCAGGGTCTTTTCCAATGAGTCAGCTCTTCGCATCAGGTGGCCAAAGTATTGGAGTTTCAGCTTCAGCATCAGTCCTTCCAATGAATGTTCAGGACTGATCTCCTTTAGAATGGACTGGTTGGATCTCCTTGCTGTCCAAGGGACTCTCAAGAGTCTTCTCCAACACCACAGTTCAGAAGCATCAATTCTTCGGCGCTCAGCTTTCTTTATGGTCCAACTCTCACATCTGTACATGACTATTGGAAAAACCATAGCTTAGACTTTGTGTTGTTTTAAACCACTAAAATTATGGTAATTTGTTGTAGCAGTGACAGAAAAATAATATACCCCTAATGGTAATCTTTTGCAAAACTGTAATAAAATATCACAACCAGATTATTGACATTGATGCATTCCACTGATTTTATCCAGATATCCCCAATCTGCCCTATACTCATTTGTGTGTATGTGCTTGTAATAATTTCTAAAGAATTTTATGGTCCACAGTGATCCTGTACTCACCATCACAGTCCAGACACTGAACAGCACAGACAAGAATCCCATGTGTTCTTTTACAGCACGACCTAACCTCACCACACCCCTTCTTCACTAGCTCCTAATCCTGGTAACCATTAATCTGTCCTCAATTACTACATTTTTGTCACTTCAAATATGTTCTGTAACTGGAACTCACAGCGTACAACTCTGTGGTTTGGCTTTTTCACTCAGCATAATTCCCTGAAAATTAATCAAAGTTGTTGTGTGTACCAAACTTTCATTCACTTTTATTTTTGAGTGATTTCACTTTTTAGGAGGGTATCCCCTTGATGACAGAGCTTTAGGCTTCTGCTTCATGAACATGTGCTTAGTCTTCATCCAATTTTGACCTCTAGCTACCCTTCCAGGTGGTTCTCTCAGGCTCCCAGGCTGCTATGCTAGGCTGGGAATAAGTCCTGGTTCTATTCCTCCAACTGCTTTGGAAAGAAGGTGAACAGGTTAATTATAGTATTATTTTCTTTCTTTCTTTTGAGCAATCTTGGTGCTCCTAAATCTCTTGCTAGAGACTATCTGGTTCAATTATGGGTGTCCCATGATTCTATACTAGTAAATGTTTACATGTAAATGTTTAAAATTTATGAAAATATATAAATGAATGCACAAAATATTGATTTATTTAAGATTAGGGTTTATATTTTCTACTTCCCTCAGTCTAGTCTTGAACCACCCAGCCTAAAGTATAAAGCTCATGTTTATGAAAAATACATGGTTATGCAACATCAGACCATTACTGGCCCACGTAATGTCAGAAAGGAGGGCTCTCTCTTGGACAAGGGCTAATGACTGCTAACTGTTCGTATGTCAGAACTGATGTCAACGTCAGAGATTTTGCTGCTTTTGTTTATTTGTCATGGAGTTTATTTCCTTTTGGGATTTCTTTCACCTCTGTTGAAAGTGCAGCACTGTGTGACTGCATTTTGAGTGTTAATTCCTATTTGGCCACATAGACTTACACAAGTGCACTAAATTCTTCTTTGCTTTATCATCTCCCTCCTACCAGCTTCATTGAGATATAACTGACAAAATTTGCATGTATGTAATTTGCATTTTGATATAGGTTGTGGCATGATCACAATAATTAAGTTCATTAATAAATCTATCACTCACATATTTTTCTTTTTTTTTCTTTCATTCCTTCCTGTTTCTCCCTTCTCCCCTCACTCCCTCTATTCCTTCTTTCCCTCCTTCCTTTCTGTGGTGACAATGCTCAAAACATTTTCTCTAAGCAAATTTCAAGTATATGGTACTGTATTTTAACTGTAGTCAAAACTCTGTACATTAATCTCCAATTTTCCCTCCAAGATCTCAGGACCCCCTCTGTCTGCGTTCCATGATTCTCAGTTACTGCCCCTGGTCTTTGAAGATACATGGGCCTGCCTTGGAGAGAAGGTTTCTTCCTTGATAGACAAACTCTTTGCTGGGCAGACTCTGGTTCTGCTCCACTGACTTCATGTTAGTGTTACTCTTTTCTTAGAATTTAGGACGGAGAGTGTATTTGAAAAGATATATTTTCTTTTTCTTTTTTGCCCAATAATTCTTGTATTATTTAATAGTAAGTACATTTTTCTGGCCAGTTCATTAGATTGGCTGGTATTATTTTATGTGAAACCTGCTCTTTCATCTGGCTAACACGGCATCTTTAGAGTCATCTGAGGGTTTTGATCACTTAACCTGAATCTATTTACTAAAGCTCTTTTTTTTTTTTTCCCCCTCAACAGTCTGTTTTCCTGACTCAGAGCACTCTTGGCCTTTTCATTTTCTCATTTAAATAAATGAATGATTACTGTCATTTTAGATCCATCTACATTCCAGGTTTTCTATTGCTGTGGAGTAAGATATACAAAAAGACACTTGCTCTTTGGAAAGAAAGCTATGAGAAACCTAGATAGCATATTAAAAAGCAGAGATGTCACTTTGCTGACAAAGTTCCATATGTTCAAAGCTATGGTTTTTCCAGTAGTCACGTATGGATGTGAGAGCTGGACTATAAAGAAGGCTGAGTGCTGAAGAGTTGAAGCTTTCAAACTGTCATGCTGGAGAAGAGTCTTGAGAGTCCCTCGGACTGCAAGAAGATCAAATTAGTCAATCCTTTAGAAAATCAACCCTGAATATTGGAAGGACTGATGTTGAAACTGAAACTGAAGCTCCAATTCTTTGGCCACCTGATGGGAGGAGCCAACTCATTGGAAGAGGTCCTGATGCTGGGAACGGTTGAGGGCAGGAGGAGATGGTAAAGGACAAGGAAGCACGGCGTGCTGCAGCCCACGTGGTGGCCAAGAGTCAGACCCAACCAAGCAACTGAAGAAAAACAACAATAATAGTCTGAGTTATAAGGCACTTTTCAAAGGAGTACATTTATTTTACATTTCAGATTATGCAATAATTGGAACAGAACCAATGAGAAGCCTCTATGTAGACAATTTAGGGAATGTGTTTAAATGAATAGGAAATTATGAACCTCAATTTTAATATGGATTGAGCTTCCCAGGTGGCACAGTGGTAAAGAATCTGCCAGCTAATGCAGGAGACACAAGAGATACAGGTTTGATCCCTGGGTTGTGAAGATCCCCTAGAATAGGAAATGGCAACCCCATCCAGTATTCCTGTCTGGAAAGTTTCATGGACAGAGGAGTCTGGCAGGATGCAGTCCATGGGCTCTCAAAGAATTGGGCACAACTAAGCACTTAGCAGCACAAACACAAAACTGGGGTTTTCTACTCTTTAAGAATATATCTGAAATATATTTGAAACACTATATACATTGTCAAGTCTATACACACTTTATATCTTATAATCTTAAAATAAGAGATTATATTATAAAAATCCCCTTTTCATGGGTAGTATGGGATATGGTCCTCAAACTAAAACCAAGGGAAAATAGGTCCGATGATATGTTGCTGAATTTCCTGCAGTCAAAGAAATTATCTACTGGACGTAACATTGGGGCTTCCCTGGTCGCTCAGTCAGTAAAGAATCTGCTTGCAGTGCAGGACACCCGGGTTCAATCTCTGGGTCGAGAAGATCCCCTGGTAAAGGAAATGGCAACCCACTCCAGTATTCTTGACTAGAAAATCCTATGGACAGAAGGAACCTGGTGGGATACAGTCCATGGGGTCGCAAGAGTTGGACATGACTTAGCAACTAAACCACAACCACAACCAAGATGTGAAGAAGTTGTCTACTTCAGAAATATTAAATAGTGGTCAAACAGCTATACTGGATGCTTTGATGTGCTGAATTTTAACACTTTGGATCCAATCTGAAAAAGAATTTTTTCCATATGACTTTTAGAGCTTCTTTTACCTCCTTATTTCTCAAACTATAGATCAGGGGATTCAACATGGGGATCACAATGCCATAAAATACAGAGGCCACTTTCCTATTTTCATGGGAATTATGCGAATAAGACTGTAAGTACATGTAAGAGAGGGTTCCATAGAAAATGGTGACTGCTGTCAGGTGGGAGGCACAGGTGGAGAAGGCTTTTTTCTTTCCTGCATTGGAAGAGATCTTCAGGATGGCAGCCAGGATAAACATGTAGGAAACGATGATGGCCAACACAGTGGATGTCAGATTAAATCCCACAAAGGCAAAAATTAGCATGATGTTGATGTCAGTGTTGGAGCAGAAGAGGGCAAGAACTGGAGGAATGTCACAGAAAAAGTGATTGATGGTATTGCCCTTGCAGAAGACCAGTGAAAATGTAAAACCTGTGTGCACAGATGCATTTATGGAGCCCATGATGTATGAACCAGCTACCAACTGGATGCAGACTCTTCGGGACATGATGGTGGGATAGTGAAGCGGGTTACAGACGGCCACATAATGGTCCACCGCCGTAGCAGCAAGGAGGTAACAGTCACCGGTTACAAATGTTGTATAAACCAATAATTGTACAACACAGCCCTTGAATGAGATTGATTTATTTTCTATTATGAAGTTTTGCATCATCTTGGGAGTGACAACAGAGGTAAAACAGATATCAACAAAAGCCAAATGCTGTAGGAAAAAGTACATGGGTGTTTGAAGTCTGGAATCTATCTTGATGAGTAGGATCATTCCAATATTACCCACCATAGAGGTCCCATAGATGACCAGAAATACAGTGAGGAGGAAATACTGAAACTCATACTGGACACCAAATCCCAGAAGGAAGAATTCAGTCACTTCAGTGCTATTTCTTGATGTAATGAGCACAAAAAGTCTAGAAAAGACCAAGAGGGAGACCAGGAAAAGAAAAGAAATGGCTTGTTGAATAGAAAAGTCCCTTAACACTTTATGTCACTTTGCAAAAAATTATATTTTCATGGTAATCACTCACAACAGGGTTTATTTATTTCCTAAATTTCTTTCAATGTTTTAAAATAAGAAATAACCACATAAAAACAATATATTAGCTATAGATTCATTTTGAAAACAAAGAAGTTTTCACAGAAGAAGATTCACTTTTAATATTTGGATGCTAAGAAACATAGATTGACATACATTTCACCAAACCTGCCAGTTTCCTTTCCGTAGCCCAATGCTGAACATAAATGAAGCCTCAGAAGCACTGAGAGCCAGCAGAGGTTAAGCACATTCAAATTGCTTAGGCAGTTTCTTCATAGTAGAAAGGCTCATGGCCTTCATAGTAATCATTTAATCAGCAAAAACCTTCATCATAAATGAAACAAAGAATTTCATACTGAGACAACCCAAGCTTAAAACATACACATCTGTCAGATGTGGATGGTAGGACTTGTCTTAGTTTCATTAGCTCTTGAAAAGTCTTCCTAATGTCATATCTATACTTGAATTCAGAGTGATGTAAATCAAGTTGATATAGTAAATGCAATAATAATTATCCTATCAAGATTCTGATTAAGTGGACCACTGATTGCTTCTAGCTTCCTCGAATAAGTACTTGTATCCATGGGTGGCTGCTTCCTTAAAAGTGTTGCATTTCCATTCTTTTACACCAAATTATCCTGAGGAAGGAATTTGCACTAACTTATTTCTTCTTGAAGAAATAAGTTAGTGCAACTGAATTAAAGATAATGATTTCTTATCCTTACAATGAAGTTATCCAACTGTGCTTATTTCTCAAATGGTTTCAGAGAATGAGAGGAGCCCATATCAACAGGAGGCTTAGTCTGCAACATTTTTAGCACTGAAAGCACCTTCTTACTCACCATCTTATTATGGAGGTACATTGCTTGACTTAGAGTTATTTATAAGATGAGGTTATTTCACCCTAATATATATATATATATATATATGAAATAAGAGGACTATCTGGCTTTTAAAGAATATCAGTTAAAGGGAAGTACATTGTAAGGATAATGGTACAAAGATAATGGACCAAACATATGGTCATGAATGTCGCAAAAATTTCTCTCTCTAATTAAAAAGTTACTAATTTCAGGAAATTTAACTGGGATTAAAATGATAAATGGCTGAGAAAAACTATAGGTTGCTGAAAATGTACATAAGTTGTGTTTGACTATTGCTTTACGAAACTATGGATACATGTTTAATATGTGTGTGTGTGTGTGTGTGTGTGTTAATTGCTCAGAAGTGTCTGACTCTTTGTGACTCCATGGACTGTAGCCTGCCAGGCTCCTCTGTCCATGGAATTCTCCAGGCAAGAATATTGGAGTGGGCAGCTGATTCCCTTCTCCACGGGATCATCCCAAACCAGGGACTGAACTCAGGTCTCTTGCATCACAGGTGGATTCTTTACAGTTTGAGCCACCAGGGAAGCCCTTATCCTCACCGTGAACCTACATTCTTCACAAGCCAGATGGTCCTCTTATTTCATATATGTATCGGGGAAAGTACCCTCATTGTATCAGCAGCTCTAAGCCAAGCTATGCACCTCTCTATGTGAGATGATTAGTAAAAATGTACTTTCAGTGTTAGGAACGTTGCAAACTGACTTATGAATAGGTGGGAAACTGAGTGAGAGAAAAAATCACTTTATAAACTTATATATCTCTGCACTGTTTCTTTAGTTTAAAAAATGCTTTTTTAAAACTATTTTTTTTTGTTTTAAAACAAAGATGACCATTTATATTTTATGGATTAACTGATTTGCTCAGGCTTAAGTCTACCATTTTATACTTTTTTATGTGTCTTATTTCTGGTTTTATTTGTTTCCATTTCTGTGAGTCACTTGAATCTTTTAAAGAATGTCACTTTTTAAATTTATTTATAGTGTTTTTTATCACAGATATTTATATAACTTTTTCGTGGCTATTCGAGAGATTCTATTGTGTGTATGAATAGCTGGTCTTACATTTCACCAGCTTGAGTGAAATGCTCTATGTATTGAGAATCACATTAGTTAGAATTAATCTTTCTAGTTCTACTGTCAAACATAGTTTAGAAATCTCAAGAGAAAGTCAATTTTATTTATTCGTACTTTTCTCTTTCCTTGGCTTTCTTCTTTCTTACTGTTATAAGATATACTATCTAAACCCCAACTAAAAGAAAGACCTTGATCAGTGCATGGATAAGAATGACACAAATGCTGTGTGTCAGAAGCCTACTTCACACAGAACAATGTACATGTGTTTCAAAGAAAAGGGAAAACATATGCTTGTTCGAACATCAGTCAAAAAATGAAAGACTGGCTATATTAATAGCAGATGAATAGACTTCACAGCATATAAAATTACCAAAGATAGTGCGATAGTGTGTAATGATAAAAGGGTTAAGCTACCAAGAAGAAATAGAAATCCTAAGGGTATGAGTACCAAAGAAGACAGATGCAACATATGCGATGCAAAAACTGATAGAACTGAAGGGAAACATAGACAAGCGTAGTTATAGTTGGATACATTAGCACTCTTCTCCACGCTTGGTAGAACAAACTAGACAGAAGACGATAAGACTATGAAAAAACTCAACAGCACCATCAAACAACTGGATTTAGTAGACATTTACCAAACATGCCATCTAAAAGAGAGTATGAATTTTTTTTATAGCACCAGCAGAATATATGTCAAGGTAGACCATATCCTAAGCCATTAAAAAAAAGTCCTTTAAAAATTTAAAAGAATTGAAATCATGGTGTATCTTCCCTGAACATGATGGTATCAAACATGGTAGCTTTATCTACTATCTTTGCAACTTTCAGTGAATGCATTTTTATTCAGAATGACGGTATAAAAAGGAAGAAGAAAAAATGTAAAGCCTGCTTTGCAATGATGTGAGGTTCAAGGGAGCAAATTTATGTAAATTTATCCACACGAGGACAAGTATTAAATCAGTGTACATCAAATGGCCATCATAACCCATGCAAATAATACACTATGGGCATAGAATATTGACGCAGTGATTGATCAGTGAATTAAGTCATCCAATTATTTGTTCATTTATGTGCCTTCTCAGGCAACACTCAGCCCTACTGACTTCCCTCACTCCATTTCCATTACATCACCAGTGATGATGGGGTTCCTCCTGCCCTTAGGGCAAAACATGATGAACTTTGACTCTGACCATGCCACCTGCCACTCCCTGCATGCAGTGCAGTGAGACATGGCTGATGTTGAAAAGTGAAATTTATTTTGTTTTACTTACACCAATGCTGCTCCCAGATTCTCTTTCTGCAACTGGTGGAGGCTGACTGCCAAGGCTCCCCGTGGGGTTCCTTCCTGACTGGGAGTTTATAGCTGGGGTTTGAGGGATCACTACCTGATCTCTTGAGAGTCTGAGCTTCTAGAGGCTGTGGAAGAACCGGAAAAAACAGCATTCATTAATTATTCTTTGCTGAATAAAAGTTCATATTTCCAGAGGGGACAAAATGTAATTTTGTCCTTTAGGGAGTTATTGGTTTCCTGTTGAAAGAGTTGCCCTGTTAGTAACAAATTACCTTCCTGAACTCTCTTGCTTTCTCCCTCTGTTTTGTCTTTCTTCCCTGTCTTCTTTCTTTCCTCTTCCCTCCGCTTTTCTCTCCCGGCGTTGTTCAGCCTCCATATGATTGTATTTTTAATAGTCTTTTTTTAGTTGACATCTAATCTTTCCACATTGTGATCAGAAAAGATGCTTGAAGTGATTTCAACTTTTTTGAATTTACTAAGGCTAGATTTTGGGGCTTCCCTGGTGGCTCAGAGGATAAAGCGTCTGCCTGCAATGCAGGAGACCTGGGTTCAATCTCTGGGTTGGGAAGATCCCCTGGAGAAGGAAATGGCAACCCACTCCAGTGTTATTGCCTGGAGAATCCCAGGGACGGGGGAGCCTGGTGGGCTGCCATCTCTGGGGTTGCACAGAGTCGGACACGACTGAAGTGACTCAGCAGCAGCAGCAGCAGCAGGTCTATTATATCATTTAAAGTTTGTGTTTCCTTGCTAATTTTCTGTTTAGTTGATCTATCCATAGGTGTGAGTGAGGTATTAAAATCTCCCACTATTATGGTGTTACTGTTAATTTCCCCTTTCATACTTGTTAGGGTTTGTCTTACATATTGCGGTGCTCCTATGTTGGGTGCATATATATTTATAATTGTTATATCATCTTCTTGGATTGACCCCTTGATCATTATGTAGTGTCCTTCTTTGTCTCTTTTCACAGCCTTTACTTCAAAGTTTATTTTATCTGATACGAATTTTGCTACTCCTGCTTTCTTTTGGTCTTTATTTGTGTGAAATATCTTTTTCCAGCCCTTCACTTTCAGTCTGTATGTGTCGCTTGTTTTGAGGTGGGTCTCTTGTAGATACCATAGATAGGGGTCTTGTTTTTGTATCCATTCAGCCAGTCTTTGTCTTTTGGTTGGGGCATTCAACCCATTTATGTTTAAGGTAATTGTTGATAAGTATGATCCCGTTGCCATTTACTTTGTTGTTTTGGGTTCGAGTTAATAAATCTTTTCTGTGTTTCCTGTTCAGAGAAGATCCTTTAGCATTTGTTGGAGAGCTGGTTTGGTGGTGCTGAATTCTCTCAGCTTTTGCTTGTCTGTAAAGCTTTCGATTTCTCCTTCATATTTGAATGATATCCTTGCTGGGTATACTAATTGGGGTTGTAGGTCTTTCGACACTTTAAGTATGTCCTGCCATTCCCTTCTGGCCTGAAGAATTTCTATTGAAAGATCAACTGTTATCCTTATGGGAATCCCCTTGTGTGTTATTTGCTGCTTTTCCCTTGCTGCTTTTAATATTTGCTCTTTGTTTTTCATCTTCATTAATTTGATTAATATGTGTCTTGGGGGTGTTTCGCCTTGGGTTTTTTTTTTTTAAATTTTATTTTATTTTTAAACTTTACAATATTGTATTGGTTTTGCCAAATATCGAAATGAATCCACCACAGGTATACATGTGTTCCCCATCCTGAACCCTCGACCCTCCTCCCTCCCCATACCATCCCTCTGGGTCGTCCCAGTGCACCAGCCCTAAGCATCCAGTATCATGCATTGAATCTGGACTGGCGACTCGTTTCATACATGATATTATACATGTTTCAATGTCATTCCCCAAATCTTCCCACCCTCTTCCTCTCCCACAGAGTCCATAAGACTGTTCTATACATCAGTGTCTCTTTTGCTGTCTCGTACACAGGGTTATTGTTTCCATCTTTCTAAATT